>NW_027211898.1:1200000-1500000 GCF_036971445.1 Narcine bancroftii
GAACCAAAGGGAGCAGGGGGAACGTATTGGAAAAAGTGGGGAAGCGTAGGGAACACTGCAGAACAGAGGGGAACCAAAGGGAGCAGGGGGAACAGATTGGAAAAAATGTGGAGAACCGTGGGGAAACTGCAGAACAGAGGGGAACCAATGGGAGCATGGGAACAGATTAGAAAAAATGTGGAGAATCATGGGGAACAATGCAGAACAGAGCGGAACCAAATGGAGCAGGAGGAACAGCTCGGAAAAGTGGGGAACCGTGGGGAACACTGCAGAACAGAGGGGAACGAATGGGAGCAGGGGGAACGGATTGGAAAAAGTGGGGAACCGTATCGAAAAATGCAGAAGAGTGGGGAACCAAAGGGAGCAGGGGGTAAAGGTTGGAAAAGTGGGGAATCGTGGGAAACACTGCAGAATGGAGGGGAACCAAAGGGAGCAAGTGGTACAGATTGGAAGGAGTAGGGAAGTGTGGTGAACACTGAAGAACACAGGGGAACCAAAGGGAGCAGGGGTAACAGATTGGAAAAATGTGGAGAACCGTGGGGAACAATGCAGAACAGAGCGGAACCAAAGGGAGCAGGGGGAACAGCTCGGAAAAGTGGGGAACCGTGGGGAACACTGCAGAACAGAGGGGAACGAATGGGAGCAGGGCGAACGGATTGGAAAAAGTGGGGAACCGTATCGAAAAATGCAGAAGAGTGGGGAACCAAAGGGAGCAGGGGGTACAGGTTGGAAAAATGGGGAATCGTGGGAAACACTGCAGAATGGAGGGGAACCAAAGAGAGCAGGGGGTACAGATTGGAAGGAGTAGGGAAGTGTGGTGAACACTGAAGAACACAGGGGAACCAAAGGGAGCAGGGGTAACAGATTGGAAAAATGTGGAGAACCGTGGGGAACACTGCAGAACATAGCGGAACAAAATTGAGCAGGGGGAAGAGCTCGGAAAAGTGGGGAACGGTGGGGAACACTGCATAATAGAGCAGAACCAAACGGAGCAGGGGGAACAGATTGGAAAAAGTGGGGAATCGTGGGGAGTTCTGCAGAACACTGGGGAACCAAAGGGAGCAGGGGAAATGGATTTGAAAAAGTGGGGAACGTGGAGAACACTGCATGACAGACGTGAACGAAAGGGAGCAGGAGGTACAAGTTGGAAAACGTGGGGAATCTTGGGGAACACTGCAGGACAGAGGGGAACGAAAGGGAGCAGGGTGAACAGATTCAAAAAAGTGTGCAACCTTGGGAAACACTGCAGAATAGAGGGGAACCAAAGGCAGTAGCGGGAACGGATTGGAAAATGTGGGGAAATGTGGGAAACACTGCAGAACAGAGGGGAACGAAAGGGAGCAGGGCGAACATATTGGAAAAAAGTTGAGAAGTGGGGAACACTGCAGAACAGTGGGGAATCAAAGGGAGCAGGGGGATCAGATTGAAAAAAGTGGGGAACCGAATGGAAAAATGCAGAAGAGTGGGGAACTAAAGGGAGCAGGGGGAACGGATTGGAAAAAGTGGGGTAACGTGGGGAACACTGCAGGACAGAGGGGAACCAAAGGGAGGAGGGGGGACAGATTTCAAAAAGTGGGGAAGCATGGGGAACACTAAAGAACACAGGGGAACCAAAGGGAGCAGGGGGGACAGATTGGAAAAAATGTGGAGAACCGTGGGGAAAATGCAGAACAGAGGGGAACCAAAGGGAGCAGGGTGAAAGGATTAGAAAAACTGGGGAACCGTGGAGAACACTGCAGGACAGAGAGGAACCAAAGGGAGCAGGGGGTACAGGTTAGAAAAAGTGGGGAATCGTGGGGAACACTGCAGAATAGAGGGGAACCAAATGGAGCAGGGGGAAGAGTTTGGAAAAAGTGGGGAACCGTGGAGAACACTGCAGGAAAGAGGGGAACGAATGGGAGCAGGGGGAATGGATTAGAAAAAGTGGGGAAACATGGGAAACACTGCAGAACAGAGGTGAACGAAAGGGAGCAGGGCGAACATATTGGAAAAAAGTTGAGAAATGGGGAACACTGCAGAACAGTGGGGAATCAAAGGGAGCAGGGGGATCAGATTGAATAAAGTGGGGAACCGTATGGAAAAATGCAGAAGAGTGGGGAACTAAAGGGAGCAGGGGGAACGGAATGGAAAAAGTGGGGTACCGTGGGGAACACTGCAGGACAGAGGGGAACCAAAGGAAGCAGGGGGGACAGATTGCAAAAAGTGGGGAAGCATGGGGAACACTAAAGAACACAGGGGAACCAAAGGGAGCAGGGGAGACAGATTGGAAAAAATGAGGAGAACCGTGGGGAAAATGCAGAACAGAGGGGAACCAAAGGGAGCAAGGGGTACAGGTTGGAAAAAGTGGCGAACTGTGGGGAACACTGCAGAACTGAGGGGAACCAAAGGGAGCAGGGCAAACATATTGGAAAAAAGTTGAGAAGTGGGGAACACTGCAAAACAGTACGGAATCAAAGGGAGCAGGGGGATCAGATTGGAAAAAGTGGGGAACCGTATGGAAAAATGCAGAAGATTGGGGAACCAAATGGAGCAGGGGGAACGGATTGGAAAAGGTGGAGAACTGTGGGGAACACTGCAGAACAGAGGGGAAGCAAAGGGAGTAGGGTGAACGGATTGGAAAAACTGGGGAATCGTGGGGAACACTGCAGGACAGAGGGGAACTAAAGGTAGCAGGGGGAACAGATTGGAAAATATGTGGAGAACCGTGGGGAAACTGCAGAATAGAGGGGAACCAAAGGGAGCAGGGGGTAGAGGTTGGAAAAAGTGGGGAATCGTGGGGAGTTCTGCAGAACATTGGGAAACCAATTGGAGCAGCAGGAAAGGATTGGAAAAAGTGAGGAACCGTGGGGAACACTGCAGAACAGAGGTGAACCTAAAGAAGCAGGGGGAACGGATTGGAAAAAGTAGGGAACCGTGTGAAAAAATGCAGAACAGAGGTGAACCAAAGGAAGTAGGAGGAATGGATTGGAAAAAGTGGGGAAACGTGGGGAACACTGCAGAGCAGAGGGGAACCATAGGGAGCAGGGGGTACAGAATGGAAAAAATGTGGAGAATCGTGGGGAACACTGCATAAAGAGAGAACCAAAGGGAGCAGGGGGAATGTATTGGAAAAAGTGGGGAAGCGTAGGGAACACTGCAGAACAGAGGGGAACCAAAGGGAGCAGGGGGAACAGATTGGAAAAAATGTGGAGAACCGTGGGGAAACTGCAGAACAGAGGGGAACCAATGGGAGCATGGGAACAGATTAGAAAAAATGTGGAGAATCATGGGGAACAATGCAGAACAGAGCGGAACCAAATGGAGCAGGAGGAACAGCTCGGAAAAGTGGGGAACCGTGGGGAACACTGCAGAACAGAGGGGAACGAATGGGAGCAGGGGGAACGGATTGGAAAAAGTGGGGAACCGTATCGAAAAATGCAGAAGAGTGGGGAACCAAAGGGAGCAGGGGGTAAAGGTTGGAAAAGTGGGGAATCGTGGGAAACACTGCAGAATGGAGGGGAACCAAAGGGAGCAAGTGGTACAGATTGGAAGGAGTAGGGAAGTGTGGTGAACACTGAAGAACACAGGGGAACCAAAGGGAGCAGGGGTAACAGATTGGAAAAATGTGGAGAACCGTGGGGAACAATGCAGAACAGAGCGGAACCAAAGGGAGCAGGGGGAACAGCTCGGAAAAGTGGGGAACCGTGGGGAACACTGCAGAACAGAGGGGAACGAATGGGAGCAGGGCGAACGGATTGGAAAAAGTGGGGAACCGTATCGAAAAATGCAGAAGAGTGGGGAACCAAAGGGAGCAGGGGGTACAGGTTGGAAAAATGGGGAATCGTGGGAAACACTGCAGAATGGAGGGGAACCAAAGAGAGCAGGGGGTACAGATTGGAAGGAGTAGGGAAGTGTGGTGAACACTGAAGAACACAGGGGAACCAAAGGGAGCAGGGGTAACAGATTGGAAAAATGTGGAGAACCGTGGGGAACACTGCAGAACATAGCGGAACAAAATTGAGCAGGGGGAAGAGCTCGGAAAAGTGGGGAACGGTGGGGAACACTGCATAATAGAGCAGAACCAAACGGAGCAGGGGGAACAGATTGGAAAAAGTGGGGAATCGTGGGGAGTTCTGCAGAACACTGGGGAACCAAAGGGAGCAGGGGAAATGGATTTGAAAAAGTGGGGAACGTGGAGAACACTGCATGACAGACGTGAACGAAAGGGAGCAGGAGGTACAAGTTGGAAAACGTGGGGAATCTTGGGGAACACTGCAGGACAGAGGGGAACGAAAGGGAGCAGGGTGAACAGATTCAAAAAAGTGTGCAACCTTGGGAAACACTGCAGAATAGAGGGGAACCAAAGGCAGTAGCGGGAACGGATTGGAAAATGTGGGGAAATGTGGGAAACACTGCAGAACAGAGGGGAACGAAAGGGAGCAGGGCGAACATATTGGAAAAAAGTTGAGAAGTGGGGAACACTGCAGAACAGTGGGGAATCAAAGGGAGCAGGGGGATCAGATTGAAAAAAGTGGGGAACCGAATGGAAAAATGCAGAAGAGTGGGGAACTAAAGGGAGCAGGGGGAACGGATTGGAAAAAGTGGGGAAACGTGGGGAACAATGCAGGACAGAGGGGAACCAAAGGGAGGAGGGGGGACAGATTTCAAAAAGTGGGGAAGCATGGGGAACACTAAAGAACACAGGGGAACCAAAGGGAGCAGGGGGGACAGATTGGAAAAAATGTGGAGAACCGTGGGGAAAATGCAGAACAGAGGGGAACCAAAGGGAGCAGGGTGAAAGGATTAGAAAAACTGGGGAACCGTGGAGAACACTGCAGGACAGAGAGGAACCAAAGGGAGCAGGGGGTACAGGTTAGAAAAAGTGGGGAATCGTGGGGAACACTGCAGAATAGAGGGGAACCAAATGGAGCAGGGGGAAGAGTTTGGAAAAAGTGGGGAACCGTGGAGAACACTGCAGGAAAGAGGGGAACGAATGGGAGCAGGGGGAATGGATTAGAAAAAGTGGGGAAACATGGGAAACACTGCAGAACAGAGGTGAACGAAAGGGAGCAGGGCGAACATATTGGAAAAAAGTTGAGAAATGGGGAACACTGCAGAACAGTGGGGAATCAAAGGGAGCAGGGGGATCAGATTGAATAAAGTGGGGAACCGTATGGAAAAATGCAGAAGAGTGGGGAACTAAAGGGAGCAGGGGGAACGGATTGGAAAAAATGTGGAGAACCGTGGGGAAACTGCAGAACAGAGGGGAACCAATGGGAGCATGGGAACAGATTAGAAAAAATGTGGAGAATCATGGGGAACAATGCAGAACAGAGCGGAACCAAATGGAGCAGGAGGAACAGCTCGGAAAAGTGGGGAACCGTGGGGAACACTGCAGAACAGAGGGGAACGAATGGGAGCAGGGGGAACGGATTGGAAAAAGTGGGGAACCGTATCGAAAAATGCAGAAGAGTGGGGAACCAAAGGGAGCAGGGGGTAAAGGTTGGAAAAGTGGGGAATCGTGGGAAACACTGCAGAATGGAGGGGAACCAAAGGGAGCAAGTGGTACAGATTGGAAGGAGTAGGGAAGTGTGGTGAACACTGAAGAACACAGAGGAACCAAAGGGAGCAGGGGTAACAGATTGGAAAAATGTGGAGAACCGTGGGGAACAATGCAGAACAGAGCGGAACCAAAGGGAGCAGGGGGAACAGCTCGGAAAAGTGGGGAACCGTGGGGAACACTGCAGAACAGAGGGGAACGAATGGGAGCAGGGCGAACGGATTGGAAAAAGTGGGGAACCGTATCGAAAAATGCAGAAGAGTGGGGAACCAAAGGGAGCAGGGGGTACAGGTTGGAAAAATGGGGAATCGTGGGAAACACTGCAGAATGGAGGGGAACCAAAGAGAGCAGGGGGTACAGATTGGAAGGAGTAGGGAAGTGTGGTGAACACTGAAGAACACAGGGGAACCAAAGGGAGCAGGGGTAACAGATTGGAAAAATGTGGAGAACCGTGGGGAACACTGCAGAACATAGCGGAACAAAATTGAGCAGGGGGAAGAGCTCGGAAAAGTGGGGAACGGTGGGGAACACTGCATAATAGAGCAGAACCAAACGGAGCAGGGGGAACAGATTGGAAAAAGTGGGGAATCGTGGGGAGTTCTGCAGAACACTGGGGAACCAAAGGGAGCAGGGGAAATGGATTTGAAAAAGTGGGGAACGTGGAGAACACTGCATGACAGACGTGAACGAAAGGGAGCAGGAGGTACAAGTTGGAAAACGTGGGGAATCTTGGGGAACACTGCAGGACAGAGGGGAACGAAAGGGAGCAGGGTGAACAGATTCAAAAAAGTGTGCAACCTTGGGAAACACTGCAGAATAGAGGGGAACCAAAGGCAGTAGCGGGAACGGATTGGAAAATGTGGGGAAATGTGGGAAACACTGCAGAACAGAGGGGAACGAAAGGGAGCAGGGCGAACATATTGGAAAAAAGTTGAGAAGTGGGGAACACTGCAGAACAGTGGGGAATCAAAGGGAGCAGGGGGATCAGATTGAAAAAAGTGGGGAACCGAATGGAAAAATGCAGAAGAGTGGGGAACTAAAGGGAGCAGGGGGAACGGATTGGAAAAAGTGGGGTAACGTGGGGAACACTGCAGGACAGAGGGGAACCAAAGGGAGGAGGGGGGACAGATTTCAAAAAGTGGGGAAGCATGGGGAACACTAAAGAACACAGGGGAACCAAAGGGAGCAGGGGGGACAGATTGGAAAAAATGTGGAGAACCGTGGGGAAAATGCAGAACAGAGGGGAACGAAAGGGAGCAGGGTGAAAGGATTAGAAAAACTGGGGAACCGTGGAGAACACTGCAGGACAGAGAGGAACCAAAGGGAGCAGGGGGTTAGAAAAAGTGGGGAATCGTGGGGAACACTGCAGAATAGAGGGGAACCAAATGGAGCAGGGGGAAGAGTTTGGAAAAAGTGGGGAACCGTGGAGAACACTGCAGGAAAGAGGGGAAAGAATGGGAGCAGGGGGAATGGATTAGAAAAAGTGGGGAAACATGGGAAACACTGCAGAACAGAGGTGAACGAAAGGGAGCAGGGCGAACATATTGGAAAAAAGTTGAGAAATGGGGAACACTGCAGAACAGTGGGGAATCAAAGGGAGCAGGGGGATCAGATTGAATAAAGTGGGGAACCGTATGGAAAAATGCAGAAGAGTGGGGAACTAAAGGGAGCAGGGGGAACGGAATGGAAAAAGTGGGGTACCGTGGGGAACACTGCAGGACAGAGGGGAACCAAAGGAAGCAGGGGGGACAGATTGCAAAAAGTGGGGAAGCATGGGGAACACTAAAGAACACAGGGGAACCAAAGGGAGCAGGGGAGACAGATTGGAAAAAATGAGGAGAACCGTGGGGAAAATGCAGAACAGAGGGGAACCAAAGGGAGCAAGGGGTACAGGTTGGAAAAAGTGGCGAACTGTGGGGAACACTGCAGAATAGAGGGGAACCAAAGGGAGCAGGGTGAACAGATCGAAAAAATGTGCAACGTTGGGGAACACAGCAGAAAAGAGGGGAACTAAAGGGAGCATGGAGAACATATTGGAAAAAGAGTGGAACCGTGGCGAACACTGCAAAACAGTGGGTAACGAAAGGGAGCAGCGGGAACGGATTGGAAAATGTGGGGAAACGTGGGAAAACGTGGGAAACACTGCAGAACAGAGAGGAACGAAAGGGAGCAGGGCGAACATATTGGAAAAAAGTTGAGAAGTAGGGCACACTGCACAACAGTGGGGAATCAAAGGGAGCAGGGGGATCGGATTGGAAAAAGTAGGGAACCGTATAGAAAAACGCAGAAGAGTGGGGAACCAAAGGGAGCAGGGGGAACGGATTGGAAAAAGTGGAGAACCGTGGGGAACACTGCAGGACAGAGGGGAACCAAAGGGAGCAGGGGGTACAGGTTGGAAAAAATGGGGAATCGTGGGGAACACTGAAGAACACAGGGGAACCAAAGGGAGCAGGGGGAACAGATTGGAAAAAAATTTGGAGAACCGTGGGGACAACTGCAGAACAGTGCGGAAACAAAGGGAACAGGGCGAAGGGATTAGAAAATGAAGGGAACCGTGGTGAACACTGCAGAACAGAGGGGAACCAAAGGAAGCAGGGGGTACGGATTGGAAAAAGTGGGGAACCTTGTGGAAAAATGCAGAACAGAGGGGAACCAAAGGGAGCAGGGTGAACAGATTCGAAAAAGTGTGCAACCTTGGGGAACACTGCAGAATAGAGGGGAACTAAACGGAGCATGGAGAAAAGAGTGGAAAAAGTGCGGAACCGTGGCGAACACTGCAAAACAGTGGGGAACCAAAGGGAGCAGCGGGAACTGATTGAAAAAAGTGGGGAAAAGTGGGAAACACTGCAGAACTGAGGGGAACGAAAGGGAGCAGGGCGAACACATTGGAAAAAAGTTGAGAAGTGGGGAACACTGCAAAAAAGTGGGGAATCAAAGGGAGCAGGGGGATCAGATTGGAAAAAGTGGGGAACCGTATGGAAAAATGCAGAAGATTGGGGAACCAAATGGAGCAGGGGGAACGGATTGGAAAATGTGGAGAACCGTGGGGAACACTGCAGAACACTGCGGAACAAAAGTGAGCAGGGGGAACATCTCGGAAAAGTGGGGTACCGTGGGGAACACTGCAGAACAGAGGGGAACGAATGAGAGCAGGGGGAATGGATTGGAAAAAGTGGGAAACAGTGGTGAAAACTGCAAGAAGGAGGGGAACCAAATGGAGCAGGGGGAACGGATTGGAAAAAGTGGGATAACGTGGGGAACACTGCAGGACAGAGGGGAACCAAAGGGAGCAGGGGTAACAGATTGGAAAAATGTGGAGAACCGTGGGGAACACTGCAGAACATAGCGGAACAAAATTGAGCAGGGGGAAGAGCTCGGAAAAGTGGGGAACGGTGGGGAACACTGCATAATAGAGCAGAACCAAACGGAGCAGGGGGAACAGATTGGAAAAAGTGGGGAATCGTGGGGAGTTCTGCAGAACACTGGGGAACCAAAGGGAGCAGGGGAAATGGATTTGAAAAAGTGGGGAACGTGGAGAACACTGCATGACAGACGTGAACGAAAGGGAGCAGGAGGTACAAGTTGGAAAACGTGGGGAATCTTGGGGAACACTGCAGGACAGAGGGGAACGAAAGGGAGCAGGGTGAACAGATTCGAAAAAGTGTGCAACCTTGGGAAACACTGCAGAATAGAGGGGAACCAAAGGCAGTAGCGGGAACGGATTGGAAAATGTGGGGAAATGTGGGAAACACTGCAGAACAGAGGGGAACGAAAGGGAGCAGGGCGAACATATTGGAAAAAAGTTGAGAAGTGGGGAACACTGCAGAACAGTGGGGAATCAAAGGGAGCAGGGGGATCAGATGAAAAAAGTGGGGAACCGAATGGAAAAATGCAGAAGAGTGGGGAACTAAAGGGAGCAGGGGGAACGGATTGGAAAAAGTGGGGTAACGTGGGGAACACTGCAGGACAGAGGGGAACCAAAGGGAGGAGGGGGGACAGATTTCAAAAAGTGGGGAAGCATGGGGAACACTAAAGAACACAGGGGAACCAAAGGGAGCAGGGGGGAGAGATTGGAAAAAATGTGGAGAACCGTGGGGAAAATGCAGAACAGAGGGGAACCAAAGGGAGCAGGGTGAAAGGATTAGAAAAACTGGGGAACCGTGGAGAACACTGCAGGACAGAGAGGAACCAAAGGGAGCAGGGGGTACAGGTTAGAAAAAGTGGGGAATCGTGGGGAACACTGCAGAATAGAGGGGAACCAAATGGAGCAGGGAGAAGAGTTTGGAAAAAGTGGGGAACCGTGGAGAACACTGCAGGAAAGAGGGGAACGAATGGGAGCAGGGGGAATGGATTAGAAAAAGTGGGGAAACATGGGAAACACTGCAGAACAGAGGTGAACGAAAGGGAGCAGGGCGAACATATTGGAAAAAAGTTGAGAAATGGGGAACACTGCAGAACAGTGGGGAATCAAAGGGAGCAGGGGGATCAGATTGAATAAAGTGGGGAACCGTATGGAAAAATGCAGAAGAGTGGGGAACTAAAGGGAGCAGGGGGAACGGAATGGAAAAAGTGGGGTACCGTGGGGAACACTGCAGGACAGAGGGGAACCAAAGGAAGCAGGGGGGACAGATTGCAAAAAGTGGGGAAGCATGGGGAACACTAAAGAACACAGGGGAACCAAAGGGAGCAGGGGAGACAGATTGGAAAAAATGAGGAGAACCGTGGGGAAAATGCAGAACAGAGGGGAACCAAAGGGAGCAAGGGGTACAGGTTGGAAAAAGTGGCGAACTGTGGGGAACACTGCAGAATAGAGGGGAACCAAAGGGAGCAGGGTGAACAGATCGAAAAAATGTGCAACGTTGGGGAACACAGCAGAAAAGAGGGGAACTAAAGGGAGCATGGAGAACATATTGGAAAAAGAGTGGAACCGTGGCGAACACTGCAAAACAGTGGGTAACGAAAGGGAGCAGCGGGAACGGATTGGAAAATGTGGGGAAACGTGGGAAAACGTGGGAAACACTGCAGAACAGAGAGGAACGAAAGGGAGCGGGGCGAACATATTGGAAAAAAGTTGAGAAGTAGGGCACACTGCACAACAGTGGGGAATCAAAGGGAGCAGGGGGATCGGATTGGAAAAAGTAGGGAACCGTATAGAAAAACGCAGAAGAGTGGGGAACCAAAGGGAGCAGGGGGAACGGATTGGAAAAAGTGGAGAACCGTGGGGAACACTGCAGGACAGAGGGGAACCAAAGGGAGCAGGGGGTACAGGTTGGAAAAAATGGGGAATCGTGGGGAACACTGAAGAACACAGGGGAACCAAAGGGAGCAGGGGGAACAGATTGGAAAAAAATTTGGAGAACCGTGGGGACAACTGCAGAACAGTGCGGAAACAAAGGGAACAGGGCGAAGGGATTAGAAAATGAAGGGAACCGTGGTGAACACTGCAGAACAGAGGGGAACCAAAGGAAGCAGGGGGTACGGATTGGAAAAAGTGGGGAACCTTGTGGAAAAATGCAGAACAGAGGGGAACCAAAGGGAGCAGGGTGAACAGATTCGAAAAAGTGTGCAACCTTGGGGAACACTGCAGAATAGAGGGGAACTAAACGGAGCATGGAGAAAAGAGTGGAAAAAGTGCGGAACCGTGGCGAACACTGCAAAACAGTGGGGAACCAAAGGGAGCAGCGGGAACTGATTGAAAAAAGTGGGGAAAAGTGGGAAACACTGCAGAACTGAGGGGAACGAAAGGGAGCAGGGCGAACACATTGGAAAAAAGTTGAGAAGTGGGGAACACTGCAAAAAAGTGGGGAATCAAAGGGAGCAGGGGGATCAGATTGGAAAAAGTGGGGAACCGTATGGAAAAATGCAGAAGATTGGGGAACCAAATGGAGCAGGGGGAACGGATTGGAAAATGTGGAGAACCGTGGGGAACACTGCAGAACACTGCGGAACAAAAGTGAGCAGGGGGTACATCTCGGAAAAGTGGTGTACCATGGGGAACACTGCAGAACAGAGGGGAACGAATGAGAGCAGGGGGAATGGATTGGAAAAAGTGGGAAACAGTGGTGAAAACTGCAAGAAGGAGGGGAACCAAATGGAGCAGGGGGAACGGATTGGAAAAAGTGGGATAACGTGGGGAACACTGCAGGACAGAGGGGAACCAAAGGGAGCAGGGGGACAGATTGCAAAAAGTGGGGAAGCATGGGGAACACTAAAGAACACAGGGGAACCAAAGGGAGCAGGGGGGACAGATTGGAAAAAATGTGGAGAACCGTGGGGAAAATGCAGAACAGAGGGGAACCAAAGGGAGCAGGGTGAAACGATTGGAAAAACTGGGGAACCGTGGAGAACACTGCAGGACAGAGGGGAACCAAGGGAGCAGGGGGTACAGGTTAGAAAAAGTGGGGAATCATGGGGAACACTGCAGAATAGAGGGGAACCAAATGGAGCAGGGGCAACAGATTGTAAAAATTGGGGAACCGTGGGGTACACTGAAGAACAGTGGGAAACCATAGGAACTAGGGGGAACGGATTTTTAAAAAGTGGGGAACCGTGGTGATCACTGCAGAATTGAGGGGAACCAAAGGAGCAGAAGAACAGAATGGAAAAAGTGGGGAATCGTGGTGAAAACTGCAGAACAGCGGTGAACCAAGGAGTCAGGGGGAACAGATTGGAAAAATTGGGGAACCGTGTGGAAAAATGCAGAACAGTGGGTAACCAAAGAGAGAACGGAGAACGGATTGGAAAATGTGGCGAACCGTGAGCAACACTGCAGAACAGAGGGGAAACAAAGGGAGCAGGGGTAAGAGTTTGGAAAAAGTGGGGAACCGTGGAGAACACTGCAGGAAAGAGGGGAACGAATGGGAGCAGTGGGAATGGATTAGAAAAAGTGGGGAAACATGGGAAACACTGCAGAACAGAGGTGAACGAAAGGGAGCAGGGCGAACATATTGGAAAAAAGTTGAGAAGTGGCGAACACTGCAGAACAGTGGGGAATCAAAGGGAGCAGGGGGATCAGATTGAAAAAAGTGGGGAACCGTATGGAAAAATGCAGAAGATTAGGAATCTAAAGGGAGCAGGGGGAAGGGATTGGAAAAAGTGGGGTACCGTGGGGAACACTGCAGGACAGAGGGGAACCAAAGGGAGCAGGGGGGACAGATTGCAAAAAGTGGGGAAGCATGGGGAACAATAAAGAACACAGGGGAACCAAAGGGAGCAGGGGGGACAGATTGGAAAAAATGTGGAGAACCGTGGGGAAAATGCAGAACAGAGGGGAACCAAAGAGAGCCTGGTGAAAGGATTGGAAAAACTGGGGAACCGTGGAGAACACTGCAGGACAGAGGGGAACCAAAGGGAGCAGGGGGTACATGTTGGAAAAAGTGGCGAACCGTGGGGAACACTGCAGAATAGAGGGGAACCAAAGGGAGCAGGGTGAACAGATCGAAAAAATGTGCAACGTTGGGGAACACAGCAGAAAAGAGGGGAACTAAAGGGAGCAAGGAGAACATATTGGAAAAAGAGCAGAACCGTGGCGAACACTGCAAAACAGTGGGTAACGAAAGGGGGCAGCGGGAACGGATTTGAAAATGTGGGGAAACTTGGGAAAACGTGGGAAACACTGCAGAAAAGAGTGGAACGAAAGGGAGCAGGGCGAATATATTGGAAAAAAGTTGAGAAGTGGGGCACACTGCAGAACAGTGGGGAATCAAAGAGAGCAGGGGGATCGGATTGAAAAAAGTGGGGAACCGTATGGAAAAATGCAGAAGAGTGAGGAACCAAAGGGAGCAGGGGGAACGGATTGGAAAAAGTGGAGAACCGTGGGGAACACTGCAGGACAGAGGGGAACCAAAGGGAGCAGGGGGTACAGGTTGGAAAAAATGGGAAATCGTGGGGAACACTGAAGAACACAGGGGAACCAAAGGGAGCATGGGGAACAGATTGGAAAAAATGTGGAGAACTGTGGGGACAACTGCAGAACAGTGCGGAAACACAGGGGACAGGGCGAAGGAATTAGAAAATGAAGGGAACCGTGGTGAACACTGCAGAACAGAGGGGAACCAAAGGAAGCAGGAGGTACAGATTGGAAAAAGTGAGGAACCTTGTGGAAAAATGCAGAACAGAGGGGAACCAAAGGGAGCAGGGTGAACAGATTCGAAAAAGTGTGCAACCTTGGGGAACACTGCAGAATAGAGGGGAACTAAACGGAGCATGGAGAAAAGAGTGAAAAAAGTGCGGAACCGTGGCGAACACTTCAAAACAGTGGGGAACCAAAGGGAGCAGCGGGAACGGATTGGAAAAAGTGGGGAAAAGTGGGAAACACTGCAGAACTGAGGGGAATGAAAGGGAGCAGGGCGAACACATTGGAAAAAAGTTGAGAAGTGGGGAACACTGCAAAAGAGTGGGGAATCAAAGGGAGCAGGGGGATCAGATTGGAAAAAGTGGGGAACCGTATGGAAAAATGCAGAAGATTGGGGAACCAAATGGAGCAGGGGGAACGGATTGGAAAAGGTGGAGAACTGTGGGGAACACTGCAGAACAGAGGAGAAGCAAAGGGAGTAGGGTGAACGGATTGGAAAAACTAGGGAATCGTGGGAAACACTGCAGGACAGAGGGGAACTAAAGGTAGCAGGGGGGACAGATTGGAAAAAATGTGGAGAACCGTGGGGAAAATGCAGAACAGAGGGGAACCAAAGGGAGCAGGGTGAAAGGATTGGAAAAACTGGAGAACCGTGGAGAACACTGCAGGACAGAGGGGAACCAAAGGGAGCAGGGGGTATAGGTTGGAAAAAGTGGCGAACCGTGGGGAACACTGCAGAATAGAGGGGAATCAAAGGGAGCAGGGTGAACAGATTCGAAAATGTGTGCAACGTTGGGGAACACAGCAGAAAAGAGGTGAACTAAAGGGAGCATGGAGAACATAATGGAAAAAGAGCGGAACCGTTGCGAACACTGCAAAACAGTGGGTAACGAAAGGGAGCAGCGGGAACGGAATGGAAAATGTGGGGAAACGTGGGAAAACGTGGGAAACACTGCAGAACAGAGGTGAACGAAAGGGAGCAGGGCGAACATATTGGAAAAAAGTTGAGAAGTGGCGAACACTGCAGAACAGTGGGGAATCAAAGGGAGCAGGGGGATCGGATTGGAAAAAGTGGGGAACCGTATGGAAAAATGCAGAAGAGTGGGGAACCAAAGGGAGCAGGGTGAACAGATTCGAAAAAGTATGCAACGTTGGGGAACACAGCAGAAAAGAGGGGAACTAAAGGGAGCATGGAGAACATATTGGAAAAAGAGCGGAACCGTGGCGAACACTGCAAAACAGTGGGTATCGAAAGGGAGCAGCGGGAACGGATTGGAAAATGTGGGGAAACGTGGGAAAACGTGGGAAACACTGCAGAACAAAGTGGAACGAGATGGAGCAGGGCGAACATATTGGAAAAAAGTTGAGAAGTGGGGCACACTGCAGAACAGTGGGGAATCAAAGAAAGCAGGGGGATCAGATTGGAAAAAATGTGGAGAACTGTGGGGACAACTGCAGAACAGTGCGGAAACAAAGGGAACAGGGCGAAGGGATTAGAAAATGAAGGGAACCGTGGTGAACACTGCAGAACAGAGGGGAACCAAAGGAAGCAGGGGGTACGGATTGGAAAAAGTGGGGAACCTTGTGGAAAAATGCAGAACAGAGGGGAACCAAAGGGAGCAGGGTGAAAGGATTGGAAAAAGTGGGGAACCGTGCGATACACTGCAGAACAGTGGGAAACCAAAGGGAGCAGGGGGAACGGAATTGAAAAAGTGGGGAACCGTGGGGAACACTGCAGAACAGAAGGGAAACAAAGGAGCAGGGGGAACAGAATGGAAAAAGTGGGGAACCGTGGGGAACACTGCAGAACGGAGGGGAACCAAAGGAGCAGGGGGAGCAGATTGGAAATAAGTTGGGAACTGTGGGGAACACTGCAGAACAGAGGGGAATCAACGGGAGCATGGGAACAGATAGGAAAAAATGTGGAGAACCGTGGGGAACACTGCAGAACACTTCGGAACAAAAGTGAGCAGGGGGAACATCTCGGAAAAGTGGGGAACCGTGGGGAACACTGCAGAACAGAGGGGAACGAATGGGAGCAGGGGGAATGGATTGGAAAAAGTGGGAAACAGTGGTGAAAACTGCAGGACCGAGGGGAACCAAAGGGAGCAGGGGGAACGGATTGGAAAAAGCGGGGTAACGTGGGGAACACTGCAGGACAGAGGGGAACCAAGGGAGCAGGGGGACAGGTTGCAAAAAGTGGGGAAGCATGGGGAACACTAAAGAACACAGGGGAACCAAAGGGAGCAGGGGGGACAGATTGGAAAAAATGTGGAGAACCGTGGGGAAAATGCAGAACAGAGGGGAAACAAAGGGAGCAGGGGCAACAGATTGTAAAAATTGGGGAACCATGGGGTACACTGAAGAACAGTGGGAAACCAAAGGAAGCAGGGGGAACGGATTTTTTAAAAGTGGGGAACCGTGGGGATCACTGCAGAATTGAGGGGAACAAAAGGAGCAGAAGAACAGAATGGAAAAAGTGGGGAATCGTGGTGAACACTGCAGAACAGCGGTGAACCAAAGGAGTCAGGGGGAACAGATTGGAAAAATTGGGGAACCGTGTGGAAAAATGCAGAACAGTGGGTAACCAAAGAGAGAACGGAGAACGGATTGGAAAATGTGGCGAACCGTGAGCAACACTGCAGAACAGAGGGGAAACAAAGGGAGCAGGGGTAAGAGTTTGGAAAAAGTGGGGAACCGTGGAGAACACTGCAGGAAAGAGGGGAACGAATGGGAGCAGTGGGAATGGATTAGAAAAAGTGGGGAAACATGGGAAACACTGCAGAACAGAGGTGAACGAAAGGGAGCAGGGCGAACATATTGGAAAAAAGTTGAGAAGTGGCGAACACTGCAGAACAGTGGGGAATCAAAGGGAGCAGGGGGATCAGATTGAAAAAAGTGGGGAACCGTATGGAAAAATGCAGAAGATTAGGAATCTAAAGGGAGCAGGGGGAAGGGATTGGAAAAAGTGGGGTACCGTGGGGAACACTGCAGGACAGAGGGGAACCAAAGGGAGCAGGGGGGACAGATTGCAAAAAGTGGGGAAGCATGGGGAACAATAAAGAACACAGGGGAACCAAAGGGAGCAGGGGGGACAGATTGGAAAAAATGTGGAGAACCGTGGGGAAAATGCAGAACAGAGGGGAACCAAAGAGAGCCTGGTGAAAGGATTGGAAAAACTGGGGAACCGTGGAGAACACTGCAGGACAGAGGGGAACCAAAGGGAGCAGGGGGTACATGTTGGAAAAAGTGGCGAACCGTGGGGAACACTGCAGAATAGAGGGGAACCAAAGGGAGCAGGGTGAACAGATCGAAAAAATGTGCAACGTTGGGGAACACAGCAGAAAAGAGGGGAACTAAAGGGAGCAAGGAGAACATATTGGAAAAAGAGCAGAACCGTGGCGAACACTGCAAAACAGTGGGTAACGAAAGGGGGCAGCGGGAACGGATTTGAAAATGTGGGGAAACTTGGGAAAACGTGGGAAACACTGCAGAAAAGAGTGGAACGAAAGGGAGCAGGGCGAATATATTGGAAAAAAGTTGAGAAGTGGGGCACACTGCAGAACAGTGGGGAATCAAAGAGAGCAGGGGGATCGGATTGAAAAAAGTGGGGAACCGTATGGAAAAATGCAGAAGAGTGAGGAACCAAAGGGAGCAGGGGGAACGGATTGGAAAAAGTGGAGAACCGTGGGGAACACTGCAGGACAGAGGGGAACCAAAGGGAGCAGGGGGTACAGGTTGGAAAAAATGGGAAATCGTGGGGAACACTGAAGAACACAGGGGAACCAAAGGGAGCATGGGGAACAGATTGGAAAAAATGTGGAGAACTGTGGGGACAACTGCAGAACAGTGCGGAAACACAGGGGACAGGGCGAAGGAATTAGAAAATGAAGGGAACCGTGGTGAACACTGCAGAACAGAGGGGAACCAAAGGAAGCAGGAGGTACAGATTGGAAAAAGTGAGGAACCTTGTGGAAAAATGCAGAACAGAGGGGAACCAAAGGGAGCAGGGTGAACAGATTCGAAAAAGTGTGCAACCTTGGGGAACACTGCAGAATAGAGGGGAACTAAACGGAGCATGGAGAAAAGAGTGAAAAAAGTGCGGAACCGTGGCGAACACTTCAAAACAGTGGGGAACCAAAGGGAGCAGCGGGAACGGATTGGAAAAAGTGGGGAAAAGTGGGAAACACTGCAGAACTGAGGGGAATGAAAGGGAGCAGGGCGAACACATTGGAAAAAAGTTGAGAAGTGGGGAACACTGCAAAAGAGTGGGGAATCAAAGGGAGCAGGGGGATCAGATTGGAAAAAGTGGGGAACCGTATGGAAAAATGCAGAAGATTGGGGAACCAAATGGAGCAGGGGGAACGGATTGGAAAAGGTGGAGAACTGTGGGGAACACTGCAGAACAGAGGAGAAGCAAAGGGAGTAGGGTGAACGGATTGGAAAAACTAGGGAATCGTGGGAAACACTGCAGGACAGAGGGGAACTAAAGGTAGCAGGGGGGACAGATTGGAAAAAATGTGGAGAACCGTGGGGAAAATGCAGAACAGAGGGGAACCAAAGGGAGCAGGGTGAAAGGATTGGAAAAACTGGAGAACCGTGGAGAACACTGCAGGACAGAGGGGAACCAAAGGGAGCAGGGGGTATAGGTTGGAAAAAGTGGCGAACCGTGGGGAACACTGCAGAATAGAGGGGAATCAAAGGGAGCAGGGTGAACAGATTCGAAAATGTGTGCAACGTTGGGGAACACAGCAGAAAAGAGGTGAACTAAAGGGAGCATGGAGAACATAATGGAAAAAGAGCGGAACCGTTGCGAACACTGCAAAACAGTGGGTAACGAAAGGGAGCAGCGGGAACGGAATGGAAAATGTGGGGAAACGTGGGAAAACGTGGGAAACACTGCAGAACAGAGGTGAACGAAAGGGAGCAGGGCGAACATATTGGAAAAAAGTTGAGAAGTGGCGAACACTGCAGAACAGTGGGGAATCAAAGGGAGCAGGGGGATCGGATTGGAAAAAGTGGGGAACCGTATGGAAAAATGCAGAAGAGTGGGGAACCAAAGGGAGCAGGGTGAACAGATTCGAAAAAGTATGCAACGTTGGGGAACACAGCAGAAAAGAGGGGAACTAAAGGGAGCATGGAGAACATATTGGAAAAAGAGCGGAACCGTGGCGAACACTGCAAAACAGTGGGTATCGAAAGGGAGCAGCGGGAACGGATTGGAAAATGTGGGGAAACGTGGGAAAACGTGGGAAACACTGCAGAACAAAGTGGAACGAGATGGAGCAGGGCGAACATATTGGAAAAAAGTTGAGAAGTGGGGCACACTGCAGAACAGTGGGGAATCAAAGAAAGCAGGGGGATCAGATTGGAAAAAATGTGGAGAACTGTGGGGACAACTGCAGAACAGTGCGGAAACAAAGGGAACAGGGCGAAGGGATTAGAAAATGAAGGGAACCGTGGTGAACACTGCAGAACAGAGGGGAACCAAAGGAAGCAGGGGGTACGGATTGGAAAAAGTGGGGAACCTTGTGGAAAAATGCAGAACAGAGGGGAACCAAAGGGAGCAGGGTGAAAGGATTGGAAAAAGTGGGGAACCGTGCGATACACTGCAGAACAGTGGGAAACCAAAGGGAGCAGGGGGAACGGAATTGAAAAAGTGGGGAACCGTGGGGAACACTGCAGAACAGAAGGGAAACAAAGGAGCAGGGGGAACAGAATGGAAAAAGTGGGGAACCGTGGGGAACACTGCAGAACGGAGGGGAACCAAAGGAGCAGGGGGAGCAGATTGGAAATAAGTTGGGAACTGTGGGGAACACTGCAGAACAGAGGGGAATCAACGGGAGCATGGGAACAGATAGGAAAAAATGTGGAGAACCGTGGGGAACACTGCAGAACACTTCGGAACAAAAGTGAGCAGGGGGAACATCTCGGAAAAGTGGGGAACCGTGGGGAACACTGCAGAACAGAGGGGAACGAATGGGAGCAGGGGGAATGGATTGGAAAAAGTGGGAAACAGTGGTGAAAACTGCAGGACCGAGGGGAACCAAAGGGAGCAGGGGGAACGGATTGGAAAAAGCGGGGTAACGTGGGGAACACTGCAGGACAGAGGGGAACCAAGGGAGCAGGGGGACAGGTTGCAAAAAGTGGGGAAGCATGGGGAACACTAAAGAACACAGGGGAACCAAAGGGAGCAGGGGGGACAGATTGGAAAAAATGTGGAGAACCGTGGGGAAAATGCAGAACAGAGGGGAAACAAAGGGAGCAGGGGCAACAGATTGTAAAAATTGGGGAACCATGGGGTACACTGAAGAACAGTGGGAAACCAAAGGAAGCAGGGGGAACGGATTTTTTAAAAGTGGGGAACCGTGGGGATCACTGCAGAATTGAGGGGAACAAAAGGAGCAGAAGAACAGAATGGAAAAAGTGGGGAATCGTGGTGAACACTGCAGAACAGCGGTGAACCAAAGGAGTCAGGGGGAACAGATTGGAAAAATTGGGGAACCGTGTGGAAAAATGCAGAACAGTGGGTAACCAAAGAGAGAAGGGAGAACGGATTGGAAAATGTGGAGAACCGTGAGCAACACTGCAGAACAGAGGGGAAACAAAGGGAGCAGGGGGAAGAGTTGGAAAAAGTGGGGAACCGTGGAGAACACTGCAGGAAAGAGGGGAACGAATGGGAGCAGGGGGAATGGATTTGAAAAAGTGGGGAAACATGGGAAACACTGCAGAACAGAGGTGAACGAAAGGGAGCAGGGCGAACATATTGGAAAAAAGTTGAGAAGTGGGGCACACTGCAGAGCAGTGGGGAATCAAAGGGAGCAGGGGGATCAGATTGAAAAAAGTGGGGACCATATGGAAAAATGCAGAAGATTGGGAAACTAAAGGGAGCAGGGGGAAGGGATTGGAAAAAGTGGGGTACCGTGGGAACACTGCAGGACAGAGGGGAACCAAAGGGAGCAGGGGGGACAGATTGCAAAAAGTGGGGAAGCATGGGGAACAATAAAGAACACAGGGGAAACAAAGGGAGCAGGGGGGACAGATTGGAAAAAATGTGGAGAACCGTGGGGAAAATGCAGAACAGAGGGGAACCACAGGGAGCAGGGTGAAAGGATTGGAAAAACTGGGGAACCGTGGAGAACACTGCAGGACAGAGGGGAACGAAAGGGGGCAGCGGGAACGGATTGGAAAATGTGGGGAAACTTGGGAAAACATGGGAAACACTGCAGAACAGAGTGGAACGAAAGGGAGCAGGGCGAACATATTGGAAAAAAGTTGAGAAGTGGGGCACACTGCAGAACAGTGGGGAATCAAAGAGAGCAGGGGGATCGGATTGGAAAAAGTGTGGAAACGTATGGATAAATGCAGAAGAATGAGGAACCAAAGGGAGCAGGGGGAACGGATTGGAAAAAGTGGAGAACCGTGGGGAACACTGAAGAACACAGGGGAACCAAAGGGAGCATGGGGAACAGATTGGAAAAAATGTGGAGAACTGTGGGGACAACTGCAGAACAGTGCGGAACCAAAGGGGACAGAGCGAAGGGATTAGAAAATGAAGGGAACCGTGGTGAACACTGCAGAACAGAGTGGAACCAAAGGAAGCAGGGGGTACGGATTGGAAAAAGTGGGGAACCTTGTGGAAAAATGCAGAACAGAGGGGAACCAAAGGGAGCAGGGTGAAAGGATTGGAAAAAGTGGGGAACCGTGCGGTACACTGCAGAACAGTGGGAAACCAAAGGGAGCAGGGGGAACGGATTTGAAAAAGTGGGGAACTGTGGGGAACACTGCAGAACAGAAGGGAACCAAAGGAGCAGGGGGAAAAGAATGGAAAAAGTGGGGAACCGTATGGAAAAATGCAGAAGAGTGAGGAACCAAAGGGAGCAGGGGGAACGGATTGGAAAAAGTGGAGAACCGTGGGGAACACTGCAGGACAGAGGGGAACCAAAGGGAGCAGGGGGTACAGGTTGGAAAAAATGGGAAATCGTGGGGAACACTGAAGAACACAGGGGAACCAAAGGGAGCATGGGGAACAGATTGGAAAAAATGTGGAGAACTGTGGGGACAACTGCAGAACAGTGCGGAAACACAGGGGACAGGGCGAAGGGATTAGAAAATGAAGGGAACCGTGGTGAACACTGCAGAACAGAGGGGAACCAAAGGAAGCAGGAGGTACAGATTGGAAAAAGTGGGGAACCTTGTGGAAAAATGCAGAACAGAGGGGAACCAAAGGGAGCAGGGTGAACAGATTCGAAAAAGTGTGCAACCTTGGGGAACACTGCAGAATAGAGGGGAACTAAACGGAGCATGGAGAAAAGAGTGAAAAAAGTGCGGAACCGTGGCGAACACTTCAAAACAGTGGGGAACCAAAGGGAGCAGCGGGAACGGATTGGAAAAAGTGGGGAAAAGTGGGAAACACTGCAGAACTGAGGGGAATGAAAGGGAGCAGGGCGAACACATTGGAAAAAAGTTGAGAAGTGGGGAACACTGCAAAAGAGTGGGGAATCAAAGGGAGCAGGGGGATCAGATTGGAAAAAGTGGGGAACCGTATGGAAAAATGCAGAAGATTGGGGAACCAAATGGAGCAGGGGGAACGGATTGGAAAAGGTGGAGAACTGTGGGGAACACTGCAGAACAGAGGAGAAGCAAAGGGAGTAGGGTGAACGGATTGGAAAAACTAGGGAATCGTGGGAAACACTGCAGGACAGAGGGGAACTAAAGGTAGCAGGGGGGACAGATTGGAAAAAATGTGGAGAACCGTGGGGAAAATGCAGAACAGAGGGGAACCAAAGGGAGCAGGGTGAAAGGATTGGAAAAACTGGAGAACCATGGAGAACACTGCAGGACAGAGGGGAACCAAAGGGAGCAGGGGGTACAGGTTGGAAAAAGTGGCGAACCGTGGGGAACACTGCAGAATAGAGGGGAATCAAAGGGAGCAGGGTGAACAGATTCGAAAATGTGTGCAACGTTGGGGAACACAGCAGAAAAGAGGTGAACTAAAGGGAGCATGGAGAACATAATGGAAAAAGAGCGGAACCGTTGCGAACACTGCAAAACAGTGGGTAACGAAAGGGAGCAGCGGGAACGGATTGGAAAATGTGGGGAAACGTGGGAAACCGTGGGAAACACTGCAGAACAGAGGTGAACAAAAGGGAGCAGGGCGAACATATTGGAAAAAAGTTGAGAAGTGGCGAACACTGCAGAACAGTGGGGAATCAAAGGGAGCAGGGGGATCGGATTGGAAAAAGTGGGGAACCGTATGGAAAAATGCAGAAGAGTGGGGAACCAAAGGGAGCAGGGTGAACAGATTCGAAAATGTGTGCAACGTTGGGGAACACAGCAGAAAAGAGGGGAACTAAAGGGAGCATGGAGAACATATTGGAAAAAGAGCGGAACCGTGGCGAACACTGCAAAACAGTGGGTATCGAAAGGGAGCAGCGGGAACGGATTGGAAAATGTGGGGAAACGTGGGAAAACGTGGGAAACACTGCAGAACAAAGTGGAACGAGATGGAGCAGGGCGAACATATTGGAAAAAAGTTGAGAAGTGGGGCACACTGCAGAACAGTGGGGAATCAAAGGAAGCAGGGGGATCAGATTGGAAAAAATGTGGAGAACTGTGGGGACAACTGCAGAACAGTGCGGAAACAAAGGGAACAGGGCGAAGGGATTAGAAAATGAAGGGAACCGTGGTGAACACTGCAGAACAGAGGGGAACCAAAGGAAGCAGGGGGTACGGATTGGAAAAAGTGGGGAACCTTGTGGAAAAATGCAGAACAGAGGGGAACCAAAGGGAGCAGGGTGAAAGGATTGGAAAAAGTGGGGAACCGTGCGATACACTGCAGAACAGTGGGAAACCAAAGGGAGCAGGGGGAACGGAATTGAAAAAGTGGGGAACCGTGGGGAACACTGCAGAACAGAAGGGAACCAAAGGAGCAGGGGGAACAGAATGGAAAAAGTGGGGAACCGTGGGGAACACTGCAGAACGGAGGGGAACCAAAGGAGCAGGGGGAGCAGATTGGAAATAAGTTGGGAACCGGGGGGAACACTGCAGAACAGAGGGGAATCAACGGGAGCATGGGAACAGATTGGAAAAAATGTGGAGAACCGTGGGGAACACTGCAGAACACTTCGGAACAAAAGTGAGCAGGGGGAACATCTCGGAAAAGTGGGGAACCGTGGGGAACACTGCAGAACAGAGGGGAACGAATGGGAGCAGGGGGAATGGATTGGAAAAAGTGGGAAACAGTGGTGAAAACTGCAGGACCGAGGGGAACCAAAGGGAGCAGGGGGAACGGATTGGAAAAAGCGGGGTAACGTGGGAAACACTGCAGGACAGAGGGGAACCAAGGGAGCAGGGGGGACAGATTGGAAAAAATGTGGAGAACCGTGGGGAAAATGCAGAACAGAGGGGAAACAAAGGGAGCAGGGGCAACAGATTGTAAAAATTGGGGAACCATGGGGTACACTGAAGAACAGTGGGAAACCAAAGGAAGCAGGGGGAACGGATTTTTTAAAAGTGGGGAACCGTGGGGATCACTGCAGAATTGAGGGGAACAAAAGGAGCAGAAGAACAGAATGGAAAAAGTGGGGAATCGTGGTGAACACTGCAGAACAGCGGTGAACCAAAGGAGTCAGGGGGAACAGATTGGAAAAATTGGGGAACCGTGTGGAAAAATGCAGAACAGTGGGTAACCAAAGAGAGAAGGGAGAACGGATTGGAAAATGTGGAGAACCGTGAGCAACACTGCAGAACAGAGGGGAAACAAAGGGAGCAGGGGGAAGAGTTGGAAAAAGTGGGGAACCGTGGAGAACACTGCAGGAAAGAGGGGAACGAATGGGAGCAGGGGGAATGGATTTGAAAAAGTGGGGAAACATGGGAAACACTGCAGAACAGAGGTGAACGAAAGGGAGAAGGGCGAACATATTGGAAAAAAGTTGAGAAGTGGGGCACACTGCAGAGCAGTGGGGAATCAAAGGGAGCAGGGGGATCAGATTGAAAAAAGTGGGGACCGTATGGAAAAATGCAGAAGATTGGGAAACTAAAGGGAGCAGGGGGAAGGGATTGGAAAAAGTGGGGTACCGTGGGAACACTGCAGGACAGAGGGGAACCAAAGGGAGCAGGGGGGACAGATTGCAAAAAGTGGGGAAGCATGGGGAACAATAAAGAACACAGGGGAAACAAAGGGAGCAGGGGGGACAGATTGGAAAAAATGTGGAGAACCGTGGGGAAAATGCAGAACAGAGGGGAACCACAGGGAGCAGGGTGAAAGGATTGGAAAAACTGGGGAACCGTGGAGAACACTGCAGGACAGAGGGGAACGAAAGGGGGCAGCGGGAACGGATTGGAAAATGTGGGGAAACTTGGGAAAACATGGGAAACACTGCAGAACAGAGTGGAACGAAAGGGAGCAGGGCGAACATATTGGAAAAAAGTTGAGAAGTGGGGCACACTGCAGAACAGTGGGGAATCAAAGAGAGCAGGGGGATCGGATTGGAAAAAGTGTGGAACCGTATGGATAAATGCAGAAGAATGAGGAACCAAAGGGAGCAGGGGGAACGGATTGGAAAAAGTGGAGAACCGTGGGGAACACTGCAGGACAGAGGGGAACCAAAGGGAGCAGGGGGTACAGGCTGGAAAAAATGGGAAATCGTGGGGAACACTGAAGAACACAGGGGAACCAAAGGGAGCATGGGGAACAGATTGGAAAAAATGTGGAGAACTGTGGGGACAACTGCAGAACAGTGCGGAACCAAAGGGGACAGAGCGAAGGGATTAGAAAATGAAGGGAACCGTGGTGAACACTGCAGAACAGAGGGGAACCAAAGGAAGCAGGGGGTACGGATTGGAAAAAGTGGGGAACCTTGTGGAAAAATGCAGAACAGAGGGGAACCAAAGGGAGCAGGGTGAAAGGATTGGAAAAAGTGGGGAACCGTGCGGTACACTGCAGAACAGTGGGAAACCAAAGGGAGCAGGGGGAACGGATTTGAAAAAGTGGGGAACCGTGGGGAACACTGCAGAACAGAAGGGAACCAAAGGAGCAGGGGGAAAAGAATGGAAAAAGTGGGGAACCGTGGGGAACACTGCAGAACGGAGGGGAACCAAAGGAGCAGGGGGAATGGATTGGAAAAAGTGGGAAGCAGTGGGGAAAACTGCAGGACCGAGGGGAACCAAAGGGAGCAGGGGTAACGGATTGGAAAAAGTGGGGAACCGTATCGAAAAATGCAGAAGAGTGGGGAACCAAAGTGAGCAGGTGGAATGGATTGGATAAAGTGGGGAATCGTGGGGAACACTGCAGGACAGAGGGGAACCAAAGGGAGCAGGGGGTACAGGTTGGAAAAGTGGGGAATCGTGGAAAACACTGCAGAATGGAGGGGAACCAAAGGGAGCAGGGGGTACAGATTGGAAGGTGTGGGGAAGCGTGGTGAACACTGAAGAACACAGGGGAACCAAAGGGAGCAGGGGGAACAGATTGGAAAAAATGTGGAGAACCGTGGGGAACACTGCAGAACACTGCGGAACAAAATTGAGCAGGGGGAACAGCTCGGAAAAGTGGGGAACCGTGGGGAACACTGCATAATAGAGCAGAACCAAACGGAGCAGGGGGAACAGATTGGAAAAAGTGGTGAATCGTGGGGAGTTCTGCAGAACACTGGGGAACCAAAGGGAGCAGGAGGAATGGATTTGAAAAAGTGGGGAACGTGGAGAACAATGCAGGACAGACGTGAACGAAAGGGAGCAGGAGGTACAAGTTGGAAAACGTGGGGAATCTTGGGGAACACTGCATGACAGAGGGGAACCAAAGGGAGCAGGGTGAACAGATTCGAAAAATTGTGCAACCTTGGGGAACACTGCAGAATGGAGGGGAACTAAACGGAGCATGGTGAAAAGAGTGGAAAAAGTGTGGAACCGTGGCGAACACTGCAAAACAGTGGGGAACCAAAGAGAGCAGCGGGAACGGATTGGAAAAAGTGGGGAAAAGTGGGAAACACTGCAGAACTGAGGGGAACGAAAGGGAGCAGGGCGAACATATTGGAAAAAAGTTGAGAAGTGGGGAACACTGCAAAACAGTGGGGAATCAAAGGGAGCAGGGGGATCAGATTGGAAAAAGTGGGGAACCGTATGGAAAAATGCAGAAGAGTGGGGATCTAAAGGGAGCAGGGGGAACGGATTGGAAAAAGTGGGGTACCGTGGGGAACACTTCAGGACAGAGGGGAACCAAAGGAAGCAGGGGGGACAGATTGCAAAAAGTGGGGAAGCATGGGGAACACTAAAGAACACAGGGGAACAAAAGGGAGCAGGGGGGACAGATTGGAAAAAATGTGGAGAACCGTGGGGAAAATGGAGAACAGAGGGGAACCAAAGGGAGCAGGGTGAAAGGATTGGAAAAACTGGGGAACCGTGGAGAACACTGCAGGACAGAGGGGAACCAAAGGGAGCAGGGGGTACATGTTGGAAAAAGTGGCGAACCGTGGGGAACACTGCAGAACAGTGCGGAAACAAACGGAACAGGGCGAAGTGATTAGAAAATGAAGGTAACCGTGGTGAACACTGCAGAACAGAGGGGAACCAAAGGAAGCAGGGGGTACGGATTGGAAAAAGTGGGGAACCTTGTGGAAAAATGCAGAACAGAGGGGAACCAAAGGGAGCAGGGTGAAAGGATTGGAAAAACTGGGGAACCGTGGAGTACACTGCAGGACAGAGGGGAACCAAAGGGAGCATGGGGAACAGATTGGAAAAAATGTGGAGAACTGTGGGGACAACTGCAGAACAGTGCGGAAACAAAGGGAACAGGGCGAAGGGATTAGAAAATGAAGGGAACCGTGGTGAACACTGCAGAACAGAGGGGAACCAAAGGAAGCAGGGGGTACGGATTGGAAAAAGTGGGGAACCTTGTGGAAAAATGCAAACAGAGGGGAACCAAAGGGAGCAGGGTGAAAGGATTGGAAAAAGTGGGGAACCGTGCGATACACTGCAGAACAGTGGGAAACCAAAGGGAGCGGGGGGAACGGATTTGAAAAAGTGGGGAACCGTGGGGAACACTGCAGAACAGAAGGGAACCAAAGGAGCAGGGGAAACAGAATGGAAAAAGTGGGGAACCGTGGGGAACACTGCAGAACAGAGGGGAACCAAAGGAGCAGGGGGAACAGAATGGAAAAAGTGGGGAACCGTGGGGAACACTGCAGAATGGAGGGGAACCAAAGGAGCAGGGGGAGCAGATTGGAAATAAGTTGGGAACTGTGGGGAACACTGCAGAACAGAGGGGAATCAACGGGAGCATGGGAACAGATTGGAAAAAATGTGGAGAACCGTGGGGAACACTGCAGAACACTTCGGAACAAAGGTGAGCAGGGAGAACATCTCGGAAAAGTGGGGAACCGTGGGGAACACTGCAGAACAGAGGGGAACGAATGGGAGCAGGGGGAATGGATTGGAAAAAGTGGGAAACAGTGGTGAAAACTGCAGGACCGAGGGGAACCAAAGGGAGCAGGGGGAACGGATTGGAAAAAGTGGGGTAACGTGGGGAACACTGCAGGACAGAGGGGAACCAAAGGGAGCAGGGGGACAGGTTGCAAAAAGTGGGGAAGCATGGGGAACACTAAAGAACACAGGGGAACCAAAGGGAGCAGGGGGGACAGATTGGAAAAAATGTGGAGAACCGTGGGGAAAATGCAGAACAGAGGGGAACCAAAGGGAGCAGGGTGAAAGGATTGGAAAAACTGGGGAACCGTGGAGAACACTGCAGGACAGAGGGGAACCAAGGGAGCAGGGGGTACAGGTTAGAAAAAGTGGGGAATCGTGGGGAACACTGTAGAATAGAGGGGAACCAAATGGAGCAGGGGCAACAGATTGTAAAAATTGGGGAACCGTGGGGTACACTGAAGAACAGTGGGAAACCAAAGGAAGCAGGGGGAACGGATTTTAAAAAAGTGGGGAAACGTGGGGATCACTGCAGAATTGAGGGTAACCAAAGGAGCAGAAGAACAGAATGGAAAAAGTGGGGAATCGTGGTGAACACTGCAGAACAGAGGTGAACCAAAGGAGTCAGGGGGAACAGATTGGAAAAATTGGGGAACCGTGTGGAAAAATGCAGAACAGTGGGTAACCAAAGAGAGAAGGGAGAACGGATTGGAAAATGTGGAGAACCGTGAGCAACACTGCAGAACAGAGGGGAAACAAAGGGAGCAGGGGGAAGAGTTTGGAAAAAGTGGGGAACCGTGGAGAACACTGCAGGAAAGAGGGGAACGAATGGGAGCAGGGGGAATAGATTAGAAAAAGTGGGGAAACATGGGAAACACTGCAGAACAGAGGTGAACGAAAGGGAGCAGTGCGAACATATTGGAAAAAAGTTGAGAAGTGGGGCACACTGCAGAGCAGTGGGGAATCAAAGGGAGCAGGGGGATCATATTGAAAAAAGTGGGGAACCGTATGGAAAAATGCAGAAGATTGGGAAACTAAAGGGAGCAGGGGGAAGGGATTGGAAAAAGTGGGGTACCGTGGGAACACTGCAGGACAGAGGGGAACCAAAGGGAGCAGGGGGGACAGATTGCAAAATGTGGGGAAGCATGGGGAACAATAAAGAACACAGGGGAAACAAAGGGAGCAGGGGGGACAGATTGGAAAAAATGTGGAGAACCGTGGGGAAAATGCAGAACAGAGGGGAACCACAGGGAGCAGGGTGAAAGGATTGGAAAAACTGGGGAACCGTGGAGAACACTGCAGGACAGAGGGGAACAAAAGGGGGCAGCGGGAACGAATTGGAAAATGTGGGGAAACTTGGGAAAACGTGGGAAACACTGCAGAACAGAGTGGAACGAAAGGGAGCAGGGCGAACATATTGGAAAAAAGTTGAGAAGTGGGGCACACTGCAGAACAGTGGGGAATCAAAGAGAGCAGGGGGATCGGATTGGAAAAAGTGGGGAACCGTACGGATAAATGCAGAAGAATGAGGAACCAAAGGGAGCAGGGGGAACGGATTGGAAAAAGTGGAGAACCGTGGGGAACACTGCAGGACAGAGGGGAACCAAAGGGAGCAGGGGGTACAGGTTGGAAAAAATGGGAAATCGTGGGGAACACTGAAGAACACAGGGGAACCAAATGGAGCATGGGGAACAGATTGGAAAAAATGTGGAGAACTGTGGGGACAACTGCAGAAGAGTGCGGAACCAAAGGGGACAGGGCGAAGGGATTAGAAAATGAAGGGAACCGTGGTGAGCACTGCAGAACAGAGGGGAACCAAAGGAAGCAGGGGGTACGGATTGGAAAAAGTGGGGAACCTTGTGGAAAAATGCAGAACAGAGGGGAACCAAAGGGAGCAGGGTGAAAGGATTGGAAAAAGTGGGGAACCGTGCGGTACACTGCAGAACAGTGGGAAACCAAAGGGAGCAGGGGGAACGGATTTGAAAAAGTGGGGAACCGTGGGGAACACTGCAGAACAGAAGGGAACCAAAGGAGCAGGGGAAACAGAATGGAAAAAGTGGGGAACCGTGGGGAACACTGCAGAACAGAGGGGAACCAAAGGAGCAGGGGGAACAGAATGGAAAAAGTGGGGAACCGTGGGGAACACTGCAGAACGGAGGGGAACCAAAGGAGCAGGGGGAACAGATTGGAAATAAGTTGGGAACCGTGTGGAACACTGCAGAACAGAGGGGAACGAATGGGAGCAGGGGGAAAAGATTGGAAAAAGTGGGAAGCAGTGGGGAAAACTGCAGGACCGAGGGGAACCAAAGGGAGCAGGGGAAACGGATTGGAAAAAGTGGGGAACCGTATCGAAAAATGCAGAAGAGTGGGGAACCAAAGGGAGCAGGGGGAATGGATTGGATAAAGTGGGGAATCGTGGGGAACACTGCAGGACAGAGGGGAACCAAAGGGAGCAGGGGGTACAGGTTGGAAAAGTGGGGAATCGTGGAAAACACTGCAGAATGGAGGGGAACCAAAGGGAGCAGGGGGTACAGATTGGAAGGAGTGGGGAAGCGTGGTGAACACTGAAGAACACAGGGGAACCAAAGGGAGCAGGGGGAACAGATTGGAAAAAATGTGGAGAACCGTGGGGAACACTGCAGAACACTGCGGAACAAAAGTGAGCAGGGGGAACAGCTCGGAAAAGTGGGGAACCGTGGGGAACACTGCATAATAGAGCAGAACCAAACGGAGCAGGGGGAACAGATTGGAAAAAGTGGGGAATCGTGGGGAGTTCTGCAGAACACTGGGGAACCAAAGGGAGCAGGGGGAATGGATTTGAAAAAGTGGGGAACGTGGAGAACAATGCAGGACAGACGTGAACGAAAGGGAGCAGGAGGTACAAGTTGGAAAACGTGGGGAATCTTGGGGAACACTGCATGACAGAGGGGAACCAAAGGGAGCAGGGTGAACAGATTCGAAAAAGTGTGCAACCTTGGGGAACACTGCAGAATGGAGGGGAACTAAACGGAGCATGGTGAAAAGAGTGGAAAAAGTGTGGAACCGTGGCGAACACTGCAAAACAGTTGGGAACCAAAGAGAGCAGCGGGAACAAATTGGAAAAAGTGGGGAAAAGTGGGAAACACTGCAGAACTGAGGGGAACGAAAGGGAGCAGGGGGACAGGTTGCAAAAAGTGGGGAAGCATGGGGAACACTAAAGAACACAGGGGAACCAAAGGGAGCAGGGAGGACAGATTGGAAAAAATGTGGAGAACCGTGGGGAAAATGCAGAACAGAGGGGAACCAAAGGGAGCAGGGTGAAAGGATTGGAAAAACTGGGGAACCGTGGAGAACACTGCAGGACAGAGGGGAACCAAGGGAGCAGGGGGTACAGGTTAGAAAAAGTGGGGAATCGTGGGGAACACTGTAGAATAGAGGGGAACCAAATGGAGCAGGGGCAACAGATTGTAAAAATTGGGGAACCGTGGGGTACACTGAAGAACAGTGGGAAACCAAAGGAAGCAGGGGGAACGGATTTTAAAAAAGTGGGGAAACGTGGGGATCACTGCAGAATTGAGGGTAACCAAAGGAGCAGAAGAACAGAATGGAAAAAGTGGGGAATCGTGGTGAACACTGCAGAACAGAGGTGAACCAAAGGAGTCAGGGGGAACAGATTGGAAAAATTGGGGAACCGTGTGGAAAAATGCAGAACAGTGGGTAACCAAAGAGAGAAGGGAGAACGGATTGGAAAATGTGGAGAACCGTGAGCAACACTGCAGAACAGAGGGGAAACAAAGGGAGCAGGGGGAAGAGTTTGGAAAAAGTGGGGAACCGTGGAGAACACTGCAGGAAAGAGGGGAACGAATGGGAGCAGGGGGAATAGATTAGAAAAAGTGGGGAAACATGGGAAACACTGCAGAACAGAGGTGAACGAAAGGGAGCAGTGCGAACATATTGGAAAAAAGTTGAGAAGTGGGGCACACTGCAGAGCAGTGGGGAATCAAAGGGAGCAGGGGGATCATATTGAAAAAAGTGGGGAACCGTATGGAAAAATGCAGAAGATTGGGAAACTAAAGGGAGCAGGGGGAAGGGATTGGAAAAAGTGGGGTACCGTGGGAACACTGCAGGACAGAGGGGAACCAAAGGGAGCAGGGGGGACAGATTGCAAAATGTGGGGAAGCATGGGGAACAATAAAGAACACAGGGGAAACAAAGGGAGCAGGGGGGACAGATTGGAAAAAATGTGGAGAACCGTGGGGAAAATGCAGAACAGAGGGGAACCACAGGGAGCAGGGTGAAAGGATTGGAAAAACTGGGGAACTGTGGAGAACACTGCAGGACAGAGGGGAACAAAAGGGGGCAGCGGGAACGAATTGGAAAATGTGGGGAAACTTGGGAAAACGTGGGAAACACTGCAGAACAGAGTGGAACGAAAGGGAGCAGGGCGAACATATTGGAAAAAAGTTGAGAAGTGGGGCACACTGCAGAACAGTGGGGAATCAAAGAGAGCAGGGGGATCGGATTGGAAAAAGTGGGGAACCGTACGGATAAATGCAGAAGAATGAGGAACCAAAGGGAGCAGGGGGAACGGATTAGAAAAAGTGGAGAACCGTGGGGAACACTGCAGGACAGAGGGGAACCAAAGGGAGCAGGGGGTACAGGTTGGAAAAAATGGGAAATCGTGGGGAACACTGAAGAACACAGGGGAACCAAATGGAGCATGGGGAACAGATTGGAAAAAATGTGGAGAACTGTGGGGACAACTGCAGAAGAGTGCGGAACCAAAGGGGACAGGGCGAAGGGATTAGAAAATGAAGGGAACCGTGGTGAGCACTGCAGAACAGAGGGGAACCAAAGGAAGCAGGGGGTACGGATTGGAAAAAGTGGGGAACCTTGTGGAAAAATGCAGAACAGAGGGGAACCAAAGGGAGCAGGGTGAAAGGATTGGAAAAAGTGGGGAACCGTGCGGTACACTGCAGAACAGTGGGAAACCAAAGGGAGCAGGGGGAACGGATTTGAAAAAGTGGGGAACCGTGGGGAACACTGCAGAACAGAAGGGAACCAAAGGAGCAGGGGAAACAGAATGGAAAAAGTGGGGAACCGTGGGGAACACTGCAGAACAGAGGGGAACCAAAGGAGCAGGGGGAACAGAATGGAAAAAGTGGGGAACCGTGGGGAACACTGCAGAACGGGGGGGAACCAAAGGAGCAGGGGGAACAGATTGGAAATAAGTTGGGAACCATGTGGAACACTGCAGAACAGAGGGGAACGAATGGGAGCAGGGGGAATGGATTGGAAAAAGTGGGAAGCAGTGGGGAAAACTGCAGGACCGAGGGGAACCAAAGGGAGCAGGGGTAACGGATTGGAAAAAGTGGGGAACCGTATCGAAAAATGCAGAAGAGTGGGGAACCAAAGGGAGCAGGGGGAATGGATTGGATAAAGTGGGGAATCGTGGGGAACACTGCAGGACAGAGGGGAACCAAAGGGAGCAGGGGGTACAGGTTGGAAAAGTGGGGAATCGTGGAAAACACTGCAGAATGGAGGGGAACCAAAGGGAGCAGGGGGTACAGATTGGAAGGAGTGGGGAAGCGTGGTGAACACTGAAGAACACAGGGGAACCAAAGGGAGCAGGGGGAACAGATTGGAAAAAATGTGGAGAACCGTGGGGAACACTGCAGAACACTGCGGAACAAAATTGAGCAGGGGGAACAGCTCGGAAAAGTGGGGAACCGTGGGGAACACTGCATAATAGAGCAGAACCAAACGGAGCAGGGGGAACAGATTGGAAAAAGTGGGGAATCGTGGGGAGTTCTGCAGAACACTGGGGAACCAAAGGGAGCAGGGGGAATGGATTTGAAAAAGTGGGGAACGTGGAGAACAATGCAGGACAGACGTGAACGAAAGGGAGCAGGAGGTACAAGTTGGAAAACGTGGGGAATCTTGGGGAACACTGCATGACAGAGGGGAACCAAAGGGAGCAGGGTGAACAGATTCGAAAAAGTGTGCAACCTTGGGGAACACTGCAGAATGGAGGGGAACTAAACGGAGCATGGTGAAAAGAGTGGAAAAAGTGTGGAACCGTGGCGAACACTGCAAAACAGTTGGGAACCAAAGAGAGCAGCGGGAACAAATTGGAAAAAGTGGGGAAAAGTGGGAAACACTGCAGAACTGAGGGGAACGAAAGGGAGCAGGGCGAACATATTGGAAAAAAGTTGAGAAGTGGGGAACACTGCAAAACAGTGGGGAATCAAAGGGAGCAGGGGGATCAGATTGGAAAAAGTGGGGAACCGTATGGAAAAATGCAGAAGAGTGGGGAACTAAAGGGAGCAGGGGGAACGGATTGGAAAAAGTGGAGTACCGTGGGGAACACTGCAGGACAGAGGGGAACCAAAGGAAGCAGGGGGGACAGATTGCAAAAAGTGGGGAAGCATGGGGAACACTAAAGAACACAGGGGAACAAAAGGGAGCAGGGGGGATAGATTGGAAAAAATGTGGAGAACCGTGGGGAAAATGCAGAACAGAGGGGAACCAAAGGGAGCAGGGTGAAAGGATTGGAAAAACTGGGGAACCGTGGAGTACACTGCAGGACAGAGGGGAACCAAAGGGAGCATGGGGAACAGATTGGAAAAAATGTGGAGAACTGTGGGGACAACTGCAGAACAGTGCGGAAACAAAGGGAACAGGGCGAAGGGATTAGAAAATGAAGGGAACCGTGGTGAACACTGCAGAACAGAGGGGAACCAAAGGAAGCAGGGGGTACGGATTGGAAAAAGTGGGGAACCTTGTGGAAAAATGCAAACAGAGGGGAACCAAAGGGAGCAGGGTGAAAGGATTGGAAAAAGTGGGGAACCGTGCGATACACTGCAGAACAGTGGGAAACCAAAGGGAGCGGGGGGAATGGATTTGAAAAAGTGGGGAACCGTGGGGAACACTGCAGAACAGAAGGGAACCAAAGGAGCAGGGGAAACAGAATGGAAAAAGTGGGGAACCGTGGGGAACACTGCAGAACAGAGGGGAACCAAAGGAGCAGGGGGAACAGAATGGAAAAAGTGGGGAACCGTGGGGAACACTGCAGAATGGAGGGGAACCAAAGGAGCAGGGGGAGCAGATTGGAAATAAGTTGGGAACTGTGGGGAACACTGCAGAACAGAGGGGAATCAACGGGAGCATGGGAACAGATTGGAAAAAATGTGGAGAACCGTGGGGAACACTGCAGAACACTTCGGAACAAAAGTGAGCAGGGAGAACATCTCGGAAAAGTGGGGAACCGTGGGGAACACTGCAGAACAGAGGGGAACGAATGGGAGCAGGGGGAATGGATTGGAAAAAGTGGGAAACAGTGGTGAAAACTGCAGGACCGAGGGGAACCAAAGGGAGCAGGGGGAACGGATTGGAAAAAGTGGGGTAACGTGGGGAACACTGCAGGACAGAGGGGAACCAAAGGGAGCAGGGGGACAGGTTGCAAAAAGTGGGGAAGCATGGGGAACACTAAAGAACACAGGGGAACCAAAGGGAGCAGGGGGGACAGATTGGAAAAAATGTGGAGAACCGTGGGGAAAATGCAGAACAGAGGGGAACCAAAGGGAGCAGGGTGAAAGGATTGGAAAAACTGGGGAACCGTGGAGAACACTGCAGGACAGAGGGGAACCAAGGGAGCAGGGGGTACAGGTTAGAAAAAGTGGGGAATCGTGGGGAACACTGTAGAATAGAGGGGAACCAAATGGAGCAGGGGCAACAGATTGTAAAAATTGGGGAACCGTGGGGTACACTGAAGAACAGTGGGAAACCAAAGGAAGCAGGGGGAACGGATTTTAAAAAAGTGGGGAAACGTGGGGATCACTGCAGAATTGAGGGTAACCAAAGGAGCAGAAGAACAGAATGGAAAAAGTGGGGAATCGTGGTGAACACTGCAGAACAGAGGTGAACCAAAGGAGTCAGGGGGAACAGATTGGAAAAATTGGGGAACCGTGTGGAAAAATGCAGAACAGTGGGTAACCAAAGAGAGAAGGGAGAACGGATTGGAAAATGTGGAGAACCGTGAGCAACACTGCAGAACAGAGGGGAAACAAAGGGAGCAGGGGGAAGAGTTTGGAAAAAGTGGGGAACCGTGGAGAACACTGCAGGAAAGAGGGGAACGAATGGGAGCAGGGGGAATAGATTAGAAAAAGTGGGGAAACATGGGAAACACTGCAGAACAGAGGTGAACGAAAGGGAGCAGTGCGAACATATTGGAAAAAAGTTGAGAAGTGGGGCACACTGCAGAGCAGTGGGGAATCAAAGGGAGCAGGGGGATCATATTGAAAAAAGTGGGGAACCGTATGGAAAAATGCAGAAGATTGGGAAACTAAAGGGAGCAGGGGGAAGGGATTGGAAAAAGTGGGGTACCGTGGGAACACTGCAGGACAGAGGGGAACCAAAGGGAGCAGGGGGGACAGATTGCAAAATGTGGGGAAGCATGGGGAACAATAAAGAACACAGGGGAAACAAAGGGAGCAGGGGGGACAGATTGGAAAAAATGTGGAGAACCGTGGGGAAAATGCAGAACAGAGGGGAACCACAGGGAGCAGGGTGAAAGGATTGGAAAAACTGGGGAACCGTGGAGAACACTGCAGGACAGAGGGGAACAAAAGGGGGCAGCGGGAACGAATTGGAAAATGTGGGGAAACTTGGGAAAACGTGGGAAACACTGCAGAACAGAGTGGAACGAAAGGGAGCAGGGCGAACATATTGGAAAAAAGTTGAGAACTCTTTGCCAGTGTTCCTCACTGTTCCCCATCTGTTTCCACCTGCTCCCCACTATTTCTCTCTGTTCCCCACAGTTCTGCAGTGTTCTCCACTGTTCCCCATCTGTTCCTGCTTCCTCATTGTTTGCCCCTGCTCCCCACTATTCCCCTCTGTTTGTCTCTGCTCTGCAGTGTTCTCCATGGTTCCCCAATTTTCACCATCTGTTCCTCACTCTTCCCCACCTGTTGGACACATGTTCCCCACAAGTCCCCACTGTTCACCTCAGTTCTCAATTTGTTCCACACTTTTCCCCAAGCTCCACTGTTCACTATCTGTTCCCAACAATTTTCCACTGTTCCCAATATTCCCCTCTGTTCTCCACTGTTCTGCAGTGTTCCCCACTGTTCCCCATCAGTTCTCCCCTTTCCTCATTGTTCCCTAATGTTCCCCAGGTGTTTCTTAACTGTTCCCCACTTTTGTCCACTCTTACCCAATGCTCTCCACTTTCTCCACTGTTCGCCATCTGTTCCACACTGCTTCCCACAGTTCTTCACTGTTCCCCACTGTGCACCACTGTTCCAGTGTTCATCATTGTTGCCCACAGTTCCCCATTGGTCCACACTGTTCACCTCATTTCCTAATCTGTTCCCCACTTTCCCCCATTCTCCACTGTTCACCATCTGTTCCCCCCTGGTCCCCACTATTCCCATCTGTTCCCCACTCCTCTGCAGTGTTCATCACCATTCCTCAGTGTTCCCCATATGTTCCTCACTGTTCCCCATCTGTTTGTCACATGTTACCCACAAGTCCCCACTGTTGCCGAGCAGCATCCCACCCATTCCCCCAGTTTTCCCCAAATTTCCTCACTGTTCCTCACCTGTTACACACCTGCTTCCTAGAGTTCCCCACTATTGCACATGGTTCCACAGTATTACCTCATCTTTACCCCACTGTTCTCCACAATGCACTGTTCCCACTTTTCCCAATGTTTTCCACCATTCCCCATCAGTTTCCTAACTGTTCCCCATTGTTCCCAACTCTTCCTCATTGTTCCCACTCTTCCCCACATTTCCTCACTTTTCCCCACTGTTCCGCTATTCTCCACTATTCCCAATCTCTTCCCCACTGTTGCCCCCTGCTCCCCACTATTCCTCTCTGTTCGCCATGGTTCTGCAGTGTTCTCCACTGTTCCCCATCTGATCCCCTTTGCTCATTGTTTGCCCCTGCTCCCCACTAATCCCCTCTGTTCCCCACTGCTCTGCAGTGTTCTCCACAGTTCCCCAGTTTTCCCCATCTGTTCCTCGCTGTTCCCCACCTGTTCGACCCATGTTCCACACGTCCACACTGTTCCGCAGCAGTCCCCCACCATTTCTCCACTGTTCCCTACTGTTCCCCATCAGTCACCATCAATTCCTTACCTATTTCCCATCTGTTCCCCACTTGTTCCACACCTGATCCTCACTATTCACTAGTTGTTTCCCACCAGTTCCTCACTGTTCACCTCAGTTCCCCCGTGTTCCCCACTTTTCCCCATTCTCCACTGTTCACTATTTGTTCCTGACTGGTCCCCATCTGTTCAAAACATGTTCCCCAGCAGTCCCCACCATTTCTCTACTGTTTCCTATTGTTCCCTATCAGTTCACCATCTATTCCTCACCTGTACCTCACTTGTTCCATACCTGATCCTCACTATTCACCTGCAGTTTCCCTGCAGTTCCCCAGAGTTCACCTCAGTTCCCAAACTGTTCCCCATTCTCCACTGTTTGCCATCTGTTCCCCACAGTTCTTCACTGTTCCACACTGTTTCTAAGCTGTTCCCGAACTGTTCCCCTCTGTACCCCACTCTTCCCCATTTTCCCTACTGTTCATCATCTGATCACCACTGTTACAGACTATTCCCCAAAGTTCTCCATTGTTCTGCTCTGTTGCCTACGGTTCTTCACTGTTCTCCACTGTCCTCCAGCTGCTTCTGAACTGTTTGCCGCTACTCTCCACTGTTCAACTCTGTTTCCCACTGTTCCCCATCTGTTCCACACTGTTGCCCATTTTTCCTAATGTTCACCACTGGTCCCCATCTGTTCTGCACTGTTTCCCAATTTTCACAATGTTCCAAAATATTCCCTATCAGTTCCCTACTCTTCCCCACTTTTCTAACTGTTCCCCACTGTTCCACAATCTACCCCATTTTACCCACTGTTCCCCTGTGTTGTCCATTTTTTGCAGTGTTCCCCATCTGTTCACCTTTCCTCATTGTTCCCCCCGCTCCACACTATTCCCCTCTGTTCCTTACTGTTCAGCAGTGGTCCCCATGAATCCCCATTGTTCCCCATCTGTTCCTCACTGTTCCCCACATATCCACATCAGTTCCCCATCTGCTCTAAACTGTTTCCCAGGGTGCCTCACGTTTTCCTCACTGTTTCCCATATATTCCACACCTGTTCCCCACTGTTCCCCAGCTATTTCCAACCAGTTCCCCACTTGTCACCACTGTTCCCTATGGTTTCCCACTGATCACCTCATTTCCCATTCTGTTCCCCATTTTTCTCCGTTTACCCATTCTCCACTGTTCACCATCTGTTCCACACTGTTCCCCCTGCTCCCCACTGTTCCCCTGTTTTCCAGCTGTTCCCAAACTGTTCAACATAGTTTTGCTTTGTTCCCCACAGTTCCCCTTTGTTCCCCTCTGTTCCCCATTTATCCCACTGTTCCCCACTGTTCCCCATCTGTTCGCCACTGTTTCACACTTGTCCTCCACTGTTCACCATCTGTTTCACACTCTTCCCCTGCTCCCCGCTGTTCCCCTCTGTTTTCCTTCAGTTCCCCTTTTTTTCCTCAGAACCCTACTCTTCCAGATCTGTTCCCCACAGTTCATCACTGTACCCCACTGTTCTTCACCTCTTCCCCAACTGTTCCCCACTCTTCCCCACCAATCCCAACTTATTGCCATCAGTTTCCCACCTGTTCCCCATGATTTCCCATTCTTCCCCACTGTTCTCCACAGTTCTTCACTGTGCCCCACTGTTCCACAGTGTTCAGCGTGGTTCCCCATGCGTCCACACTGTTCCTCATCAGTTCCAATTTCCTCATTGATCTTCCATGTTAACCAGTGTTCACCACTGTTCTCCTCTGTTCCCCACTGTTCCGACTGTTCCCCACTGTTCTCCACTGTTCCCTAACAGTTCTCTACTGTTCCCCACTCATCCCCACTTTTTCCCAGCAGTTTCCCATCTGCTCCCCAAGGCTCGTCAATGTTCCCCATCACTTCCCCATCTATTTTCCATCTGTACTTCACTTTTCTCCCCATTCTTCAGTGTTCAACATCTGTTCCACTCTGTTCCCCACATTTTGTAACTCTTCACCATCTGTTTCACATTGATTCCCCTTCTACCCACTATTCCCCTCTGTTTTCAAGCTGTTCCTGAACTGTTCAGCACTTTTCCCCTTTATTCCCCACTGATCCCCATTTTTCCCACTATACACTACTGTTCCACATATGTTCCCCATAGGTCTTCACTGTACCCCACATTTATTTACCTGTTCTCCAAATGTTCCCTAATGTTCCCCACCAATCCCAACTGTTTCCCAGGAATGTCTCACCTGTTCCCCACAGTTTCCCACTGTTCCCCACTGATCCCATTTATCCAACTCTTACCCACTGTTCCACACCTGTTGTACAATGTTACCGACTTTTTTCCTCTGTTCCCCCCTGTTCCCCAACTGTTCCCAATTGTTCATCACTGTTCCCCGCATTTACCCACTGTTACCTGCTCTGTTCTCCACTGTTCGCCACCTGTTCTACACTGCTCCCCACTGTGCCCCCTGTTCCCCACTGTTCCCTATTGTTCCCCACAGTTCTTCACTGTCCTCTATGGTGTCCCACTGTTCGACAGTGTTCAGCATTGTTCTCCACTGTTCCCCATGGGTCCACCCTATTCCCAATCTGTTTCCCACTGTTCCTCATCTGTTCCCCCTGCTCCCAACTGTTCCCCTCTATTATGATCTGTTCTGCACTGTTCCCCACCAGTTCTTCACCATTTTCCCACTGTTCCCCACTGATCCCCACAGTTCCACATCTATTCTAAACTGTTTCCCACTGTTCCCCACCTATTTACCACCAGTTCCCTGCTTTTTACCACTGTTCCCCATGCTTCCCCTCTGTACACCTCAATTCCCAACCTGTTTCCCACTTTTCCAAACTGTTCCCCCATTTTCCACTGTTCACCATCTGTTCCACACTGTTCCCCCTGATTCCCACGATTCATCTCTGTTTTCCAGCTGTTCCCCATTTTACCACTGTACTGTACTCTTCCCCACCAATTCCAACTGTTTCCCACCTGTTCCCTATGGTTCTCCACTGTTCACCATCAGTACCCCATCTGTCCCTCTCTGTTCCAAAACTGTTCTCCAGCTGTTCCCAAACTGTTCCCCATTTTTCCTACTGTTCCCTACTGTTCCACATCTCTTCCCCACAGTTCTTCACTGTAGCCCACTGTTCTTCACCTGTTCCCTAACTTTTCCACACTGTTCCACACCAAAATGTTTCCCAACAGTTTCCCACATTACCCACAGTTCCCCAGGTGTTTCCCACCTGTTCCCTGCTTTTCACCACTGTTTCCCATGGTTCCCCACTGTTCACCTCATTTCCCAATCTGTTCCCCACTGTTCCCCCTGCTCCCCTCTGTTCCCCTCTGATTTCCAGCTGTTCCCCATGTTCTCTACTGTACCACATCTGTTCCCCACATTTCGTCATTGTTCCCCACTGTTCTTCACCTGTTCCCCAACATTTACACACTGTTCCACACCAATCCCAACTGTTTCACACCAGTTACCCCCATGTTACCCACAGTTCCCCACTGTTTCCCAGCAATTCTCCATCTGTTACTACTGCTCCCTTTTGTTCACCTCTGTTCTGCAGTGTCCCCCACTGTTCCCCATCTCTTTCCAATGTTCTCCAGCTGTTCCTGAACTGTTCCCCACTGTTCTCCAGCTGCTCCCCACTGTTTCACACCTGTTCTCCAATGTTCCACAACTGTTCCCCACTTACTTTACCGCACTGTTCCGCATCTGTTTTCACTGTTTCCCAACTGTTCGATACATATTCCCCAGCAGTTCTCCTCCATTTCTCCACTGTTACCCACTGTTCCAGATTAGTTTAACATTACTCATTGTTTTCCCCTTATCTCCAATATTCCCCTCCATTCCATATTATTCTGCAGTGTTCCCCACGGTTCCACATTGTTCCCTACTTTCCCCACTGTTCCCCACTGTTCTGCATCTGTCCGCTCTGTTGCCCATTTTCCCCATTTATCCCACTGTTCCCCACTGTTTCACACCTGTTCTCCACTGTTCTTTAACTATTCCCTACTGTTCCATACTGTTCTCCCTGCTCTCCACAGTTCCCCTCTGTTTTCCAGAAGGTCCTCTTTTCGCACTATACCCTTCTGTTCCAGATCTGTTCCAACAGTTCATCACTGTACCCCACTGTTTTTCACTTGTTCCCCAACTGTTTCCTACTATTCCCTACCAATCCCAACTGTTTTCCAGCAGTTCCCACCTATTCCCCATGGTTCCCCTCTGTTCTCCAGCTGTTCCCATACTCTTTCACACTGTTCTCCAGCTGTTCCCGAACTCTTCCCCATCTGTTCGCCACTGTTCCCCTTTGTTCCCCATTTTTCCTACTGTTCCCTACTCTTCCACATCTGTTCCCCACTGTTCCAAACAGTTCTTCACTGTACCCCACTGTTCTTCACCTGTTCCCCACTGTTCTCCACCAATCCCAAGTGATTCCCAGCTGTTTCCCAACTGTTCCCCATGGTTCCCCACTGTTCCCCATCTGTTTGCCACTGTTCCGCTTTGTTCCCCACTGTTCCCCATTTTCGTACTGTTCTATAATATTCCACGTCTGTTCCCCACTGTTCCCCTCAGTTCTTCACTGTACCCCACTGTTTTCACCTGTTCTCCAACTGTTCCCCACTGTTCCCCACCAATCCTGACTTTCTCCCAGCCGTTTCCCACCTGTTACCTACGGTTCTCCACTGTTTCACATCAGTTCCCTATCTGATCCCCCTGCTCCCTTTTGTTCCCCTCTGTTCTAAAGTGTTCCCCACTCTTTCCCATCTGTTCCCCTTTCCTCATTGTTCCAGCTGCTCCCCATTATTCCCCTGTTCTCCATTTGTCTGCTGTGTTCTCCACTGTTCCACAACTGTTCCCCACTTACTTTTCCTCTCTGTTCTGCACTGTTGCCCAATTTTCCCAATGTTGCCTAATCAGTTCCCCACTGTTCCCCACCATTTCCTAGCAGTTTCACACCTGGTCCACATGGGTCTTTACTGTTCCCCATAACTACACCATCTCTTTTCCATCTGTTCCACACCGTTCCCCCTGTTCCCCACTGTTCCCCTCTGTTTTCCAGCTGTCCCCGAACTGTTCCCCACTGTTCCCCTTTGTTCCCCAATTTTCCCCATTGTACCCTACTGTTCCACATCTGTTCCCCACAGTTCTTCACCTGTTCTCCAACTGTTTCCCACTGTTCCCCACCAATCCCAACTGCTTCCTAGCAGTTTCCGACCTTTTCCCCACGGTTCCCCACGGTTCCCCACTGTTCCCCATCAGTTCCCCATTGTTCCCACTGCTCCCTTTAGTTCCCCTCTGTTCTCATCTCTCCTTCAGTGTTCCCCACTGTTCCCCTTTCCTCATTGTCCCCCCTGCTCCCCAATATTCCCCTCCGTTGCCCATTGTTCTGCAGTATACCCCACTGTTCCATACTCTTCCCCATCTGTTCCGCACTGTTTCCCATTTTTCCCACTGTTCTCTACTGTTTCACACCTGTTACCCTCAATTCCAGACAGTTCCCCACAGTTCCTCTTTTTCCTCACTTTTTCCCATTTTCCCACTATTCCCTACTGTTCAACATCTGTTCAACAATGTTCCCGACTGTTCCCCTATATTCCACATCAGTCACCATCTGTTCCCCAATGTTCCCCATATTCCCCAACAATCCCCCCACCGTAACCCACTGTACCACATTGTTGCCCACGAAATGCTCAACTCTTTCCCATCTGTGCCCCACTTTTCCACACTGTTTTCCACAGTTCTCCACTGTTCACCATTTGTTCCCCACTGCCCCCCCCAGAATTACCCACAGCTCCCACTGTTTTCAACATTTTCCCAGTGTTCCCCACTCTTCTCCAATGTGACTCTATGTTCCTCACTGTTCTAACTGTTCCCCACTTTTCCCCCCCTGTTCTCCACAGTTCCCCACAGTTCTTCATTGTTCCCAAATGGTTCTCCACTGTTCCCCACTGTTTCCCAGCATTTACCCACCTGGTCCCCATGGGTCCTCACTTTTCCCCATCACTTCCCCTTCTCTTTTCCATCTGTTCCACACTATTACCCCTGCTCCCCACTGTTCCTCTCTATTTTTCAGCTGTTCCTGAACTGTTCCGCACTGTACCCCTTTGTTCCCCACTTTTCCCACTGTACCCTACTGTTCCACATCTGGTCCCCACAGTTCTTCACAGTACCCCACTGTTCTTCACCTGTACCCCACCAATCACATCTGTTTCCCAGCATTTTTGTACCTGTTCCACATGGTTCCCCACTATTCACCGTCACTTCCCCATATGTTCCCCACTATTCTCAAGCTGTTTCCGAACTGTTCCCCAATGTTACCCATCTGTTCCCCTTTTTTCCCCTCTGTTCTGCAGTGTTCCCCACTATTCCCCATCTGTTCCCCTTTCCTCATTGTTCCCCCCACTCCCCAATAATCCCTCCATTCCTCATTTTTCTGCAGTGTACCCCAGGGTTCCACACTGTACCCTACTTTCCTCCACTCTTATCCACTGTTCTGCATCTGTTCCAACCTGTTGCCCATTTCCCCCAATATTCCCCACTGTTCCCCATCTGTTCCCCACTGTTCCCCATTTATCCCACTGTTCCCCATCTGTTCCCCATGTATCCCTCTGTTTGCCACTGTTTCGCACTTGTTCTCCACTGTTCTTCACCTGTTCCCCAACTTTTCCCCACTGTTCCCCACAAATCACAACTGTTTCCCAGCTGTTTTCCACTGTTTCCCATCAGTTCCCCATCAGTTCCCCCTGCTCCCTTTTGTTCCCCTCAGTTCTGTAATGTTCCCCATCTTTTCCCCTTTCCTCATTGTTCCCCCACTCCCCAGTAATTCCTCTGTTCCCAATTATTCTGCAGTGTACCCTGGGTTTCTACATTGTTCCCTACTTTTCTCCACTGTTCTACATCTGTTCCAACCTGTTCCCCATTTTTCCCAATGCTCCGTACTGTTCCCCATTTATCCCACTGTTTCCCACTTGATCTCCACTGTTCCACAACTGTTCCCCTCTGTTCCCGACTTTTTTCCTCTGTTCCCCACTGATCCCCAACAGTTCCCCATTGTTCCTCACTGTTCCCCAATTATTACCCACATTATCCACTGTTACCCCCCCTGTTCTCCACTGTTCCACAACTGTTCCCCACTGTTCCTTACATTTTCCCACTGTTCCCCAATAATCTCAAATGTTAGCCACTATTGCCCAAGGTTCCCCATCAGTTCTTCACTGTTCACGACCTGTTCGACACATGTTCCTCAGCAGTTTCCCACCATTTCTCCACTATTCCTCACTGATCCCGACAGTCCCACATCAGTTCCCCATCTGTTCTAAACTGTTTCCCACTGTCCCAACTTTTTCCCACTGTTCCCCAGCTGTTTCCCACCAGTTCCGCTCTTTTCACCACTGTTCCCCATGGTTCCCCACTGTTCACCTCTTTCCCAATCTATTGCACACTTTTCCCCACTGTTCCCCCATTCTCCACTGTTCACCATCTGTTCCACACTGTTCTCCCTGTTCCCCACAGTTCCCCTCTGTTTTCCAGCAGTTCCCCTTTTGTCCCACTGTACGCTACTGTTCCAGATCTGTTCCCCACAGTTCATCACTGTACCCCACTCTTTTCCACCTGTTCCCCAACTGCTTCCTCTCTTCCTCACCAATCCCAACTCTTTCCAAGCAGTTTCCCACCTGTTCCCCATGGTTCCCCATCAGTTCCCCTTCTGTTCCCCTCTGTTCTCCAGCTGTTCCCAAACTGCTCCACACTGTTCTCCAGGTGTTCCCAAAGTTCCACACCTGTTCGCCACTGTTCCCCTTAGTTACCCACTGTTCCCTACTATTCCACCTTTGAACCCCACAGTTCTTCACTGTTTACCTCTGTTCTCAATATGTTCCCGAACTGTTCCCCACTTTTCCCCATCTGTCCACCACTGTTCCCCTTTGTCCATATCTGTTCAACTGTTCCAAATCTGTTCCCCATGGTTCTTCACTGTACTCCTCTGTTCTTCATGTGTTCCACATCTTTTCCCCACTGTTCGCCACCAATCCCAACTTTCTCCCACCAGTTTCGCACCTGTTTCCCATGGTTCCCCATCAGTTCCCCTTCTGTTCCCCTCTGTTCTCCAGCTGTTCCCAAACTGCTCCACACTGTTCTCCAGGTGTTCCCAAAGTTCCACACCTGTTCGCCACTGTTCCCCTTAGTTACCCACTGTTCCCTACTATTCCACCTTTGAACCCCACAGTTCTTCACTGTTTACCTCTGTTCTCAATATGTTCCCGAACTGTTCCCCACTTTTCCCCATCTGTCCACCACTGTTCCCCTTTGTCCATATCTGTTCAACTGTTCCAAATCTGTTCCCCATAGTTCTTCACTGTACTCCTCTGTTCTTCATGTGTTTCACATCTTTTCCCCACCAATCCCAACTTTCTCCCAGCAGTTTCCCACCTGTTACACACGGTTCCCCATTGTTTCCCATCAGTTTCCTCTCCTCCCTTTTGTCCCCATCTGTTCTGCAGTGTTCCCCACTCTTTCCCAACTGTTCCCCTTTCCTCATTGTTCCACCCTGCTCTCCAATATTTCCCTTTTCCCCATTTTTATGCAGTGTTCCCCACTGTTCCACACTTACTTTTCCCCACTGTTCGCCATCTGTTCCGCACTGTTGCCCATTTTTCATAATGTTAACCACTGTTCCCCAACTGTTCTGTACTGTTGGCCAATTTTCACAATGTTCCCTAATCTTCCCTAATCAGTTCCCAACTGTTCCCCACTGTTCCACACAGTTCCCAACTTTCCCCTCTGTCCCCATTTATCCCACTGTTCCCCACTGTTTCACACCTGTTCTCCACTGTTCCACAACTGTCCCCCACTGTTCCTTACTTTTCCCCACTGTTCCCCATCTGTTCTGCACTGTTGCCCAATTTTCACAATATTCTCAACACTTCCCTATCAGTTCCCCATGGTTCCCCACTGTTCCCCATTGTTCCCCTGCTTCCTTCTGTTTCCCTCTGTTCTCATCTGTTCTGCAGTGTTCCCCAGTGTTTCCCTTTCCTCATTGTTCCCCCCACTCCCCAATATTCCCCTCTTCCGCATTGTTCTGCTGTGTTCCCCACAGTTTCCCATTTTCCCCACTGTTCCTCACTGTTCCCTCCATTTCCCACTGTTTCCCAACTGTTCCCCACTGTTTCCCCCTGCTCCCCTCTATTCCTCGCTGTTCCCCACGCTTCTGAACTGTTTTCCACTGTTCCCCATTTGTTCCCCTTTCCTCATTGTTTGCCTCTGCTCCCCACTAATCCCCTCCGTTCCCCACTGCTCTGCAGTGTTCTCCACGGTTCCCCAGTTTCCCCATCTGTTCCTCACTCTTCCCAACCTGTTTGACACAAGTACCCCACAAGTCCCCACTGTTTCCCAGCAGTCCCCCACCATTTCTGCAGTGCTCCCTACTGTTCCCCATCAGTTCACTATCCATTCCTCACCTGTTCCCCACCTGTTCTACACCTCACTAGTTTTCCACCAGTTCCCCACACTTCAATTTAGTTCCCAATCTGTTTCCCACTTTTCCCCATTCTCCACTGTTTGCTCTCTGTTACCCACAGTTATCCACTGATCCCCAATAATTCCCCACTTTTCCCCACTGTTCCGCAGTGTTCCCCACTGTTCCCTATCATTTCCCCCACTTTTGTCCACTGTTAACCAATGTTCCACCTGTTTTTCACTGTTCACCATCTGTTCCTCACTGTTCCCCACAGTTCTTCACTGTTCTACAATATTTCAAAGCTATTCCCAAACTGTTCCCCATTTTTACCACTGTCCGTCATCTGATCACCACTGTTACCGTCTATTCCCCACAGTTCTCCACTGTTCTGCTCTGTTGCCTACGGTTCCCCACAGTTCTTTACTGTTCTCCAGCTGTACCCAAACTGTTTGCCACTACTATCCACTATTCCCCTCTGTTCCCCAATATTCTCCACTGTTCTCCATCAGTTCTCCATATGTTCCCCCTGCTCCCCACTGTTCCCCTCTGTTTTCCACCTATTCCTGAACTGTTCTACATAGTTTCCCTTTGTTCCCCACAGTTCCCCTTTCTTCCACACTGGCCCAACTTTTCCCCACTGTTCTTCACCTCTTCCCCAACTGTTCCCCACTCTTCCCCACCAATCCCAACTGTTTCCTAGCAGTTTCCCACCTGTTCCCCACGGTTCTCCACTGTTACCCTCTGTTCTTCATTCTTCCCCTCTGTTACCCACTGTCTCCCACAGGTCTTTACTGTTCCCCACTTTTCTCCAGCTGTTCCCGAACTGTTCCCCACATTTCCCCACCTTTCTCCCCACAGTTCCTCACTATTGCACATGGTTCCACAGTATTTTCCCACCTTTACCCCACTGCTCTCCACAACACAATGTTCCCCATTTTTCCCAATGTTTCCCACCTTTCCACACCTATTCCCTAACTGTTCCCCATCTGTTCCCAACACCCCCATCAGTTTCCCATCTTTTCCTCACCTGTTCCCAATCTGTTCCTCACTATTCACCAGCAGATTCCCACCAGTTCCCCACTGTTCACCTCAGTTTCCCACAAGTCACCACTGTTCCCCAGCAGTTCCCCACCATTTCTCCACTGTTCCTTACTGTTCCCCATCAATTCCCCATCTATTTCTCACCTGGTACCCACCTGTTCCCCACTTGTTCCACATCTGATCCACACTATTTACCAGCAGTTTCCCCCCAGTTCCCTACTATTCCCCACTGTTCACCTCAGTTCCCAATCTTTTCCCCATTCTCCACTGTTCACTATCTGTTCCCCACAGTTATCCACTGTTCCCAATATTCCCCTCTGTTCTCCACTGTTCTGCAGTGTTCCCCACTGTTCCCCATTAGTTCCCCTTCTTCCTCATTGTTCCCCTCTGTTCCCCAACTGTTCCCTTATGTTCCCAACTTTTTCCCTCTCTTCACCAACTGTTCCCCATTGTTCCTCACTTTTCCCCATGTTACCCTCCTGTTCTCCACTGCTCGCCAGCTGTCCTACACTGCTCCTCAGTGAGTCCCCTTTTTCATCATTCTTCCCCACTGTTGCCCATTGTTTCCCATCTATTCCCCCTGCTCCCCAATGTTCCCCTCTGTTTTCTAGGTGTTCCCGAACTGTTCCACACAGATTCCCTTTGTTCCCCACAATTCCCCTTTGTTCCCCACTGGTCCCCATTTTCCCCTCTGTATCCCACTGTTCTTCATCTATTCCCCAACTGTTCTCTACTCTTCCCCACCAATCCCAACTGATTCCCTGCAGTTTCCAACCTGTTCCCCACGGTTCCCCATTGTCACCACTGTTACTCATTCTTCCCCTCTGTTCCCCACTGTCCTCCACAGTTCTTCACTGTTCCCCACTTTTCTCCAGCTGTTCCCGAACTGTTCACCACTGTTCCCCAATGTTCCCTATTTCTCCCACTTTTCCCTACTGTTCCATAACAGTTCCCCACTGTTCACGACTGTTCCCCACAGATCCCAATTGTTACCCACTGTACCCCATGTTTCCCATTGTTGCCCATCAGATACTCCTCTGTTTTCCATCTGTGGCCCACTTTTCCACACACTTTCCCACAGTTCTCCACTGATCAGCATCTCTTCCCCACTGATATCCAGACTTACCCACTGTTCCCCACTGTCCTCAACTGTTCCCCAGTGTTCACCACTGTTCCCCACTGTTTTACACTTTATCCCATCTCTTCCCCACAGTTTCCCCTTCTCCCCACTATTCCTCTCTGTTCCCCACTGATCTGCAGTGTTTTCCATGGTTCCCCAGTGTTCCTCATTGTTCCCCATCTGTTTGACACATGTTCCCCACAAGTCCCCAATGTTCCCCATCTGTTACACACCTGCTCCCCACAGTTCCCCACTATTGCACATGCTTCCACAGTATTTCCCCACCTTTGCCCCACTGTTCTCCACAATTCACTGTTCCCACTTTTCCAAATGGTTCCCACCATTCCCCATCAGTTCCCTAAATGTTCCACATATGTTCCCAACTCTTCCCCATTCTTCCCACTATTCCTCAGTTTCACACTTTTCCCCACTGTTCCCCCATTCACCACTGATACCCACAGTTCCCCCCTGCTCCCCTCTATTCTTCGTTGTTCCCCACGCTTCTGCAGTGTTCTCCAGTTTCCCATCTGTTCCCGTTTACTCATTGTTCTCCCCTGCTTCCCACTAATTCCCTCTGTTCCCCACTGCTCTGCAGTGTTCTCCATGGTTCCCCAGTTTTCCCCATGTGTTCCTCACTGTTCCCCACCTGTTTGACACATGTACCCCACAAGTCCCCACAGTTCCCCAGCAGTCCCCAACCATTTCTCCACTTTTCCCCATCTTTTCCCCATCTATTCCCCACCTGTTCCCCACTTGTTCCACACCTGATCCTCTCTATTCACCAGCAGTTTCCCACCAGTTCCCCACTGTTCACCTCAGTTCCCAATCTGTTCCCCACTTTTCCCCATTCTCCACTGATCACTATCTGTTCCCCACAGTTATCCACTGCTCCCCAATAATTCTCCTCTTTTCCCCACTGTTCTGCAGTGTTCCCCACTGTTCCCCATCATTTCCCCACTTTTGTCCACTGTTACTCAATGTTCTACCCATTCTCTACTGTTCACCATCTGTTCCCCACTGTTCCCCAAAGGTCTTCACTGTTCCACACTGTTTCCAAGCTGTACACAAACTGTTCCGCAATGTTGCCCATTTTTCACACTGTTCGTTATCTGATCACCACTATTCCCGACTATTCCCCACAGTTCTCCACTGTTCCACTCTGTGGCCTATGGTTCCCCACAATTCTTCACTGTTCTCTAGCAGTTCCTGAACTGTTTGCCACTACTCATCACTGTTCCCCTATGTTTGCCACTTTTCCCCACTGTTCCCCAATGTTCTCCCCTATTCCACAGTGTTCCCCACTGTTCCTTAGGTTTCCCCACTGTTCCCCATCTGTTCCGTACTGTTGCCCAATTTTGCTAATATTCACCACTGTCCCCCATCTGTTCCGCACTGTTGCCCAATTTTCCCACTGTTCCCCATTCTTCCCTATCAGTTCCCCACATTTCCCACTGTTCCCCACTGTTCTCCACTCTTCTGCAGTGTTCCCCATCTGTTCACCTTTACTTATTTTCCCCTCTGCTCCCCACTATTCCTCTCTGTTCCCTACTGTACAGCAGTGGTTCCCAAGGATCCCCACTGTTCCCCATCTGTTCCTCACTGTTCCCTACCTTTTTACACATGTTCCTTAGCAGTCCCCCATTTCTCCACTGTTCCCCATCAGTTCACCATCTATTCCTCACCTGTTCCCCACCAGTTCTACACCTGATCCTCACTCTTCACCAGCAGTTTCCCATCAGTTCCCCACTGATCACCTCAGTTCTGTTAGGTCTGCTTTGTTCATGAATGAGTGAGACAAACACCAGACTGAGTCGAAATCAGGGTTCTTTGTTCTTTATTACCGGATTGTAACACTTGCAACTAACCATGTTAGTCGGAGAATGCATTCTGCCGTTATCAGCAAAATGGTGATTTTTTATACCCTTGGATACGTGCTTAGAACATCATCATATCATTACTTGTCCAATGACTAAAACTGTTGCTATCCTTTCCCTGCTAGCTTCCTGCCTCTCAATCCATCAATGTCTCTCTTATCTTGTAAGTACAAGGATGCATTCACATCTTGTTACAGCCCTGTACAGGGTAACTCCTTACACATTCCCATCTCATGATGTTTTACCTTACAGTTCCCAACCTGTTCCCCACTTTTTCCCATTCTCCACTGTTCGCTATCTGTTCCCCACAGTTATTCAATGCTCACAATAATTCCCCTTTTTTCTCCACTGTTCTGCAGTGTTCCCCACTGTTCCCCATCGTTTCCCCACTTTTGTCCACTGTTACCCAATGTTCCACCCATTCTCCACTGTTCCCCATCTGTTCTTCACTGTTCCCCTCTGTTTCCCACTGTTCTCCATTTTTCTCACTGTTCATCATCTGATCACCACTGTTCCCGATTACTCCCCACAGGTCTCTACTGTTCCACTCTGTTGCCTACGGTTCCCAACAGTTTTTCAATGTTCTCCAGCTGTTCCCGAACTGTTTGCCACTACTCTCCACTGTTCCCCTCTGTTTCCACTGTTCCTCAATGTTCTCCACTGTTCCCCACTGTTCCCCACTGTTCCCCACTGTTCCGCATTGTTGCCCATTTTTCCTAATGTTCACCACTGGTCCCCAAATGTTCCGCACTGTTGCCCAATTTTCTCATTTTTCCCCACTATCCCCTATCAGATACCCACTTGTTCCACTGTTCCCCACTGTCCCACAACTGTTCCCCATTTTTCCCACTGTTCCCCTCTGTCCTCCAGTGTTCTGCAGTGTTCCCCATCTGTTCACCTTTCCTCATTGTTCCCCCCTTCTCCCCACTATTCCCCTCTGTTCTCACTGTTCCTCACTTCCCCACCTGTTTGACACATTTACCAGCAGTTCCCCACCATTTCTCCACTCTTCCTCACTGATCCCCACAGATCCACATCAGTTCCCCATCTGCTCTAAACTGTTTCCCACTGTCCCTCACCTTTTCCCCACTGTTCCACACCTGTTCCCCAGCTGTTTCCCACCAGTTCCCCACTTGTCACCCCTGTTCCCTATGGTTCCCCACTGTTCACCTCATTTCCCATTCTGTTCCCCACTTTTCCCCACTGTTCCCCCATTCTCCACTGTTCCCAAACTGTTCCCCTTTGTTCCCCTTTGTTCCCCACTGTTCCCCATTTTTCTCTCTGTACCCCACTGTTCTTCACCACTTCTCCAACTGTTCCCCATTCTTCCCCACCAATCCCAACTGTTTCCCAGCAGTTCCCCACTATCTGCATTCTTCCATCTGTTCCCTAATTTTCCACATCTGTTCTGCAGTTTTCCCCGCTGTTTCCCATCAGTTCCCCTTTACTCATTGTTCCCCCTGCTCCTCAATTCCCCATTATTTTGCAGTCTTCCCCACAGTTCCACACCGTTCCCTACTTTTCCCCACCATTCCTCACAGTTCCCCACTGTTCCGCCCTGTTGCCCATTTTCCTCCACGTTACTCACTGTTCCCCATCTTTTCCCCACTGATACCCATTTATCCCACTGCTCCCCAATGTGCCCCTCGGTACTCCACGATTCCTCATCCTTCCCCAGAGTTCTTCACTGTTCTCCACTGTTCCACAGTGTTCATCATTATTCTCCACTGATCCCCATGGGTCCACTAATTTCCCCATCAGTTCCCAATCTGCTTCCCACTGTCCCCTACTGTTCTCCATCAGTTCCCCCTGCTCCCTAATGTGTCCCTCTGTTCTCCTCTGTTCTGCAGTGTTCCCCACCATTCCTCTTTCCTCATTGTTCCCCCTTTCCCCAATATTCCCATCCATTCCCCATTGTTCTGTAGTGTGCCCCACGTTTCCACACTGTTCTCCATCTTTTCCGCACTGCTGCCCATTTTTTTACAAATCTCCACTACTATTCTCCATCTGTTCCCCTTTTTTCACACTGTTCTCCACTGTTTCACACCTGTTCCCCACTATTGCACATGGTTCCACAGTATTTTCCCACCTTTACCCTAGAGTTCTCCACAACCCACTCTCCCCACTTTTCCAAATGTTTTCCACCATTCCTCATTTGTTCCACAAATATTCCCCCCTGCTCCCCACTATTCCTCTCTGTTGCCCACTGTTCTGCAGTGTTCTCCACTGTTAACCATCTGTTCCCCTATGTTCACCACAGCCCTACAATGTTCCCCACTGTTCCCCAGTGATCCCCACTGTTTTCAACAGTTCCTAATTTTCACCACAATTCCTCACTGTTTCCCACTGTTCTCCACAATTCTTCACTGTTCCCCATTGTTTTCCACTGTCCCTCACATGTACCCCCAATGTTCCCCACTGCTCCCCACCTGTTACACACCTGCTCCCCACAGTTCCCCACTATTGCACATGGTTCCACAGTATTATCCCACCTTTACCCCACTCCACAACCCACTTTCCCCACTTTTCCCAATGGTTTCCACCATTCCCCATTTGTTCCCCAACTGTTCCTCATCTGTTCCCAATTCTTCCCCATTCTTCACACTCTTCCCCTTCTGTTCCCCACTGTTCCCCCCTGCTCCCCACTATTCTTCTCTGTTCCTCACTGTTCTGCAGTGTTCTCCACTGTTCCCCATCTGTTCCCCTTTCCTCATTGTTTACCCCTGTTCCACACTATACCCCTATGTTCACCACTGCTCTGCAATGTTCCCCACGGTTCCCTAATGTTCCCCAGCTGTTCCCCACTGTTCCCGACTTCTGTCCACTGTTACCCAATGTTCCCCCGTTCTTCACTATTCCACACTGTTCCCAAGCTGTTCCCCTCTTCCCCACTGTTGCCCATTTTCCCTACTATTTGTCATCTGATCACCACTGTTCCCTACTATTCCCCACAGTTCTCCACAGTTCTGCTCTGTTGCCTACTGTTCCCCACTGTTCTCCACCTCTCCACTGTCTCCAGCGGTTCCCATATACCATATAACCATATACAGCACAGAACGGGCCAGTTTGGCCCTACCAGTCCATGCCGGAACAAATCCCCACCCTCCTAGTCCTATTGACCCGCACCTTGTCCATACCCCTCCAATCCTCTCCCCTCCAGGTAATTAACCAATCTTTTCTTAAATGTAAATGTTCCTTGCCTCAACCACCTCTGCCGGAAGCTTATTCCACATCACAACCACTCTTTGCGTGAAGAAATTTCCCCTCATGTTTCCCTTATTATGTACCCACTGCAATCTCAAACCATGGCCGCTGCTTTGAATATCCCCCACTGTTAATTGAAAAAGCCTATCCACATTGACTCTCTCTGTCCCTTTTAAAATCTTGAACACCTCCATCAAATCCCCACTCAATCTTCTATGGTCCAGAGATAAAAGCCCCAGGCTGCTCAACCTTTCTCTGTAACTCAAACCCTGACATCCTGTCAACATTCTCGTGAACCTTCTCTGCACTCTCTCAATTTTGTTTATATCCTTCCTATAATTTGGTGACCAAAACTGCACACATTATTCCAAACTTGGCCTCACCAATGCTTTGTACAATTTCATCGTAACACCCCAACTCTTGAATTCAATAATCTTCCTCACTGTCCACAATACCACCAATCTTTGTATCATCTGCAAACTTATTTATCCAATTTACCACCCCTTCTTCCAGATCATTAATATATATAACAAACAAGAGTAGACCCAGGACTGATCCCTGAGGAACTCCACTAGTCAACGGCCTCCAATTTGACAAACAATTTTCTACCAGTACTCTCTGACACCTGCCATCCAACCATTGCTGAATCCATTTCACTAACTCCTTATTTATACCTAATGCCTCCACCTTTTTTCCTAACCTCCTGTGGGGAACTTTGTCAAAAGCTTTACTAAAGTCCCTTCATCAATCTTTTTTGTAACCCCCTCGAAAAACTCTTTAAGGGTTGTTAAGCATGATCTACCCTTGACAAAACCAAATATTTGTAAATGCCATCCCTCAGAACACTTTCCATCAACTTACCCACCACAGACGTCAGACTCACAGGTCTATAATTATAAATCTATAATTTCAAGGCTTACATTTTTCTTTACTTCAACTGGTACAATATGTTTTCCCTAGTGAATACCGAGGAAAAGAAATCATTTCAAATTTCTCCCATCTCCTCTGATCTTTCACATAGCCTACCCTCCCTATCTACAAGGGGTCCAATTCTATCCCTCACTAAACTTTTACTTTTAATGTACCTATAGAAATCCTTTGGATTTATTTTTACTCTGTCTGCCAAAGCCTTTTCATGCCTATTTTTGGCCTTTCTAATTTCTTTCTACACTCCTTGTAGTCCTCTTTCAATTTCTCATCACCCTGCTATTTAATCCTCTTATACACCTCCCTCTTTCTCCTAACCAAATTTCTAATATTCCTCGAAAACCAAAGCTCCCTATGACTTCCAGCCTTTCCTTTGATCCTCACTGAGACATATCTACTCTATACTCTCAAAATATCTTCTTTAAATATTCTCCATTTTTCATTTACATCCTTTCCTGAAAAAAATCATGTCCCACTCAATACTCCCCAAAGCTATTCTCATTCCTTCGAAATTTGCCTTTCTCCAATCCAGAACCTCAACTTTAGGCCCTTATTTGCTCTTCCCTAAAACTAATAGAGTTGTGATCACGAGACCCAATTTGTTCTCCAACATTAACGTCAGACACCGGACCTATCTCGTTCCCTAACAGGAGATCCAGTATTACACCATCCCGAGTCGGTTCCTCTACATATTGATTAATAAAACTATCTTGCACACATTTGAAAATCTCTAGCCCATCCATCTCTCTTACTGTATGGGTATCCCAATTAATATGAGGGAAGTTAAAATCTCCCATGATCACTACCTTATGTTTATTACACATATATGCTATCTCCTTACAAATTTGTTCTTCCAATTTTCTTGGCCCATTTGGTGGTCTATAATATACTCCTATTAGTACCCTCATGCCTCCTCCTCCCCTCAATTCCACCCAAACAGCCTCACTGGATGATCCCTCCAAACCATCCTGCCATCTCATGGCAGTAATGTCCTCCTTAACAAGCAGAGCAACTCCTCCCCCTTTTTTATCCCCTGTTCTCACATCTAAAACATTTATATTCTGGAATATTTAGTTGCCAGTCCTGACCCTCCTGTAACCAGGTCTCTAATTGCCACAACATCATGATTCCAAGTGCCAATCCATGCTCTAACCTCATCTACCTTGTTCACTATGTAAATGCATTTCAGAGAATGACCCTCACATATATTCCCTATTCTACCTTATACCTTAACCTCCATCCTTCCTTTGTTATCTTAATCCCGAATGTTTTCCTACTGTTCACCACTACTCTCCACTGTTCCCCTCTGTTTGCCACTGTTCCCCAATGTTCCGCAGTGTTTTCCATCTCTTTCCCCGTTCCGAATTGTTCCCTTCTGTTCCCCACTGTTCCCCAATGCTCCTCACTTTTCCCGAACTGTTACCCAAATTTCTTGTCTGTTACCCACTGTTCGCCGTTATCCACCGTTCACAATCTGTCTGCACTGTTGCTCATTTTTAGCAATGTTCCCCATTCTTCCCTATCAGTTTCTCACGGTTCCCCACATTTCCACATCTGTTCCCCATCAGATCTTCACTGTTCCCCACCCGTTCGACACATGTTCCCCAACAGTTCTCCACCATTTCTCCACTGTTCCCCACTGATCCCCACAGTTTCACATCAGTTCCCCATCTGTTCTAAACTGTTTCCCACCGTCCCTCACCTTTCCCTCACTGTACTCCACCTGTTCCCCACTGTTCCCCAGCTGCTTCTGACCAGTTCCCCACTTTTTACCGCTGTTCCCCCATTCTCCACTGCTCACCATCTGTTCCACGCTGTTCCCCTGCTCGCCACTGTTCCCCTGTTTTCCAACCGTTCCTGAACTGTTCCGCAGTGTTCCCGTTTGCTCCTTAATGTTCCCCTTTCTTCCCCACTCTTCTCCATTTTCCCACTGTATCCTACTCTTCTAATCTGTTCCCCACAGTTCCCCATCTGTTCCCCACTGTTCCTGAACTGTTCCCCTCTATTCACCAGCTCTTCCTGAACTGTTCACTACTGTTCTCCACTTTTCCACTTTGTTCCCCATCTGTTCACCATTTATGCCACTGTTCCCTATTGTTTCACACCTGTTCTCCACTGTTCCACAACTGTTCCCCAATTACTTTTCCCCACTGTTCCCCATCTGCTCCACACTGTTGCCCATTTTTCCTATGTTCACCACTGTTCCCCATCTGTTCTGCACTGTTGCCCAATTTTTGCATTGTTCCTTGACTCTTCCCTAGAAGTTCCCCAAAGTTCCTCACTGTTGCCCATCTGTTCCCCATCAATTTAACATTCCTCATTGTTTCCCCCTTGTTCCCGAATATTCCCTTCCATTTACCATTATTCTAGTGTTCTGCACGGTTCCACACTGTTCACAACTTTTCCCCACTGATCAGTGTTCTCCACTGTTCTGCCCTATTGATCCTTTTCCCCAATGTTCCCCGTTGTTCTCCATCTGTTCTCCACTGTTCCACAACTGTCCCCCACTGTTCCTTACTTATCCCCACTATTCCCAATCTGTTCACCACTGTTGCCCATCTGTTCTGCACTGTTGCCCAATTGTCGCAGTATTCCCCACACTTCCCTATAAGTTTCCTTCCTATTCCACATCTGTTATCCACTGTTCTCCAGCTGTTCCCAAACTGTTCCCCACTGTTCTCCAGCTCTTCCCAAACTGTTCCCCATTTATCCCATTGTTCCTTTCTGTTTCACACCCATTCTCCACTGTTCCACATCTGTTCCCCGCTTCCATTTCTGCACTTTTCCCCATCTGTTCTGCAATTTTGTCCATTTGTCCTGATGTTCACCACTGTTCCCCATCTGTTCTGTGCTATTGGCCAATTTTAGCAATTTTCCCACTCTTCCCTATCAGTTCCCCACTGTTCCACAACTGTTCCCCACCATTGTCCACTGTTCCGCATTTGTTCCAATCTGTTGCCCATTTTACCTAATATTTCCCACTGTTCCCCATCTTTTCCCCTCTTATCCCACTGTTCCCCACTGTTCACACCTGTTCTCCACTGTTCCACAACTGTTCCCCACTGTTCCTTACATTTCCACACTGTTCCCTACCAATCCCAACTGTTTCCCAGCAGTTTCCCAACTGTTACCCACGGTTGCCCACTGTTCCCCACTTATTCCACTGTTCCCCACTTTCATACCTGTTCTCCACTGTTCCTCACAGTTCCCCACTGTTCCGTATCTGTTCTGCCCTTTTGCCCATTTTCCCCAATGTTCCACACTGATCACTACAGTTCCACATCAGTTCCCCATCTGTTCTAAATTGTTTCCCACTGTCCATCACCTTTTTCTCACTGTTCTCAACTGTATTCCACATGTTCCCCACTGTTCCCCAGCTGCTTCCCAACAGTTCCCCAATTTTCACCACTATTCCCCCATTCTCCACTTTTCCTCCTGCTCCCCACAGTTCACCTGTTTTCCAGGTGTTCCCGAACTGTTCTGCACTGTTCCCCGTTATTCCCCACAGTTTCTCTTTGTCCCCCACTGTTCCCCATTTTTCCCACTGTACTCTACTGTCCAAATCTGTTCCCCACAGTTCATCACTTTACTCCTCTGTTCTTCACTTGTTCTCCAACTGTTTACCATTCCTCCCCACCAATCCCAAATGTTTCCCAGCAGTTTCCAACCTGTTTCCCAATTCCATTGGGATTGGTGGGGAAGACTTGTTCCATCTGTTCTAAACTGTTTCCCACTGTTCCTCACCTTTTTCCCACTGTTCCAACTGTATTCCACATGTTCCCCACTGTTCCCCAGCTGCTTCCCACCAGTTCCCCACTTTTCACCACTGTTTCCCCATTTCTCCACTGTTCACCCTGTTCCACATTGTTGCCCCTGCTCCCCACTGTTCCACTGTTTTCCAACTGTTCCCATACTGTTCCAAACTGCTCCCCTTTTTTCCCTACTGTTCCCCACTCTTCCCTATCAGTTCCCCACTATTCCCCATTTTCCCTCTGTACCCCACTGTTCTTTACCTGTTCTCCACTCTTCCAAATCAATCCCAACCATTTCCCATCACTTTCCCACCTGTTCCTCACTGTTCCCTATCTGCTCCCCACTGTTCTCCAGCTGTTCCCAAACTGTTCCCCACTGTTCTCCAGCTGTTCCCAAACTGTTCACCACTGTTCTCCAGGTGTTCCCGAATTGTTCCCCACTGTTCTCCAGCTGTTCCCAAACTGTTCCCCACTATTCTCCAGCTGTTTCCAAACTGTTCACCACTGTTCTCCAGGTGTTCCCGAATTGTTCGCCACTGTTCTCCAGCTGTTCCCAAACTGTTCACCACTGTTCTACAGCTGTTCCTAAACGGTACCGCATTTATTCCACTGTTCCCCATGTTTCACACCTGTTCTCCACTGTTCCACAACTGTTCTCTACATTTCCCCACTGTTTGAGCTAATACCAACTGTTTCCCAGCAGTTTCCCACCTGTTACCTACGGTTCCCCACTGTTTCCCATCTGTTCCTCACTGTTCCCGACCTGTTTGACATATGTCTCCAGCAGTTTCCCACCATTTCCCCACTGATTCCCACAGTTCCACCACAGTTCCCCATCTGTTCTAAACAGTTTCCTACTGTCCCTTACATTTTCTCCACTGTTACCCAGCTGTTTCCCACCAGTTCCATACTTTTCACCACTGTTCCCCATGGTTCCCAACTATTCACCTAATTTCCCTATCTGTTTCCCACTTTTCCCCACTGTACCTCCATTCTCCACTGCTCACCATCTGTTCCACACTGTTCCCCATCTGTTCTCCAGCTTTTCCCAAAATGTTCCCCGCAGTTGTTTCCGAACTGTTCTCCACTGTTCCCCATTTTTCTTACTGTTCCCTGCTGTTCCACATCTGTTCACCATTTTTCTTACTGTTCACTGCTGTACCCCACTCTTCTTCATCTGTTCCCAAGTCTTCCCCACCAATCCCAATTGTTTCCCAGCAGTTTCCCACCTGTTACCCATGGTTCCCCACTGTTTCCCATGAGTTCCCCATCAGTTCCCACACTCCCTTTTGTTCCCCTCCATTCTGCAGTGTTCCCCACTCTTTCCCATCTGTTCCCCTTTCCTCATTGTTCCACCCGGCTCCCCAATATTCCCCTGTTCCCCAATTTTCTGCAGTGTTCCCAAGGTTCCACACTGTTCCCTACTTTTCCGCACTCTTGATCACTGTTCCCCACTGTTCCGCATTTGTTCTGCCCTGTTGCCCATTTTCCCATATGTTCCCCACTGTTCCCCATCTGTTCCCCACTTTTCCTTACTTTTCACCACTGTTGCCATCTGCTCCTCAATGTTGCCCAATTTTCGCAATGACCCCCACTTTTCCCTATCAGTTCCCCATCTGTTTCCACTATCCCCAGCTGTTCGACACATGTTCCTCAGCAGTTCTCCACCATTTCCCCACTGTTCCCCACTGTCCCTTACCTTTTCCCGACTGTACATCACCTTGTCCCTAGAGTTCCCCAGCTGCTTCCCACCAGTTCCTCACTGTTCCCCATCTGTACCCCACTGTTCTCCAGCTGTTCCCAAACTGTTCCCTATTATTCATACGGTTCTCCACTGTTACACATCTGTTCCCCGCTTACTTTCCCCCACTGTTCCTCATCTGTTCTGCACTGTCGCCAATGTTAGCAATTTTCTTCCCTATCAGTTCCCCACTGTTTCACTAATGTTCACCACAGTTCCCCACTTTTCTCCTCTGTTCCCTAATGTTCTACATCTGTTCTGCCCTGTTGCCCATTTTCCCCACTGTTTCCCCATTCTCCACTGTTCACCATCTGTTCCACGGTGTTCTCCCTGCTCCTCACAGTTCCCCTTTGTTTTCTTGCTGTTCCAGATCTGTTCCCCACAGTTCATCACTGAACTCCACTGTTTTTCACCTGTTCCCCAACTGTATCCTACTCTTCCCCTCCAATCCCATCTGTTTCCCAGCAGTTTCCCACCTGTTCCCCATGTTCTCACTGTTCCCCATCAGTTCCTTATCTGTTCTCCTCTGTTCTCCAGCTTTTCCCAAACTTCCACACTGTTCTCCAGCTGTTCCAGAACTGTTCGCCACTGTTTTCCAGCTGTTCCCTAACTGTACCCCATTTATTCCATTGTTCCCCATGTTTCACACCTGTTCTCCACTGTTCCCCACTGTTCCCTACATTTCCCCACTGTTACCATTTGTTCCCCACTGTTCCCCATTTTTCTACTGTTCCCTACTCTTTCACATGTGTTCCCCACTGTTAACCACAGTTCTTCACTGTACCCCACTGTTCTTCACCTGGTCCCCAACTGTTCCCCACCAATCCCAACTTTCTCACAGCAGTTTCCCAGCTGTTACCCATGGTTCCCCACTGTTTCCCATCAGTTCCACAACTGCACCCCCCTGCTCCCTTTTGTTCCCCTCTGTTCTGCAGTGTTCCCCACTCTTTCCCATCTTGTCCACCTTTCTTCATTTATCCACCCAGCCCCCCAATATTCCCCTGTTCCCAATTTTTCTGCAGTGTTCCCCACTGCTCACTACTTTTCCCCATGCTTGATCACTGCTCCCCACTGTTCCCCATCTGTTCTGCACAGCTGCACAATTTTTGCCATGTTCCCCAATCTTCCCTAATCAGTTGCACACTGTTCCACAGGTTCCTCACTGTTCCACACAGTTCCCCATTTTTTCCCTCTGTTACCCACCGTTACCCATTAATACCACTGTTTCCCACTGTTCCCCATCTGTTTAACATTCCTCATTGTTTCCCTCCTGCTTCCCATTATTCCCTTCCATTCCCCATTATTCTGCAGTGTTCACCACGGTTCCCCAATTTTCCCCACTGTTCCACTCTTTTCCCCATTTATCTCACTGTTTCACACCTGTTTCACACCTGTTTCACAACTGTTCCCCACTGTTCCTTACTTTTCCCCACTTTTCCCCATTTGTTCCGCACTGTTGCCCAATTTTCTCAATATTCCCCACTCTTCCCTATAAATTCCCCACAGTTCCTCACTGTTCCCCATCTGTTCCCCATCTATTCTCACTGTTCCCTACCTGTGCAACCTATCCCCAGCAGCTCTCCACTATTTCTACACTTTTCCCCACTGTTCCCCATCACTTTAACATTCCTCAGTGTTTTCCCCCTGCTCTCCAACATTCCCCTCCATTCCCCACTATTCTGTAGTGTTCCCCATGGTTCCACACTGTTCCCTACTTTTCCCCACTGATCCACATCTGTTCCCCCTGTCCCCATTTTCCCCAATGTTCCCCACTGTCCACAATTTATACCACTGTTCCCCACAGTTTCAAACCTGTTCTCCAATGTTCCATGAATGTTACCTAATGTTCCTTACTTATCCCCTGTACCCCATCTGTCCCACACTTTTACCCATTTTTCCTAATGTTCACCACTGTTCCCCATCTGTTCTGCACAGTTGCCCAATATTAGCAATTTCCCCATTGTACTCTATCAGTTCCCCACTGTTCCACAACTGTTCCCCAGAGTAACCCACTTTTCCCTTCTGTTCCCCACTGTCTGCCCTATTGCCCATTTACCCAAATGTTCCCCACTGTTCCCCATTTATCCCACTGTTGCCCTCTGTTTCACACCTGTTCTCCACTGTTCTACAACTGTTCCCCACTGTTCCTTACATTTCCCCACTGTTCCCGACCAATCCCAACTGTTTCGCAGCAGTTTTCCAACTGTTACCCACGCTGCCCACTATTCCCCATCTGTTCCTCTCTGTTCACAACCTGTTCAACCCATGTTCCCCAGCAGTTTCCCACCATTTCTCCACTGTTCCCCACTGATCCCCCCGTTCCACATCAGTTCCCCATCTGTTCTGAACTGTTTCCCACTGTCCCTCACCTTTTCCCCATCTGTTCCCCACTATTCCCCTCTGATCCCCACTGTTCCCCATTTTTCGTACTGTTCCATATCTGTTTCCCACTGTCCTACACCTGTTCCCCATCTATTTCCCACTGTTCCCACCACTCCCAACTTTCTCCCAGCAGTTTTCCACCTGTTACCCACTGTTTCATAACAGTTCCCCTGCTCCCTTTTGTTCCCCTCTGTTCTGAGTATTTCCCACTCTTTTCCATCTGTTCCCCTTTCCTCATTGTTCCACCCTGCCCCGCAATATTCCCCTGTACCCCATTTTCCCCACTAGGTTCCCTACTTTTTCCCACTCTTGATCAGTGTCCCCCACTGTTTCACACCTGTTCTCCACTGTTCCTTACTTTTCCCCACTTTTCCCCATCTGTTCTGCACTGTTGCCCAATTTTCGCAATGTTCCCCACTCTTCCCTATAAGTTCTCCACAGTTCCCCACTGTTCCCCATCTCTTCCCCACTGTTCCCCATCAATTTTCACTCCATTGTTCCCCACCTGTTTGACATTCCTCAGTGTTTCCTCCCTGCTCTCCAATATTCCCCTCCATTCCCCATTATTCTGCAGTGTTCCCCACGGTTCCACACTGTTCCCTATTTTTTCCCACTGATCCCCATCTGTATCGCCCTGTTGTCCATTTTCACCAATGTCCCCAATGTTCCATTTATCCCAATGTTCCCCACTGTTTCACACCTCTTCTCCACTGTTCCATAACTGTTCCCCACTGTTCCTTACTTTTCCCCACTTGTTCTGCACTGTTACCCATTTTCCTAATGTTCTCCACTGTTCCCCATCTGTTCTGCACTGTTGCCCAATTTTAGCAATTTTCCCATTCTTCTCTATCAGTTCCCCACTGTTCCAGAACTGTTTCACATAGTTCCCCACTTTTGCCTTCTGTTCCCCACTGTTCTGCCCTGTTGCCCATATTCCCCAATGATTTCCACTGTTAGCCATCTGTTCCCCATCAATTTTCACTGTTCCCCACCTGTTCGACACATGTCCCCTGCATTTCTCCACCAATTGTCCACTTTTTCCCACTGTTCCCCATCAGTTTAACATTCCTCAATGTTTCTGCCCTTCTCTCCAATATTCCCCTCCATTCCCCATTATTCTCCAGTGTTCCCCATGTTTCCTACTTTTCCCCACTGATCTGCATCTGTTCCACCCTGTTGTCCATTTTCACCAATGTCCCCGATGTTCCCCATTTATACCACTGTTCCCCACTGTTTCACACCTGTTCTCCACTGTTCCACAACTGTTCCGCAATGTTCCTTACCTATCCCGACTGTTCCCCATCTGTTCCACACCTTTACCCATTTTCCTACTTTCACCTCTGTTCCCCATCTGTTCTGCACCGTTGCCCAATTTTAGCAACTGTTCCACACAGTTCCCCATTTTTTCCTTCTGTTCCCCACTGTTCTGCCCTTTTGCACATTTTCCCCAATGTTTCCCAAATTTCCCACCTATTCCCACTGTTCCCCATTTATCCCACTGTTCCCCACTGTTTCACACGTGTTCCCCACTGTTCCTGTCATTTCCCCACTGTTGCCCACCAATCCCAACTGTGTCCCAGCAGTTTCCCACCTGTTCCCCATGGTTCCCCACTGTTCCCCATCAGTTCCCCATCTGTTCCCCTCTGTTTTCCAGCTCTTCCCAAACTGTTCCAATCTGTATTCCAGCTGTTACCCATCTATTCCCCACTGTTCCCCTTTCTTCCCCACTGTTCCCTACTCTTCCACATCTGTTCCCCACAGTTCTTCACTGTACCCCACTGTTCTTCACCTGTTCCCCAACTTTTCACCACTGTTCCCCACCAATCCCAACTTTCTCCCAGCAGTTTCCCACCTATTACCCATGGTTCCCCATCTGTTCCCCCTGCTCCCTTTTGTTCCCCTGTTTTCTGCAGTGTTCCCCACTCTTTCCCATCTCTTCTCCTTTCCACATTGTTCCATCCTGCTCCCCAATATTCCCCTGTACCCCATTTTTCTGCAGGGTTCCCCAAGGTTCCACATTGTTCCCACTGTACTTTTCCCCACTCTTGATCACCTGTTCCACACTGTTGCCCATCTGTTCCACACTGTTGCCCATTTTTCCTAATGTACACCACTGTTCCCCAACTGTTCTGCAGTGTTGCCCAATTTTTGCAATATTCATGAATCTTCCCTATCAGATTCCCACTGTTCCACACACTTCCCTACTTTTCTATTTTGTTCCCAATTTATACCACCATTCTCCACTATTCCACATCTGTTCTTCAGTGTTCCCCATCTGTCCAACACGTTTCCCAGCAGTTCTCCACCATTTCTCCACTTTTCCCTACTGATCCTCACAGTTCCACATCAGTTCCCCATCTATTCTAAACTGTTTCCCACTGTCCTAAACCTTTTCACCATTTTTACCACCCGTTCCACACGTGTTTCCCAACTGTTCCCCAGCTGCTTAACATCAGTTCCCCACTCTTCATCACTGTTCCCCCATTCTCCACTCTTCACCAACTGTTCCACACTATTACCCCTGCTCCCCACTGTTCCTGTCTGTTTGGCACCAGTTCCCAAACTGTTCCGCACTGTCCCCCTTTGTTTCCTACTGTTCCCTTTTGTTCCCCAATGTTCCCCATTTTCCCACTGCATCCTACTCTTCAACATCTGTTCCCCACATTGCATCACTCTACCCCACTGCTCTTCACCTGTTTCCCAACTGTTCCCGACTCTTCCACACCAAACACAACTGTTTCCCAGCAGATTATCACTTGTTCCCCACTGTTCTCCAGCTCTTCCCAAACTGTTCCCCATTTATCCCATTGTTCCCTTCTGTTTCACACCCATTCTCCACTGTTCCACATCTGTTCCCTGCTTACTTTTCCGCATTTGTTCCGCAATGTTGCCCATTTTTCCTAATTATTCACAATGTTCACCATCTGTTCTGCACTGTTGCCGAATTTTAGCAATTTTCCCACTCTTCCCTACCTGTTCCCAACTGTTCCACATCTGTTCTGCCCTGTTGCCCATTTTCCACAATATTCCCCACAGTTCCTCACTGTTCCGGTCTGTTGCCCATTTTCCCCAATGTTTCCCACTGTTCCCCACGGTTTCACACCTGTTCTCCACTCTTCCACAACTGTTCCCCACTGTTCCTTACATTTTCCCCCTGTTCTCCACCAATCCCAACTGTTTCCTAGCAGTTTCCCAACTGTTACCCATGGTTGCCCACTATTCCCCATCTGTTACACACTGTTCCCGACCTATTCGACACATGCTCCCCAGCAGTTTCCCACCATTTCTCCACTGTTCCCCAGTGAACTCCACAGTTCTCATCAGTTCCCCATCTGTTCTAAACTGTTTCCCACTGTCCCTCACCTTTTCCCACTGTTATCCACCTGTTCCACCCATGTTACCCAGTTGTTTTCCACACTTTCCACCACTGTTCCCCACTGTTCCCCCATTCTCCACTGTTCACAATCTGTTCCACACTTTTCTCCCTCCTTCCCATAGTTCCCGTTTGTTTTCCAGCAGTTCCTCTTTTCCCCATGGTACTTTAATGTTCCAGATCTGTTCCCCACAGTTCATCACTGTACTCCACTGTTCTTCACCTGTTCCCCAACTGTTTCCTGCTCTTCCCCACCAATCCCAACTGTTTCCAAGCAGTTTCCCACCTGTTCTCCATGGTTCCCCATCTGTTCCCCTCTGTTCTCCAGCTGTTCCCAAACTGTTCCCCACTGTTTTCCCTTTTTCCTACTGTTACACAACTGTTCCAAAATGTTCCACACAGTTCCCCACTTTTACCCTCTGTTCCCCACAGATCCCCATCTGTTTAACATTCATCAATATTTCCCCCCACTTCCCAATATTCCCCTCCATTCCCCATTATTCTGCAGTGTTCCCCACGGTTCTCCACTGTTCCACCCTGTCCCCCATTTATCCCAATGTTCCCCACTGTTTCACACCTGTTCTCCACCATTCCACAACTGTTCCCCACTGTTCCTTACTTTTCACCACAGTTCCCCATCTGTTCTGCACAGTTGCCCAATTTTCGCAATGTTCCCCACTCTTCCATAGAAGTTCACCACAGTTCCTCACTGATCCCCTTCAGTTTAACATTCCTCATTGTTTCCCCCTGGCTCCCGAATATTTCCCTCCATTTACCATTATTCTACAGTGTTCCCCACAGTTCCCTAGTTTTCTCCATTGATCCTCAGTGTTCCCCTCTGTTCTGCCCTATTGGCCATTTTCCCCAATGTTTCCCCCTGTTCCCCATCTGTTCTCCACTGTTCCACAACTGTTTCCCAATGTTCCTTACTTATCCCCACTGTTCCCCATCTGTTCCACACTGTTGCCCATTTTTCCTAATGTTCACCACTGTTCCCCATCTGTCCTGCACTGTTGCCCAATTTTGCAATATTCCCCACACTTCCCTATCAGTTTCCCACCTGTTCCCCACTGTTCCACATCTGTTACCCACTGTTCTCCAGCTTTTCCCGAACTGTTCCCCACTGTTCTCCAGTTCTTCCCGAACTGTTCCCCATTTATCCCATTGTTCCCTTTTGTTTCACACCTGTTCTCCCCTATTCCACATCTCTTCCCCTCAGTTTCCCATCCGTTCTAAACTGTTTCCCACCATCTTTCACCTGTCCCCACTGTTCCCCATTTTTTTCTCACTGTTCCTGACTTGTTTGACACGTTCCCCAGCAATTTCCCACCATTTCTCCACTGTTCCCCACTGATCTCCACAGTTCCACATCAGTTCCCCATCTGTTCTAAACTGTTTCCCACTGTCCCTCAACTTTTCCCCACTGTTCCCCAGCTGTTTCCCACCAGTTCCGCACTTTTCACCACTGTTCCCCATAGTTCCCCACTGTTCATCTCATTCCCAATCTGTTCCCCACTTTTCACCACTCTTCCCCCATTCTCCACTGTTCACCATCTGTTCTACACTGTTCTCACTGCTCCCCAATAGTTTGGCAGCTGTTTTCCAGCAGTTCTCCTTTTTCCCACTGTACCCTTTTGTTCCAGATCTGTTTCCCACAGTTCACCACTGTACCCCACTGTTTTCCACCTGTTCCCTAACTGTTTCCTGCTCTTCCCCATCAATTCCAACTGTTTCCCAGCAGCTTCCCTCCTGTTACCCACGGGTCCCCACTGTTTCTCATCATTTCCCCATCTGTTCCCCCTGCACCCGTTTGTTACCCTCTGTTCTGAAGTGTTCCCCACTCTTTTCCAGCTGTTGCCCTTTCCTCATTGTTGCACCCCGCTCCCCAATATTCCCCTGTTCCCAATTTTTCTGTATCATTCCCCACGGTTCCACCCTGTTCTCTATTTCTCCCAACACTTGATCAACATTGTTTCAAACCTGTTCTCCACTGTTTCACAACTGTTCCCCACTGACTTTTACCCTCTGTTTTGCACTGTTTCCCATTTTTCCTAATATTCACCACTGTTCCCCAACTGTTCTGCACTGTTGCGCAATTTTTGCAATGTTCCCCAATCTTTCCTAATCAGTTACCCACTGTTCCCCAGTGTTTCACACCTGTTCGACACATGTTGCCCAGCAGTCTCCCATAATTTTTCCACTGTTCCCCACTGATCCCCACAGTTCCACATCAGTTCCCCATCTGTTCTGAACTGTTTCCCACTGTCCCTCACCTTTTCCCCACTGTTCCCCACCAGTTCCACACCTGTTTTCCAGCTGTTCCCCAGCTACTTAACACCAGTTCCCCACTTTTCACCACTGTTACCCCATTCTCCACTCTTCATCATCTGTTCCACAGTGTTCCCCCTGCTCCCCACTGTTCCTGTCTGTTTGACAGCTGTTCCCGAAGTGTTCCGTACGTTTCCCCTTTGTTCCCCTCTGTTCCCCATTTTTCCCACTGTAACTTACTGTTCCACAAGTGTTCCCCATCTGTTACCCACTGTTACCGAACTGTTCCGCACTGTTCTCCAGCTCTTCCCAAACTGTTCCCCACCGTTCTCCAGCTCTTCCCGAACAGTTCCCCATTTATCCCATTGTTCCTCACTGTTCTACACCTGTTCTTCACTGTTCCACATCTGTTCCCCACTTACTGTTTCACACTCTTCCCCATCTCTTCCGCAATGTTGCCCATTTTTCCTAATGTTCCCCACAGTTCCCCATCTGCATTGCACTGTTGCCCAATTTTAGCATATTTCCCACTCTTCCCTCTCAGTTCCTCACTGTTCGACAACTGTTCCCCACAGTTCCCCACTGTTCCACATCTGTTCCACCCTGTTGCCCATTTTCCCCAATGTATCCCACTGTTCCCCATTGTTCCCCATTTATCCCACTGTTCCCCACGGTTTCACACATGTTCTCCACTCTTCCACAACTGTTCCCCACTGTTCCTTACATTTACCCCCTGTTCTCCACCAATCCCAACTGTTTCCTAGCAGTTTCCCAACTGTTACCCATGGTTGCCCACTGTTCCCCATCTGTTACACACTGTTCCTGACCTGTTCAGCACATGTTCCCGAGCAATTTCCCAACATTTCTCCACTGTTCCCCTCTGATCCCCACAGTTCCCCCTCAGTCCCCCATCTGTTCTAAACTGTTTAACGCTCTCCCTAACCTTTCCCCCACCTGTTTCCCACTATTCCCAACCTGTTCGACACATGTTCCCCAGCAGTTTCCCACCATTTCTCCACTGTTCCCCACTGAACCCCACAGTTCTCATTAGTTCCCCATATGTTCTAAACTGTTTCCCACTGTCCCTCACCTTTTCCCACTGTTTTCAACCTATTCCACACGTTACCCAGCTGTTTCCCACACTTTCCTCCACTGTTCCCCCATTCTCCACTGTTCACCATCTGTTCCACTCTGTTCTCCCTCCTCCCCATAGTTCCCGTTTGTTTTCCAGCAGTTCCCCTTTTCCCCACTCTTCCCTACTGTTCCAGATCTGTTCCCCACAGTTCATCACTGTACTCCACTGTTCTTCACCTGTTCCCCAACTGTTTCCTGCTCTTCCCCACCAATCCCAACTGTTTCCAAGCAGTTTCCCACCTGCTCCCCATGGTTCCCCATCTGTTCCCCTCTGTTCTCCAGCTGTTCCTAAACTGTTCCACACTGTTCTCTAGCTGTTCCCGAACTGTTCCCCATTTTTCCTACTGTTCCCTACTGCTCCACATCTGTTCCTCATGTTCCCCACAGTTCTTCACTGTACCCCACTGTTTTAGAGAAGTTCCCCATTTTTCCCACAGAACACTGTTTCACATTTGTTCCCCACAGTTCTTCACTGAACCCCATTGTTCTTCACCTTTTCCCCAACATTTCCCCACTGTTCCCCACCAATCCCAATGTTCTATCAGCAGTTTCCCATCTGTTACCCACGGTTCCCCACTGTTTCAAATCAGTTCCACTGTTCCCCCTGCTCCCCACTATTCTTCTCTGTTCCCCACTGCCCTGCAGTGTTCTCCATGGTTCCTCACTGTTCCCCACCTGTTCGATACTTTCCCAGGAAGTCCCCACTTTTCCCCATCAGTTCCCCATCTATTCCGCACCTGTTCCCCACTGTTCCCTACCTGTTCCACACCTGATCCTGACTATTCCGGTCAGGAAAAAGGGCAGCAAGAGAGGGAAAAATCAACCGTGGTTAACAAAGGAAATAAAGGAGAGTATAAAATTGAAGGCGCAGATGTACAAAGCTGCAAAGAGCAGTGGGAAACTGGAAGATTGGGAAAACTTTAAGAGACAACAAGGGGTTACAAAGTGGGTAATAAGAAATGGGAAAAAAGGTTATGAAAGTAAATTGGCACAAAATATAAAAACAGAAAGCAAAAAATTTTATAAATATATAAAATGGAAGAGGGTGGCCAGAGTTAACATAGGACCCTTGAAGGATGTGAAAGGAAAACTGGTAGCAAAAAATGAGGAAATGGCCGAGGCATTAAACAAATATTTTGTTTCAGTCTTCACGGTGGAAGACACGTCCAGCATGCCCAAGTGCGGAGTTAAGGATGCGAATGTTGGGGAGGGCCCTGATAAAATAGTTGTTACAAAGGAAGTAGTGATGGAGAAACTAATGGGACTAAAGCCAGACAAATCACTTGGTCCAAGGGTTCTGAAGGAAATGGCAGAAGTTATAGTTGATGCATTGGTGGGCATATACCAAAATTCCTTGGATTCTGGGCAGGTCCCGGCAGACTGGAAGACAGCAAATGTCACGCCAATTTTTAAGAAGGGATGTTGGCAGAAGACTGGAAATTATCGGCCAATTAGCTTGACATCTGTAATTGGAAAAATGCTTGAAGCCGTCATTAAAATTAAATAGTGAAACTTTTGGAACGTAAGGGTTCAATTAGGCAGACGCAGCATGGTTTTAGAAAGGGAATATCTTGTTTGACAAACTTGTTAGGATTCTTTGAGGATATAATGGTTGCGGTGGATAGAGGGGAACAGGTTGATGTTGTATATTTGGATTTCCAGAAAGCGTTTGATAAGGTGCCGCACAAGAGACTTATCAGTAAGTTACAGGAAAGTAGAGTCCGGGGAAGTATATTGGCCTGGATTGAAAATTGGTTGTCTGACAGAAGGCAGAGAGTCGGGACAAATGGGAGTTTTTCAGGTTGGCAGAGAGTGGTAAGTGGGGTGCCGCAGGGGTCGGTGTTAGGCCCATAACTGTTCATCATTTACATTGATGACTTGGAGGAGGGGACAAAATGTGGTGTAGCCAAGTTTGCGGATGACACCAAATTGAGTGGAAGAGCAAATTGTAATGAGGATGTGGAGAGTCTGCAGAGGGATATAGTTAAGCTGGATGAGTGGGCAAAGGTCTGACAGATGGAGTACAATGTTAGTAAGTGTGAGGTTATCCACTTTGGCAAGAAAAATAAAAGAGCTGAATATTATTTAAAGGGTGAAAAACTACAGCATGCTGTTGTGCAGAGGGACTTGGGAGTGCTTGTGCATGAATCGCAAAAAGTTAGGTTGCAGGTGCAGCAGGTTATTAAGAAGACAAATGGAATGTTGGCCTTCATCGCGAGAGGAATTGAATTCAGGAGTAGGGAGGTAATGTTGCAACTGTATAAGGTACTGGTGAGACCACACCTAGAGTACTGTGTCCAGTTCTGGTCTTCATATTTGAGGAAGGAGAAACTGGCTTTGGAGACGGTCCAGAGGAGGTTTACTAGATTGATCCCTGGGATGAAGGGGTTGACTTATCTTTCTTTGGCTTGGCTTCGCGGACGAAGATTTATGGAGTGGGTAAAAAATTCCACGTCAGCTGCAGGCTCGTTTGTGGCTGACAAGTCCGATGCGGGACAGGCAGACACGGTTGCAGCGGTTGCAGGGGAAAATTGGTTGGTTGGGATTGGGTGTTGGCTTTTTCCTCCTTTGCCTTTTGTCAGTGAGGTGGGCTCTGCGGTCTTCTTCAAAGGAGGTTGCTGCCCGCCAAACTGTGAGGCGCCAAGATGCACGGTTTGAGGCGTTATCAGCCCACTGGCGGTGGTCAATGTGGCAGGCACCAAGAGATTTCTTTAGGCAGTCCTTGTACCTTTTCTTTGGTGCACCTCTGTCACGGTAGCCAGTGGAGAGCTCGCCATATAACACGATCTTGGGAAGGCGATGGTCCTCCATTCTGGAGACGTGACCCATCCAGCGTAGCTGGATCTTCAGCAGCGTGGACTCGATGCTGTCGACCTCTGCCATCTCGAGTACTTCGATGTTAGGGATGAAAGCACTCCAATGGATGTTGAGGATGGAGCGGAGACAACGCTGGTGGAAGCGTTCTAGGAGCCGTAGGTGGTTCCGGTAGAGGACCCATGATTCGGAGCCGAACAGGAGTGTAGGTATGACAACGGCTCTGTATACGCTTATCTTTATGAGGTTTTTCAGTTGGTTGTTTTTCAAGACTCTTTTGTGTAGTCTTCCAAAGGCGCTATTTGCCTTGGCGAGTCTGTTGTCTATCTCATTGTCGATCCTTGCATCTGATGAAATGGTGCAGCCGAGATAGGTAAACTGGTTGACCGTTTTGAGTTTTGTGTGCCCGATGGAGATGTGGGGGGGCTGGTAGTCATGGTGGGGAGCTGGCTGATGGAGGACCTCAGTTTTCTTCAGGCTGCCTTCCAGGCCAAACATTTTGGCAGTTTCCGCAAAGCAGGACGTCAAGCGCTGCAGAGCTGGCTCTGAATGGGCAACTAAAGCGGCATCGTCTGCAAAGAGTAGTTATAATGAAAGAGTAAATCATCTAGGGTTGTATTCGCTCAAGTTCAGAAGAATGAGAGGAGATCTTATAGAAACATAGGATTATGAAGGTATGTATAGGATAGATGTTGGAAGGTTTTTTGAGATGGCCAGGGAAACTAAAACCAGAGGACACAGTCTCAAGATTCGGGGGAGTAGATTTAGGACAGAGATGAGGAAAATTAGATTTTCCAAATAGTAGTGACTGTTTCGAATTCTCTAACCAGGGAAGTAGTTGAGGCTGCCTCATTAAACATATTTAAATATACATTTTGACATGATAGAGGAATTAGAGGATATGGGGAGAAGGCAGGTAGGTGGAGTTAGGTCATATATTAGATCAGCAATGATCGTATTGAATGGCGGAGCAGGCTCGATGGACCATTTTGGGCCAATACCTGTTCCTACTTCCTACGTTCCTATGTTCACTCACACAATAAGGTCACACGGTGTAAATTACTCACACAACAAGTTTACACTGTGGGACACACTAACATGAAGTTTACAATGTGGGATTCACTAAGTGAACAAAATTATACTGTGCAAATCTCTCACATGACAATGTTACAGTGTGCAACTCACACACATAACACAGTTACACTGAGGAACTCCCCAACATCACATTTTCAATCTCGAATTTAGAAAAAGTATAAGGTTACACTGTGAATCTCATGCAGATAACAAATTTTCACGATGGGAATCTCACACATAAGAATGTCACACTTTCGAACACACTCCATACCAATGATACACCCTGAGGCTCACTAACTAGACAGGTTGTCACTGTGGAATTCACTTCCATAACAATGTCAAACTTTCAAACTCACTCACACAAAAAGTTTACACTATGGGAATCTCTCACATAATACGGTCAATTTGTGGGACTCACATAATAAGGTCACACTGTGTAAATTAATCACATAACAAATTTACACTGTGGGACTCACTAACATAAAGTTTACAATATGGGATTCCATAAGTACCCAAAATTATACTGTGCAACTCTCTCACATGACAAGTTTACACTGTGGAACTGAATCACGTAACAGGTTTACACTGTGGAACTCACTCACCTAAAAACGTTGCACTGAGGAACTCACTAATATAACATTTTCAATATCAAATTTAGCAAAATTACAAGGTTACACTGTGAAACTCAGACACATAACAAGTTTACATGGTGGGAATCACTCACAAAACAAGGTCACACTGTGTAAATTACTCACTCAACAAGTTTACGCTGTGGGACACACTAACATATAGTTTAGAATATGGGTTTCACTAAGGAAACAAGGTCAAATTTTGAGATTCACATAATAAGGTCACACTGTGTAAATGACGCACAAATCAAGTTTACACTGTGGAACTCACTCACCTAAAAAAGTTGCACTGAGGGACTCATTAATATAACATTTTCAATATCGAATTTAGCAAAATTACAAGGTTACACTGTGAAACTCAGACACATGAAAAGTTTACATGGTGGGAATCTCACACATAACAATGTCACACTGTCGAACACACTCCATACCAATGTTACACCCTGATACTCACTAAGTAGAAAGGTTGACACAGTGGAATTTACTTCCATAACAATGTCACACTTTCAAACTTCCTCACAAAACAAATTTAAACTGTGGGACTCACTAACATAGAGTTTACAATATGGGATTCCCTAAGTACCCAAAATTATACTGTGCAAATCTCTCACATGACGTTTACACTGTGGAACTCACTCACCGAAAAAGGTTACACTGAGGAACTGACTAACATAACATTTTCAATATCGAATTTAGAAAAATTACAAGGTTACACTGTTAAACTCAGACACATAACAAGTTTACACGGTGGGAATCTCTCACACAACAGGCTCAAATTTTGGTACTCACATAATAAGGTCACACTGTGGGACTCACTCACCTAAAAAGATTACACTGAGGAACATCACATTTTCAATATCGAATTTAGCGAAATTAAAAGGTAACACTGTGAAACTCACTTACTACAGAACACGTTTACACGGTGGGAATCTCACACATTACAATGTCACACAGTCAAACTCACTCTAGACCAATGTTACATTCTGAGGCTCACTAACTAGACAGGCTGACACTGTGGAATTCACTTCCATAACATCATCACACTTTGAAACTCTCTCATATTACAAGGTCAAATGGTGGGACATATACTGTTAGGTCTGCTTTGTTCATGAATGAGTGAGACAAACACCAGGCTGAGTCGAAATCAGGGTTCTTTGTTCTTTATTACCGGATTGTAACACTTGCGACTAACAAAGTTAGCCGGAGAATGCATTCTGCCGTTATCAGCAAAATGGTGATTTTTTATACCCTTGGATACATGCTTAGAACATCATCATATCATTACTTGTCCAATGACTAAAACTGTTGCTATCCTTTCCCTGCTAGCTTCCTGCCTCTCAATCCATCAATGTCTCTCTTAAACTGTTGCTAGCCTTTCCCTGCTAGCTTCCTGCCTCTCAATCCATCAATGTCTCTCTTATCTTGTAAGTACAAGGATGCATTCTGTTACTCCTTAGTACTGGGTGACTCCTTCTCCGGTCCCATCTCATGATGTTTTACCTAACAGCAGTACAAGGACACCTCCCCTTCTTGTTACTGCCCTGTACAGGGTAACTCCCTACACATTCCCATCTCATGATGTTTTACCTTACAATCCCTCCTTTGTCCTCTTTAGAGGACAATCTCGCCCTGACTATGCTACCACCGCGTTACATTATTTCGCCTATTATTGCCAAGCTCTATACGGGTTCTGTTCACAGGGTAGTTCGGCTGGTGGGCGAGGGCTCCCCCAACCCTCCTTTGCGTACACCCCCCATCCGTCACCCCGATCCCATTGCCCGTTTACAAGTTTCATCCCATTTGCCCCCAAGCAAAAAACTAGCTAACCCCCCGTACATTAGTAAATTCCCAAGTTAACATATGGTCTACAATCTAATTCATAATACTTGTTCTACAATCTGATTAATAATGTTTGTGTTACAATCAATGTTATAATATTTAGGTTACAAGCAAGGTTAAAATTATATGTGTAACAATCTAATTCACAATCCCTCCTTCCCATCACATTCCCCTTCAGACTCCAGATCGATCTCAGCAACTTTCTCCGTCTCCTGTAATGTGAGATAGTCTTGCTCCACAGCCTGCACAGCTTGATATTTCGGAGGCAGTTCATCACGGTCAGCAAAGGCTTTCTCTATGGTCCTCGTGACCAGCGTTCGAATGCATGGAATACAACAACAGCCACAAGTGATAAAAATTGATACAGAAATGAACAAACCCAGCAAAAGTTGTCCTAACAATGTGCTCCATCTCCCAAACACTCCCTGTAATCAGGATAAAACAGGATTGGAGACTCCAGACTGGGCTTTTAATTCTTTCGCCAATGCCCTAAGTTTCGTTAACCCCTTAGTGAGTGATCCATCTGGCCCTGTGTTATTAGAGATAGAAGTGCAGCATAGATCTCCAAACATAGCACACACTCCACCTTTCTCTGCCAGGACCATATCAATCGCTATCCTATTCTGAAGTGTCATAAGGGAAGTTTCTGACAGTTGTTGATGTATTGCCTCAACAACGTCCCTGGTCAAATTTGCAAGGCGCTGGACATTATAGTGAATAAGGTTGATCCTATTAACATTCTTATTTACAGTGATGGGAAATATTGCACTAAAAACAGGAAAGCTTTCAAACCCAGCTGCAATCTCATCGGCTAATTTAAATTCGTCCGGAATATTCCGGGCTTGGCCAATGGCATCAATCCATACCCCATCAGGGTTCCTTCCTCCCGGCCCCAAGAGTCCAACACTCCTCCTTTTTCTCCACAGCCAACTCTCTGTGTGGCGCAATTCTAGGGAATCCTCGTCTCCCTCCTGCCTTTTGACAATCAGCACTGGCGCATTAAGGGTTACTAGAGCACACCGACCATCCCAGTTAGCGGGGAGCCAGTTGTACAGCACTCTTCCTCCACAAAACTCATCTGTGTAGTCATTCAATCTGCTACAAGTCTCCTTAGTTTCAGATTCATTTTTTTTTGTTATGGGACCTCAAAATCATCCCCTGTATATGTTCATGATAACCAGTAACCTGTTTGGCTGCCCTGTCAGGCACCCATGTGGCGTTTTCCCTGCTAATAGTAGGTCGTCTACATACTGAATCAGTGTAACATCTTCCGGGAGCTTTAATTTCATTAGGATTTCGCTAAGGGCCTGATTGAACAGTCCTGGACTGTCCTTATAACCCTGAGGTAATCTAGTGTATGTGTACCGATGTGCTTGGTAAGTGAAAGTTAACCAGTCTTGCCATTCCTCAGCTAAATTCAAGCAGAAGAATGCGTTTGCCAGATCAATGACAGTATAGTATTCGTGCTCCGGACTCAGAGCCCTAAGTGCTACATATGGGTCTGGGACTGGTCTCCCGATGGTCTTGGTAGCCAAGTTAATCTCCCGGAGGTCGTGTACCATCCTCCAGTCTTTTCTACCCTGTTTGGGAACCGGCATGATGGGCGTGTTCCACATACTGTCAGGTGCCGCCCTTAAAACCCCTGACTCCATTAACCCTTCTATCGTTCCTTTAATACCCTCCTCCTGACTGGGCGACAAGCGGTATTGTTTTCTCCATATTGGTTTCTGCCCGGGGTTGGCCAATTCTAGAAATACCTCTCCTTTTATTACTCCCACATCATAGGGCCCCGTTGTCCATATATGTGGACTCAGATTAGAAAGATATTTGTCTGAGTCTCTGTGATCAATATTTTCTCCTTCTATGGCTCGGTCTCTTTCTACTTTCTCATTCACAACCTGGTCCCATGCTTCAATATTCAGTCTGACAAATTTTCCTCCCTCCGAGGTGGAATATCCCGGGATTTCTGTCTGCCTGTATTCACACCCTATCGCTTCCTTTACCATCGGACCCAGCTGTCGAGCGTGATGATCTTTGGCAATACCCAAGGTCACATGAGGCACACTTTCTACTCCTAAGCAGAACCACTCCATTTGTTCTTCTGTCATGACAACCATAGCAGCTATTCCCTCCTTACCTACAAAGATAAATGGACAATGTATCGTTTCTGTCTTCCCTTCTTTTAGAGAGTCCCACCTCTCCTCATATTCCTGGTCCGGGTGGATGGTGTAGTTTAATGTAACATGCATAGGATCTAGTGGATAATGGTAATCCCCATACCGAGGAATACTGGCCCTCCACTCAAAAAACTGTTTAATCAGCCCTGGGCCTGGTTCATCATACAGTAGCCGACTCCAGAAAATACTTCTGAAGCGTTAGATGGGGTCATTACTATAAACTGTCCTCCCCTTCTTATTGTATCCCCTGGGTATGTTAACCGAAGGCCCTTCTCAGAACATTGTATGGTTATTCCTAGTTTGGTAAGAATGTCCCTTGCTAATAAATTAATGGGGCAACTTGGCACAACCAGGACAGGCGTTTTAACCCTTTGTCGTCCAAATGTCATGTCGATGTTATCTGTATAGGGCTGTGTTTCCCTTATCCCGGAGAATCCTATTGTAGATAATGTTTTGCCCGAAAATGTGCTCCCTGGGGGTTTTTTAATCACTGTCGTAACTGCTGCCCCTGTGTCAACCATAAATTCAATTTTTTCTCCATTTACCGTCCCCCAAATTTTTGGTGGCTCCCAGGGAGGCGTGATTTTTGATTCTCCTGGGCACCTTCAATAATCAAATTCAGCACCTTCCTCAATATAGTCATTACACTGAGGTGCCTGGACTTGTTGATCACTCTGCCACCCCCCGATTCTCTGGGGCCCATCAATGTGTCCATCCCTACCCCTTGCTTGTCCTCTTAAGTTTCCTCCTCTTCCCCGATAGCCTCTCATAGAGGGTAATCTTTTTCCCCTTGCTCTCCCAGCCTCCGGACAGTTCCGCTGGTAGTGTCCAGGATTTTGGCAGTACCAGCATACTGCATGTTCCCCTCTATACATTGTACCTAGCTGTCTTTCCCAACCATTTCTTACTTGGGGTCCCGGATTTATCACTGGCCCCATGACCTGTGGGACTATCTGTTGGGCCGCTAATTTAACCCCTATATGTTCTATAGCTCTCACCAATTTATCGGTTGTTTTGTCCACCTCCTTCTGGGACGCACTTTCTGACTTAGCATGCTCTGATTGACGATGTCGTTTGATTGCATGTGTCAGGTGTCTTTTCCACAAATCCTCTGACATTGTCTCTACTCCCACAATGTCCCTTAATTTTGCTTGAACCGTAGCAGGTAGTCCGTTTATTATCCCATTACGAAAGTGAGCCCTTCCTAAGGGGCTGTGGTCGGGTCTTTCTCCAGTCCCTGTTTCCCATAAGTCCCATGCTCGAGTGAAATACTCGTGTGCAGTCTCTCCTTCCTTTAGTTGAAGGGTTACCAAGGCATCCAAACTATAGGGTGTAGGAAATGTTTCTCTAAGTGCTTCCCAAAATTTATTCCGAAGTGGGTTAAATTCTATTTCATCCCCCAATTTACTGCTTCTTACAATTTTCTCTATTTGCTTCAGGGCCCCTTCTGTCTTTAATTTTATCATGATAGTTCTGACATCTGTGAGTGCTAATTGTTCTTGGCAGGTTTCTCGCTCAAAACAAGAAATCCATGGACTAGCCCCATTACTCAACGGAGGTAGTTTTTTCATTAAACTCTCTAAGTCCATTCGTGACCAGGGTACATATTTTTGAGTTCCCCGTCCCGTGATCAGTAATGGGCATTGATATCTCAATTTTGGGGATTTCTGCTCCTTCTTTACTCTTGTAATGCATTTATTTATCCCACCTTGTTCTGACTCTTCTTCGTCACTGTCACTGTCCCTATCAGCTTCCAATGTCTCAGGGTCAAAGGTATATTGGTCACGTTCATCTCTAAGATAATCTTTTCGGCCATAGTTTAGTTGTTTCACATCTTTCTCTTTTGTCCTAACTATGTCCAGGTAGGCATGTCTATTTTTCTCCCTCCCGAGTCTTTTCCTTCTACTTTCCTCCCATGGTGGATCGTATCTCGTTTCCTCTTCTGTACTACACTTTTCGTCCTTTACTCCTATTACCATTCCTTCAGCTTTAATTTCTCCTGACAGTGTTGTAGTTATCTTTTCCACTTCCTTCAATACACCTACCATTAAATCTTTTTGATCCTCACTGATCTGCCCCAGCACATTAATATCTCTGTTTAAGTTTTTAATGTTATCCTGAATTTTTTTCATGTTCCATTTCTGTATCTCTAACTCCTTTTCTATTTTCTTGGACTCCAGAGGGGTCTCTACATCTATTACTCCCCCTTCTATTTTTATTAAAGGGGCCTGTACCTCGTCTGATGTGTCCCTATTCCCGTGGTTCTTGTCACACCCCAGTGTCTCAATATCTGGATATAAGGGACGTGACTCCAGTATCCCATCTGGGGTGTCAGAGAGAGAGAGAGAGAGAGAGAGAGAGAGAGAGAGAGAGAGAGAGAGCATAGCGAGAGAAAGAGATAGAGAGGCAGATACACAGAGCACAAGAGATAGAGAGAGAAAATGCCTTGCACTGGCCCCACTGGGAGAAAAGTCTTCAGATTAACACTTTCGTTTCAAAGGTTTTAAAAGGTTCTCATCCTGTGATCACTGGTCTGGATCAGATTGGGTCTCCCACCACTGGGAACTATCACTCCTTCCTTCCCTCCCACCTCGAGTGAGCTACACGTCAGCCCACAATGTCTGCCCTGATCCCGCAATGGTGGGGGTGCGGGAAAAAGGGAGGGAGAGAGGATAAAACAGGATCCCATTTGATGCGGAGCTGGAATTGTGGGCACAAAATTAAAACCAAATTGTATTTCTCTGCCCTGCCCAACCTGGGGATTTCAGGGCAGCACCACCACAGATTGGGATTGGGAGGGGGAGTGGGTGAGAGAGGAGGGGGGGGAGAAGAGAGAGAGGGGGAGAGAAGAGAGAGGGGGGGAGAGAAGAGAGAGGGGGGAGGGTGAAAGGAGGGAGGGAGAGAGCAAACCCGGACACTTCATGGCTGGAAACTGGAAACAGGCACTTTTCCTTTCCCTTCTGTGTTTTGTTTCTTCCAGCTTATCTAAGCCTCTACGTTTTAAAATTTTTGTTTCCCTCACCTGTCAGGAACATCTCAGTGCCCCCGGGTAACCAACCCCTCTTCCTCCAGCGGTCTACACATTTTCGGAGCATTTTTTGTTTTTCCAATGCCGCATTACTGGTATTTCGCTCCTCTAATTCCTGATTAATTTCCTTAATAACTTGGTCAAAAGTCTTAGCAGGCAACTGTACAGCCATAGCTGCGGGACCGCTTTCTAATGCCTGTTTTAATTTAGGTTCTTGTCCGTTTAGGGGATCTATGTCAACGAAAATTGCTTTTAAAAATGTCTCCTTGCAAGCTGGATGACTAATATCTTTTAAAAGAACAGTCTCTAAGTCTTGTCCTCCAATTGACTTCAGACTGTCCTGTATACTCTGATTGCTCGTTTTCCACTCTCTGTTTTCCCAAAGGGGTCTGAAAGTTAAATTACAACTAGAAAACCAAATATTTGGGCTATACTTTTGTCCTGTTTCCCTGTACCAATCTATGAATTTACGTAACTTTATCTCCTTGGTGATGTTGGGAATACCCTCATTTAACTTATCAAAAGTATTTCGAATAAACTGGGTGTCTCTTAGGAGTTTGTCAACTTTTTCATTAATATCTCCTACCTGATCCGGACACAGCTGTCGCAGCCTTCTGTCGTCGTTCTTGTTCACCAGGCAGGCGTCCCTGAGTACTTTTTTTTGTTGTCTCAAGGTCTCTAGTGTCTGCTGTGGTATTCCACCACGGCGAATTGGGGAAATAAATTCTTAACTTCTCAAGTGTACAGACATTATCATACCTACCGGACATTTATAAGTCAGTCTCTCAGATACAATTGAGGCCAATAAGCCTGAACCTTTGTTTTCTTTCAAAGCCCAACCTTCACGTGGGAGATTTCTCCTCTTAATAACCAGTTTAGGGCAGAAAACTCAGGTCCTCAATTGTTTATAGACCACCTTCTCACTCTATTGGACTTTGCAACGACACAATAAAGACTTTTAAACTCTAGTAGTTTCTTGCGAAGCACTTAATAAATGTCATTCAAACACCTTAAGGACTTTTATCTTGTCTGTAATCACTTACGTGTTACAATCCTGGCATGCGACCTTCAATTGTGGTCGTCTAATTTGTCCGATCTCCAGTTCTTACTGACAATCATAAAGATTTTAAAAAAAAAAAAAAGAGAATTTTGTTAAAACAGGCTTCTCTGGACCTTTTTATCAGCCGGCTGAGATGATTGTCAGAAAAAACAGAAACCGTCGTCCAGTGTTCACTCACCCATCACGTCGGGGTCACCAAATTGTTAGGTCTGCTTTGTTCATGAATGAGTGAGACAAACACCAGGCTGAGTCGAAATCAGGGTTCTTTGTTCTTTATTACCGGATTGTAACACTTGCGACTAACAAAGTTAGCCGGAGAATGCATTCTGCCGTTATCAGCAAAATGGTGATTTTTTATACCCTTGGATACATGCTTAGAACATCATCATATCATTACTTGTCCAATGACTAAAACTGTTGCTATCCTTTCCCTGCTAGCTTCCTGCCTCTCAATCCATCAATGTCTCTCTTATCTTGTAAGTACAAGGATGCATTCTGTTACTCCTTAGTACTGGGTGACTCCTTCTCCGGTCCCATCTCATGATGTTTTACCTAACAGGAGTACAAGGACACCTCCCCTTCTTGTTACTGCCCTGTACAGGGTAACTCCCTACACATTCCCATCTCATGATGTTTTACCTTACATCTCCCAGTGAGATGCCGGATTTACAATTGACTACCTGCCAGATGCTAGATGTGGAATGGTCTGCCTGTAAGATGCTGAATCTGGTATCATCTTCCTGCCATTTGCTGGACATGGACTGCTCTGCTAACAGATGCCAGATGTGGAATTGTCCATCTGGAAGATGCTGGATGTGGAATGTTCCTCTGACACATTCCGGATTTGGAATGGTACATCTGCCAGATGGTCCTCATGTGAGAATGTGGATGTACAATATAATTCGTACCAGATGCAAGATGTGGAATTGTCCACCTGCAAGATATCGGAGGTATAATTGTCCACCTGCGAGACGCCAGATGTGGAATGTTCCACCTGCCAGATGCCGGAGGTGGAATGGTCCTTCTGTGATAATCCGGATGTGGAATGGACTTTGTACCAGATGCCGGACGTGTAATGGTACAGCGGCGAGATGCCGGATGTAGAATGATCTTCTGGACGGATGCCGGATGTGGAATGAAATTCGTGCCAGATGCCAGATGTGAAATGGTACAGCGGTGAGTTTACAGTGTGGGACTCACTCACCTAAAAAGGTTACACTGAGGAATTCACTAACATGACATTTTCAATCTCGAATTTAGCGAAATACAAGGTAACACTGTGAAACTCACCCACATAACAAGTTTACACGGTGGGAATCTCACATATAACAATGTCACACTGTCGCACACACTCCAAACCAATGTTACACCCTGATACTCACTAAGTAGAAAGGTTGACACTATGGAAATCACTTCGATAACAATGTCACACTTTCAAACTCACTCACAAAACAAATTTAAACTCTGGGAATCTCTCACATAATAAGGTGAATTTTTGGGACGCACATAATAAGGTCACACTGTGTAAATTACTCACAGAACAAATTTACACTGTGGGACTCACTAACATAAAGTTTACAATATGGGATTCCCTAAGTACCCAAAATTATACTGTGTAAATCTCTCACACGACAAGTTTACACTGTGGAACTCACTCACCTAAAAAAGTTGCACTGAGGAACTCACTTACATAACTTTTACAAGATCGAATTTAGCAAAATTACAAGGTTACACAGTGAAACTCAGACACATTACAAGTTTACATGGTGGGAATCACTCACATAATAAGGTCATACTCTCTAAATTACTCAAACAACGTTTACACTGTGGGACTAACTCACATGAAGTTTACAACATGGGATTCCCCAAGTGAACAAAATTATATGGTGCAACTCTCTCACACGACAAGTTTACACTGTGGAAATGACTCACATAACACGGTTACACTGTGGAACTCACTCGCATAACAAATTTATACTGTCAATCGCCGGATGTGGATTTGTTATCTGCCAAATGCCAGATGTGGAATGGTACAACTACCAGATACTGAATGTGGAGTGGTTGGCCTGCCAGATGCCAGATTTAGACTGGTCTGCCAGTGAGATGCCCGATTTAGAATTGACTACCTGCCAGATGCTAGATGTGGAATGGTTTGCCTGTAAGATGCTGAATCTGGTATCATCTTCCTGCCATTTGCTGGACATGGACTGCTCTGCCTAACAGATGCCAGATGTGGAATTGTCCATCTGGAAGATGCTGGATGTGGAATGTTCCTCTGACACATTCCGGATTTGGAAAGGTTCATCTGCCAGATGGTCCTCATGTGAGAATGTGGATGTACAATATAATTCGTGCCAGATGCTAGATGTGGAATTGTCCACCTGCAAGATGTCGGAGGTATAATTGTCCACCTGCGAGTAGCAAGATGTGGAATAGTCCTTCTGTGAGAATCCGGATGTGGAATGGACTTTGTACCAGATGCCGGACGTGTAATGGTACAGCGGCGAGATGCTGGATGTAGAATGATCTTCTGGACGGATGCCGGATCTGGAATGAAATTCGTGCCAGATGCCAGATGTGAAATGGTATGCTTGTCAGTTGCAGGATGTGGAATGGTCCTCTGCCAGATGCTGGATATGGAATGGTCTGCCTGGCTGATGCTGGAGTGGAATAGACCACCTGCCAGTTGCAGGATGGGAAATTGTTTGCTGCCGGATGCAAGATGTAGAATGGTTTTCTTTTCCCAGATGCAGGATGTGGAGTGGTCGGCCTGCCAGATGCCAGATGTGGCATTCTCCACCCACTTGATGCCAGATATTGACTAGTCTGCCTGATAGATGCCAGATGTGGACTGGTCTGCCAGTGAGATGTCGCATTTAGAATTGACTACCTGCCAGATGCTGGATGTGGAATGGTCTGCCTGTAAAATGCTGAATCTGGTATCATCTTCCTGCCATTTGCTGGAATTGGACTGCTCAGCCTAACAGATGATGGATGTGGAATTGTCCACCTGGAAGATGCTGGATGTGGAATGTTCGTCTGACACATTCCGAATGTGGAATGGTCTGCCTGCCAGATGCCAGATGTGGAATGGTCCACCTGTCAGATGCCGGAGGTGGAATGGTCCTTCTGTGAGAATCCGGATGTGGAATGGACTTCATGACAGATGCTGGATGTGAAATGGTACAGCGGCGATATGCCAGAGTAGAATGATCTTCTGGACAGATACCGGATGTGGAATGGAATTCGTGCCAGATGCCAGATGTGAAATGATACAACGGCGAGTTTACAGTGTGGGACTCACTCACCTAAAAAGGTTACACTGAGGAACTCACTAACAAAACATGTTCAATATCGAATTTAGCAAAATTACAAGGTAACACAGTGAAACTCACCCGCATAACAAGTTTACACTGTGGGAATCTCACACATAAAAATGTCACACAGTCAAACTCACTCTCTACCAATGTTACACTCTGAGGCCCACTAACTAGACAGGCTGACACTGTGGAATTCACTTCCATAACAATGTCACACTTTCAAACTCACTGACATTACAAGTTTACTCTGTGGGAATTTCTCACATAATAAGGTCAATTTGTGGGACTCACATAATAAGGTCACACTGTGAAAATTACTCACATAACAAATTTACACTGTGGGACTCACTAACATAAAGTTTACAATATGGGATGCCCTAAATACCCAAAATTATACTGTGGAACTCTCTCACATGACGTTTACACTGTGGAACTGACTCACATAACACGGTTACACTGTGGAACTCACTCACATAACAAATTTATACTGTCCATCGCCGGATGTGGATTTGTTTGCTGCCAAATGCCAGATGTGGAATGGTCTGCCAGTGAGATGCCGGATTTAGAATTGACTACCTGCCACATGCTAGATGTGGAATGGTCTGCCAGTAAGATGCTAAATCTGGTATCATCTTCCTGCCATTTGCTGGACATGGACTGCTCTGCCTAACAGATGCCAGATGTGGAATTGTCCATCTGGAAGATGCTGGATGTGGAATGTTCCTCTGACACATTCCGGATTTGGAATGGTACATCTGCCAGATGGTCCTCATGTGAGAATGTGGATTTACAATATAATTCGTCCCAAATGCTAGATGTGGAATTGTGCACCTGCAAGATGTCGGAGGTATAATTGTCCACCTGCGAGACGGCAGATGTGGAATGTTCCACCTGCCAGATACCGGAGGTGGAATGGTCCTTCTGTGAGAATCCGGATGTGCAATGGACTTTATACCAGATGCCGGACGTGTAATGGTACAGCGGCGAGATGCCGGATGTAGACTGATCTTCTGGACGGATGCCGGATGTGGAATGAAATTCGTGCCAGATGCCAGATGTGAAATGGTATGCTTGTCAGTTTCAGGATGTGGAATGGTCCTCTGATAGATGCTGGATATGGAATAGTCTGCCTGGCTGATGCTGGTGTGGAATAGACCACGTCCCAGTTGCAGGATGGGGAATGGTTTGCTGCCAGATGCCAGATATAGAATGTTTTTTTTTTCCCAGATGCAGCATGTGGAGTGGTCGGACTGCCTGATGCCAGATGTGGCATTGTCCACCCACTTGATCCCAGATATTGACTAGTCTGCCTGATAGATGCCAGATGTGGACTGGTCTGCCAGCGAGATGACGCATTTAGAATTGACTACCTGCCAGATGCTGGATGTGGAATGGTCTGCCTGTAAGATGCTGAATCTGGTATCATCTTCCTGCCATTTGCTGGAAATGGACTGCTCAGCCTAACAGATAATGGATGTGGAATTGTCCACCTGGAAGATGCTGGATGTGGAATGTTCCTCTGACACATTCCGCATGTGGAATGGTACATCTGCCAGATGACGGAGGTGGAATGTTCCTCATGTGAGGCTCTGGATGTACAATATAATTTGTGCCAGATGCCAGATGTGGATATGTATGCTTGCAAGATCCCGTAGTTTGAATTGTCGACCTGCAAACATACAAATGTGGAATGGTCTGCCTGCCAGATGCCAGATGTGGAATGGTCCACCTGTCAGATGCCGGAGGTGGAATGGTCCTTCTGTGAGAATCCGGATGTGGAATGGACTTCATGACAGATGCTGGATGTGTAATGGAACAGCGGCGAGATGCCAGAGTATAATGATCTTCTGGACAATATACCGGATGTGGAATGGAATTCGTGCCAGATGCCAGATTTGAAATGGTACAGCGATGAGTTTACAGTGTGGGACTCACTCACCTAAAAAGGTCACGCTGAGGAATTCACAAACATAACATTTTCAATACTGAATTTAGCGAAATTACAAGGTTACACTGTGAAACTCACCCACATAACAAGTTTACACGGTGGGAATCACACATATAACAATGTAACACTGTCGAACACACTCCATACCAATGTTACACTCTGATACTCACTAAGTAGAAAGGTTGACACTATGGAAATCACTTCGATAGCAATGTCACACTTTCAAACTCACTCACATAACAAGTTTACACTCTGGGAATCTCTCACATAATAAGGTGAATTTGTGGGATGCACATAATAAGGTCACACTGTGTAAATTACTCACAGAACAAGTTTACACAGTGGGACTCACTAACATATAGTTTGGAATATGGGTTACACTAAGTAAACAAAATTATACTGTGCAACTCTCTCATATGACAAGTTTACACCATGGAACTGACTCACATAACACGGTTACACTGTGGAACTCACTCACATAACAAATTTATACTTTTACTCGCCAGATGTGGATTTGTTTGCTGCCAAATGCCAGATGTGGAATGGTACTCCTGCCAGATACTAAATGTGGAGTGGTTGGCCTGCCAGATGCCAGATTTGGACTGGTCTGCCAGTGAGATGCCGGATTTAGCATTGATTACCTGCCACATGCTAGATATGGAATGGTCTGCCTGTAAGATGCTGAATCTGGTATCATCTTCCTGCCATTTGCTGGACATGGACTGCTCTGCCTAACAGATGCCAGATGTGGAATTGTCCATCTGGAAGATGCTGGATGTGGAATGTTCCTCTGACACATTCCGAATTTGGAATGGTACATCTGCCAGATGGTCCTCATGTGAGAATGTGGATGTACAATATAATTCGTGCCAGATGCTAGATGTGGAATTGTCCACCTGCAAGATATCGGAGGTATAATTGTCCACCTGCGAGACGCCAGATGTGGAATGTTCCACCTGCCAGATGCCGGAGGTAGAATGGTCCTTCTGTGAGAATCCGGATGTGGAATGGACTTTGTACCAGATGCCGGACGTGTAATGGTACAGCGGCGAGATGCCGGATGTAGAATGATCTTCTGGACGGATGCCGGATGTGGAATGAAATTCGTGCCAGATGCCAGATGTGAAATGGTATGCTTGTCAGTTGCATGATGTGGAATGGTCCTCTGCCAGATGCTGGATATGGAATGGTCTGCCTGACTGATGCTGGAGTGGAATAGACCATCTGCCAGTTGCAGGATGGGGAATGGTTTGCTGCCAGATGCCAGATGTAGAATGGTATTTTTTTCCCAGATGCAGGATGTGGAGTGGTCGGCCTGCCAGATGCCAGATGAGGCATTGTCCACCCACTTGATCCCAGATATTGACTAGTCTGCCTGATAGATGCCAGATGTGGACTGGTCTTCCAGCGAGATGCCGCATTTAGAATTGACTACCTGCCAGATGCTGGATGTGGAATGGTCTGCCTGTAAGATGCTGAATCTGGTATCATCTTCCTGCCATTTGCTGGAATTGGACTGCTGAGCCAAACAGATGATGGATGTGGAATTGTCCACCTGGAAGATGCTGATGTGGAATGTTCCTCTGACACATTCCGCATGTGGATTGGTACATCTACCAGATGCCGGAGGTGGAATGTTCCTCATGTGAGACTATGGATGTACAATATAATTCGTGCCAGATGCCAGATGTGGAATTGTATGCTTGCCAGATCCCGGAGGTGGAATTGTCCACCTGCAAAAGCCCAAATGTGGAATGGTCTGCCTGCCAGATGCCAGATGTGGAATGGTCCACCTGTCAGATGCCGGAGGTGGAATGGTCCTTCTGTGAGAATCCGGATGTGGAATGGACTTCATTACAGATGCTGGATGTGTAATGGTACAGCGGCGAGATGCCAGAATAGAATGATCTTCTGGACAGTTACCGGATGCGGAATGGAATTTGTGCCAGATGCCGGATGTGAAATGGTACAGCGGTGAATTTACAGTGTGGGACTCACTCACCTAAAAAGGTTGCACTGAGGAACTCACGAACATAACTTTTTCAATATCGCATTTAGTAAAATTACAGGGTTACACTGTGAAACTCAGACACATAACAAGTTTACATGGTGGGAATCACTCACAATAAGGTCACACTGTGTAAATGATTCACAAATGAAGTTAACACTGTTGGACTCACTTACATGAAGTTTACAATATGGGATTCCCTTAGTGAACAAAATTGGACTGTGAAACTCTCTAACATGACAAGTTTACACTGTGGAACTGACTCACATAACACGGTAACACTGTGTAATTCGCTCACTTTAAACGGTTACACTGTGGAACTCACCTAAAAAGGTTACACTGAGGAACTGACTAACATAACATTTTCAATATCGAATTTAGCAAAATTACAAGGTTACACTGTGAAACTCAGATACATAACAGGTTTACATGGTGGGAATCTCTCACACAACAAGGTCAAATTTTGGGACTCACATAATAAGGTCACACTGTGTAAATGACTCCCATAACAAGTTTACATTGTGGGAGTCACTCACCTAAAAAGGTTACACTGAGGAACTCATTAACATCACATTTTCAATATCGAATTTAGCGAAATTAAAAGGTAACACTGTGAAACTCAGACACATAACAAGTTTACATGGTGGGACTCTCACACATAACAATGTCACACTTTCAAACTCACTGACATTACAAGTTTACTCTGTGGGAATTTCTCACATAAAAAGGTCAATTTGTGGGACTCACATAATAAGGTCACATTGTGAAAATTACTCAGAACAAATTTACACTGTGGGACTCACTAACATAAAGTTTACAATATGGGATGCCCTAAGTACCCAAAATTATACTGTGGAACTCTCCAAAATAACACGGTTACACTGTGGAACACACTCACCTAAACATGTTTCATTGAGGAACTCACTAACATAACATGTTCCATATCGAATTTAGCAAAATTACAAGGTTAGACTGTGAAACTAACCCACATAACAAATTTACACTGTGGGAATCTCACACATAACAATGTCACACAGTCAAACTCACTCTCTCCAATGGTACACTCTGAGGCTCACTAACTAGACAGGTTGACACTGTGGAATTCACTTCCATAACAACGTCACACTTTCAAACTCTCTCATATAACAAGGTCAAACGGTGGGACTCACTCACATTACAAGGTCACACTGTGTAAATTACATAACAAGTTTACACTGTGGGACACACTAACATATAGTTTCGAATATGGGTTTCACAAAGTAAACAAAATTATACTGTGCATTTCTCTTACATGACGTTTACACTGTGGAAATGACTCACATAACACGGTTACACTGTGGAACTCACTCACCTAAAAAAGTTGCACTGAGGAACTCATTAACATCACATTTTCAATATCGAATTTTGCAAAATTACAAGGTTACACTGTGAAACTCATACAAATAACAAGTTTACATGGTGGGAATCACTCACATAATAAGGTCACACTGTGTAAATTACTCACACAACAAGTTTACTCTGTGGGACACACTAACATATAGTTTGGAATATGGGTTACACTCAGTAAACAAAATTATACTGTGCAACTCTCTCATATGACAAGTTTACACTGTGGAACTGACTCACATAACAAATTTATACTGTCCATCGCCGGATGTGGATTTGTTTGCAGCCAAATGCCAGATGTGGAATTGTACTCCTACCAGATTCTGAATGTGGAGTGGTCGGACTGCCTGATGCCAGATGTGGCATTGTCCACCCACTTGATGCCAAATATTCACTAGTCTGCCTGATAGATGCCAGATGTGGACTGGTCTGCCAGCGAGATGCCGCATTTAGAATTGACTCCCTGCCAGATGCTGGATGTGGAATGGTCTGCCTGTAAGATGCTGAATCTGGTATCATCTTCCTGCCATTTGCTGGAATTGGACTGCTCAGCCTAACAGATGATGGATGTGGAATTGTCCACCTGGAAGATGCTGATGTGGAATGTTCCTCTGACACATTCCGCATGTGGAATGGTACATCTGCCAGATGACGGAGGTGGAATGTTCCTCATGTGAGGCTCTGGATGTACAATATAATTTGTGCCAGATGCCAGATGTGGAATTGTATGCTTGCCAGATCCCAGAGTTGGAATTGTCCACCTTCAAACACCCAAATGTGGAATGGTCTGCCTGCCAGATGCCAGATGTGGAATGGTCCACCTGCCAGATGCCAGAGGTGGAACGGTCCTTCTGTGAGAATCTGGATGTGGAATGGACTTCATGACAGATGCTGGATGTGTAATGGTACAGCGGCGAGATGCCAGAGTAGAATGATCTTCTGGACAATATACCGGATGTGGAATTGAATTCGTGCCAGATGCCAGATTTGAAATGGTACAGCGGTGAGTTTACAGTGTGGGACTCACTCACCTAAAAAGGTCACGCTGAGGAATTCACTAACATAACATTTTCAATCTCGAATTTAGCGAAATACAAGGTAACACTGTGAAACTCACCCACATAACAAGTTTACACGGTGGGAATCTCACATATAACAATGTCACACTGTCGAACACACTCCATACCAATGTTACACTCTGATACTCACTAAGTAGAAAGGTTGACACAATGGAAATCACTTCGATAACAATGTCACACTTTCAAACTCACTCACATAACAAGTTTACACTCTGGGAATCTCTCACATAATAAGGTGAATTTGTGGGATGCACATAATAAGGTCACACTGTGTAAATTACTCACAGAACATATTTACACTGTGGGACTCACTAACATCAAGTTTACAATATGGGATTCCCTAAGTACCCAAAATTATACTGTGCAAATCTCTCACATGACAAGTTTACACTGTGGAACTCACTCACATAACAAGTTTACACTGTGGAACTCACTCACCTAAAAAAGTTGCACTGAGGAACTCACTAATATAACTTTTTCATTTTCGAATTTAGCAAAATTACAAGGTTACACTGTGAAACTCAGGCACATAACCAGTTTACATGGAGGGAATCACTAACACAACAAGGTCAAATTTTGGGACTCACATAATACGGTCACACTGTGTAAGTTACTCCCAGAACAAGTTTACACCATGGGACTTACTCACCTAAAAAGATTACACTGAGGAACTCATTAACATCACATTTTCAAAATCGAATTTAGCGAAATTATGAGGTAACACTGTGAAACTCAGACACATAACAAGTTTACACGGTGGGACTCTCACACATAACAATGTCACACTGTGAAACTCACTCTATACCAATGTTATACTCTGAGGCCCACTAACTAGACAGGTTGACACTGTGGAATTCACTTCCATAACAATGTCACACTTTCAAACTCACTGACATTACAAGTTTACTCTGTGGGAATTTCTCACATAATAAGGACAACTTGTGGGACTAACATAATAAGGTCACACTGTGAAAATTACTCACATAACAAATTTACACTGTGGGACTCACTAACATAAAGTTTACAATATGGGATGCCCTAAATACCCAAAATTATACTGTGGAACTCTCCAAAATAACACGGTTACACTGTGGAACACACACACCTGAACATGTTTCATTGAGGAACTCACTAACATAACATGTTCAATATCGAATTTAGCAAAATTACAAGGAAACACTGTGAAACACACCCACATAAGAAGTTTACACTGTGGGAATCTCACACTTAACAATGTCACACAGTCAAACTCACTCTCTACCAATGTTACACTCTGAGGCTCACTAACTAGACAGGTTGACACTGTGGAATTCACTTCCATAACAACGTCACACTTTCAAACTCTCTCATATAACAAGGTCAAACAGTGGGACTCACTCACATAACAAGGTCACACTGTGTAAATTACATAACACGGTTACACTGTGGAACTCACTCACCTAAAAAAGTTGCACTGAGGAACTCACGAACAAACAATATCGAATTTAGCAAAATTACAAGGTTACACAGTTAAACTCAGACACATTACAAGTTTACATGGTGGGAATCACTCACATAATAAGGTCACACTGTCTAAATTACTAACACAACAAGTTTACTCTGTGGGATACACTAACATATAGTTTGGAATATGGGTTACACTAAGTAAACAAAATTATACTGTGCAACTCTCTCATATGACAAGTTTACACCGTGGAACTGACTCACATAACACGGTTACACTGGGGAACTCACTCACATAACAAATTTATACTGTCAATCGCCAGATGTGGATTTGTTTGCTGCCAAATGCCAGATGTGGAATGGTACTCCTGCCAGATACTAAATGTGGAATGGTTGGCCTGCCAGATGCCAGATTTGGACTGGTCTGCCAGTGAGATGCCGGATTTAGCATTGACTACCTGCCAGATGCTAGATATGGAATGGTCTGCCTGTAAGATGCTGAATCTGGTATCATCTTCCTGCCATTTGCTGGACATGAACTGCTCTGCCTAACAGATGCCAGATGTGGAATTGTCCATCTGGAAGATGCTGGATGTGGAATGTTCCTCTGACACATTCTGGATTTGGAATGGTACATCTGCCAGATGGTCCTCATGTGAGAATGTGGATGTACAATATAATTCGTGCCAGATGCTAGATGTGGAATTGCCCACCTGCAAGATATCGGAGGTATAATTGTCCACCTGCGAGACTCCAGATGTGGAATGTTCCACCTGCCAGATGCCGGAGGTAGAATGGTCCTTCTGTGAGAATCCGGATGTGGAATGGAATTTGTACCAGATGCCGGACGTGTAATGGTACAGCGGCGAGATGCCGGATGTAGAATGATCTTCTGGACGGATGCCGGATGTGGAATGAAATTCGTGCCAGATGCCAGATGTGAAATGGTATGCTTGTCAGTTGCAGGATGTGGAATGGTCCTCTGCCAGATGCTGGATATGGAATGGTCTTCCTGGCTGATGCTGGAGTGGAATAGACCATCTGCCAGTTGCAGGATGGGTAATGGTTTGCTGCCAGATGCCAGATGTAGAATGGTATTTTTTTCCCAGATGCAGGATGTGGAGTGGTCGGCCTGCCAGATGCCAGATGAGGCATTGTCCACCCACTTGATCCCAGATATTGACTAGTCTGCCTGATAGATGCCAGATGTGGACTGGTCTTCCAGCGAGATGCCGCATTTAGAATTGACTACCTGCCAGATGCTGGATGTGGAATGGTCTGCCTGTAAGATGCTGAATCTGGTATCATCTTCCTGCCATTTGCTGGAATTGGACTGCTCAGCCTAACAGATAATGGATGTGGAATTGTCCACCTGGAAGATGCTGGATGTGGAATGTTCCTCTGACACATTCCGCATGTGGAATGGTACATCTGCTAGATGACGGAGGTGGAATGTTCCTCATGTGAGGCTCTGGATGTACAATATAATTTGTGCCAGATGCCAGATGTGGATATGTATGCTTGCAAGATCCCGGAGTTGGAATTGTCCACCTGCAAACACACAAATGTGGAATGGTCTGCCTGCCAGATGCCAGATGTGGAAATGGTCCACCTGCCAGATGCCGGAGGTGGAATGGTCCTTCTGTGAGAATCCGGATGTGGAATGGACTTCATGACAGATGCTGGATGTGTAATGGAACAGCGGCGAGATGCCAAAGTATAATGATCTTCTGGACAATATACCGGATGTGGAATGGAATGCGTGCCAGATGCCAGATTTGAAATGGTACAGCGGTGAGTTTACAGTGTGGGACTCACTCACCTAAAAAGGTCACTCTGAGGAATTCACTAACATAACATTTTCAATACTGAATTTAGCGAAATTACAAGGTTACACTGTGAAACTCACCCACATAACAAGTTTACACGGTGGGAATCTCACATATAACAATGTAACACTGTCGAACAGACTCCATACCAATGTTACACTCTGATACTCACGAAGTAGAAAGGTTGACACTATGGAAATCACTTCGATAACAATGTCACACTTTCAAACTCACTCACATAACAAGTTTACACTCTGGGAATCTCTCACATAATAAGGTGAATTTGTGGGATGCACATAATAAGGTCACACTGTGTAAATTACTCACAGAACAAATTTACACAGTGGGACTCACTAACATAAAGTTTACAATATGGGATTCCCTAAGTACCCAAAATTATACTGTGCAAATCTCTCACAAGTTTACACTGTGGAACTCACTCACATAACAAGTTTACACTGTGGAACTCACTCACCTAAAAAAGTTGCACTGAGGAACTCACTAATATAACTTTTTCAATTTCGAATTTAGCAAAATTACATGGTTACACTGTGAAACTCAGGCACATAACCAGTTTACATGGTGGGACTCTCACACATAACAATGTCACACAGTCAAACTCACTCTATACCAATGTGAAACTCTGAGGCCCACTAACTAGACAGGTTGACACTGTGGAATTCACTTCCATAACAATGTCACACTTTCAAACTCACTGACATTACAAGTTTACTCTGTGGGAATTTCTCACATAATAAGGACAACTTGTGGGACTAACATAATAAGGTCACACTGTGAAAATTACTCACATAACAAATTTACACTGTGGGACTCACTAACATAAAGTTTACAATATGGGATGCCCTAAATACCCAAAATTATACTGTGGAACTCTCCAAAATAACACGGTTACACTGTGGAACACACTCACCTAAACATGGACTGCTCTGCCTAACAGATGCCAGATGTGGAATTGTCCATCTGGAAGATGCTGGATGTGGAATGTTCCTCTGACACATTCCGGATTTGGAATGGTACATCTGCCAGATGGTCCTCATGTGAGAATGTGGATGTACAATATAATTCGTGCCAGATGCTAGATGTGGAATTGTCCACCTGCAAGATATCGGAGGTATAATTGTCCACCTGCGAGACGCCAGATGTGGAATGTTCCACCTGCCAGATGCCGGAGGTAGAATGGTCCTTCTGTGAGAATCCGGATGTGGAATGGACTTTGTACCAGATGCCGGACGTGTAATGGTACAGCGGCGAGATGCCGGATGTAGAATGATCTTCTGGACGGATGCCGGATGTGGAATGAAATTCGTGCCAGATGCCAAATGTGAAATGGTATGCTTGTCAGTTGCAGGATGTGGAATGGTCCTCTGCCAGATGCTGGATATGGAATGGTCTGCCTGACTGATGCTGGAGGGGAATAGACATCTGCCAGTTGCAGGATGGGGAATGGTTTCCTGCCAGATGCCAGATGTAGAATGGTATTTTTTTCTACCAGATGCAGGATGTGGAGTGGTCGGCCTGCCAGATGCCAGATGTGGCATTGTCCACCCACTTGATGCCAGATATTGACTAGTCTGCCTGATAGATGCCAGATGTGGACTGGTCTGCCAGCGAGATGCCGCATTTAGAATTGACTACCTGCCAGGTGCTGGATGTGGAATGGTCTGCCTGTAAGATGCTGAATCTGGTATCATCTTCCTGCCATTTGCTGGAATTGGACTGCTCAGCCTAACAGATGATGGATGTGGAATTGTCCACCTGGAAGATGCTGGATGTCGAATGTTCCTCTGACACATTCCGGATGTGGAATGGTCTGCCTGCCAGATGCCGGAGGTGGAATGGTACACCTGCCAAATGCCAGATGTGGAATGGTCCACCTGCCAGATGCCGGAGGTGGAATGGTCCTTCTGTGAGAATCCGGATGTGGAATGGACTTCCTGACAGATGCTGGATGTGTAATGGTACAGCGGCGAGATGCCAGGGTAGAATGATCTTCAGGACAGATACCAGATGTTGAATGGAATTCGTGCCAGATGCCAGATGTGAAAGTGTACAGCGGCGAGTTTACAGTGTGGGACTCACTCACCTAAAAATGTTACACTGAGGAATTCACTAACATAACATTTTCAATGTCGAATTTAGGTAACACTGTGAAACACTGTGAAACTCAACCACATAACAAGTTTACACGGTGAGAATCTCACATATAACAATGTCACACTGTCGAACACACTCTATACCAATGTTACACTCTGAGGCCCATTAACTAGACAGGTTGACACTGTGGAATTCACTTCCATAACAATGTCACACTTTCAAACTCATTGACATTACAAGGTCAAATGGTGAGACTCACTCACACTGTGGAACACACTCACCTAAAAAAAGTTGCACTGAGGAACTCACCAACAAACAATATCGAATTTAGCAAAATTACAAGGTTACACAGTGAAACTCAGACACATAACAAGTTTACATGGTGGGAATCACTCACATAACAAGGTCACACTGTGTAATTGACTCACACAACAAGTTTACACTGTGGGACTAACTCACATGAAGTTTACAATATGGGATTCCACAAGTGAACAAAATTATACGGTGCAACTCTCTCACACGACAAGTTTACACTGTGGAAATAACTCACATAACATGGTTACACTGTGGGAATCTCTCACCTAAAAAGTTTACACTGAGGAACTCATTAAAATCACATTTTGAATATCGAATTTAGCGAAATTAAAAGGTAACTCTGTGAAACTCAGACACATAACAAGTTTACACGGTGGGACTCTCACACATAACAATGTCACACTGTCAAACTCACTCTATACCAATGTTACACTCTGAGGCTCACTAACTAGACAGGTTGACACTGTGGAATTCACTTCCATAACAATGTCACACTTTCAAACTCACTGACATTACAAGGTCAAATGGTGAGACTCACTCACACTGTGGAACACACTCACCTAAAAAAGTTGCACTGAGGAACTCACTAACATAACATTTTCAATACTGAATTTAGCGAAATTACAAGGTTACACTGTGAAACTCACCCACATAAAAAATTTACACCTTGGGAATCTCACACATAAAATGTCACACTGTCGAACGCACTCCATACCAATATTACACCCTGAGACTCACTAAGTAGAAAGGTTGACACTATGGAAATCACTTCGATAACCATGTCACACTTTCAAACTCACTCACATAACAAATTTACACAGTGGGACTCACTAACATAAAGTTTACAATATGGGATTCCCTCAGTAGCCAAAATTATACTGTGCAACTCTCTCACATGACAAGTTTACACTGTGGAACACACTCACCTAAAAAAGTTGCACTGAGGAACTCACTAACATAACTTTTTCAATGTCGAATTTAGCAAAATTACAAGGTTAGACTGTGAAACTCAGACACATAACAAGTTTACATGGTGGGAATCAATCACATGACAAGGTCACACTATGTAAATTACTCACAGAAGTTTACACTGTGGGACACACTAACATATAGTTTGGAATATGGGTTACACTAAGTAAACAAAATTATACTGTGCAACTCTCTCATATGACAAGTTTACACCATGGAACTGACTCACATAACACGGTTACACTGTGGAACTCACTCACATAACAAATTTATACTTTTACTCGCCAGATGTGGATTTGTTTGCTGCCAAATGCCAGATGTGGAATGGTACTCCTGCCAGATACTAAATGTGGAGTGGTTGGCCTGCCAGATGCCAGATTTGGACTGGTCTGCCAGTGAGATGCGGATTTAAAATTGACTACCTGCCAGATGCTAGATGTGGAATGGTCTGCAAGTAAGATGCTGAATCTGGTATCATCTTCCTGCCATTTGCTGGACATGGACAGCTCTGCCTAACAGATGCCAGATGTGGAATTGTCCATCTGGAAGATGCTGGATGTGGAATGTTCCTCTGGCACATTCTGGATTTGGAATGGTACATCTATCAGGTGGTCCTCATGTGAGAATGTGGTTGTACAATATAATTCGTGCCAGATGCTAGATGTGGAATTGTCCACCTGCAAGATGTCGGAGGTATAATTGTCCACCTGCGAGTCGCCAGATGTGGAATGTTCCACCTGCCAGATGCGGGAGGTGGAATGGTCCTTCTGTGAGAATCTGGATGTGGAATGGACTTTGTACCAGATGCCGGACGTGTAATGGTACAGCGGCGAGATGCCGGATGTAGAATGATCTTCTGGACGGATGCCTGAGCTGGAATGAAATTCGTTCCAGATGCCAAATGTGAAATGGTATGCTTGTCAGTTGCAGGATGTGGAATGGTCCTCTGCCAGATGCTGGATATGGAATGGTCTGCCTGGCTGATGCTGGAGTGGAATAGACCACCTGCCAGTTGCAGGATGGGGAATGGTTTGCTGCCAGATGCCAGATGTAGAATGTTTTTTTTTCCCAGATGCAGGATGTGGAGTGGTCGGCCTGCCAGATGCCAGATGTGGCATTGTCAACCCACTTGATGCCAGATATTGACTAGTCTGCCTGATAGATGCCATATGTGGACTGGTCTGCCAGCGAGTTGCCGCATTTAGATTTGACTACCTGCCAGATGCTGGATTTGGAATGGTCTGCCTGTAAGATGCTGAATCTGGTATCATCTTCCTGCCATTTTCTGGAATTGGACTGCTCAGCCTAACAGATGAGGGATGTGGAATTGTTCACCTGGAAGATGCTGGATGTGGAATGTTCCTCTGACACGTTCCGGATGTGGAACGGCAAATCTGCCAGATGCCGGAGGTGGAATGTTCCTCATGTGAGACTCTGGATGTAAAATATAATTCGTGCCAGATGCCAGATGTGGAATTGTATGCTTGCCAGATCCCGGAGGTGGAATTGTCCACCTGCAAAAGCCCAAATGTGGAATGGTCTGCCTGCCAGATGGCAGATGTGGAATGGTCCACCTGCCAGATGCCAGATGTGGAATGGTCCACCTGCCAGATGCCGAAGGTGGAATGGTCCTTCTGTGAGAATCCGGATGTGGAATGGACTTCATGACAGATGCCGGACGTGTAATGGTACAGCGGCGAGATTCCAGATGTAGAATAATCTTCTGGACGGATGCCGGATGTGGAATGAAATTCGTGCCAGATGTCAGATGTGAAATGGTATGCTTGTCAGTTGCAGGATGTGGAATGGTCCTCTGCCAGATGCTGGATATGGAATGGTCTGCCTGGCTGATGCTGGAGTGGAATAGACCACCTGCCAGTTGCAGGATGGGGAATGGTTTGCTGCCAGATGCTAGATGTAGAATGTTTTTTTTTCCCAGATGCAGGATGTGGAGTGGTCGGCCTGCCAGATGCCAGATGTGGCATTGTCCACCCACTTGATGCCAGATATTGACTAGTCTGCCTGATAGATGCCAGATGTGGACTGGTCTGCCAGCGAGATGCCGCATTTAGATTTGACTACCTGCCAGATGCTGGATTTGGAATGGTCTGCCTGTAAGATGCTGAATCTGGTATCATCTTCCTGCCATTTTCTGGAATTGGACTGCTCAGCCTAACAGATGAGGGATGTGGAATTGTTCACCTGGAAGATGCTGGATGTGGAATGTTCCTCTGACACGTTCCGGATGTGGAATGGCAAATCTGCCAGATGCCGGAGGTGGAATGTTCCTCATGTGAGACTCTGGATGTAAAATATAATTCGTGCAAGATGCCAGATGTGGAGTTGTATGCTTGCCAGATCCCGGAGGTGGAATTGTCCACCTGCAAAAGCCCAAATGTGGAATGGTCTGCCTGCCAGATGGCAGATGTGGAATGGTCCACCTGCCAGATGCCAGATGTGGAATGGTCCACCTGCCAGATGCCGAAGGTGGAATGGTCCTTCTGTGAGAATCCGGATGTGGAATGGACTTCATGACAGATGCCGGACGTGTAATGGTACAGCGGCGAGATTCCAGATGTAGAATAATCTTCTGGACGGATGCCGGATGTGGAATGAAATTCGTGCCAGATGCCAGATGTGAAATGGTATGCTTGTCAGTTGCAGGATGTGGAATGGTCCTCTGCCAGATGCTGGATATGGAATGGTCTTCCTGGCTGATGCTGGAGTGGAATAGACCATCTGCCAGTTGCAGGATGGGTAATGGTTTGCTGCCAGATGCCAGATGTAGAATGGTATGCTTGCCAGATCCCGGAGGTGGAATTGTCCACCTGCAAAAGCCCAAATGTGGAATGGTCCACCTGCCAGATGCCAGATGTGGAATGGTCCACCTGCCAGATGCCGAAGGTAGAATGGTCCTTCTGTGAGAATCTGGATGTGGAATGGACTTCATGACAGATGCCGGACGTGTAATGGTACAGCAGCGAGATGCCGGATGTAGAATAATCTTCTGGACGGATGCCGGATGTGGAATGAAATTCGTGCCAGATGCCAGATGTGAAATGGTATGCTTGTCAGTTGCAGGATGTGGAATGGTCCTCTGCCAGATGGTGAATATGTAATGGTCTGCCTCGCTGATGCTGGAGTGGAATAGACCACCTGCCAGTTGCAGATGGGGAATGGTTTGCTGCCAGATGCCAGATGTAGAATGTTTTTTTTTTTACGAGATGCAGGATGTGGAGTGGTCGGCCTGCCAGATGCCAGATGTGGCATTGTCCACCCTCTTGATGCCAGATATTGACTAGTCTGCCTGATAGATGCCAGATGTGGACTGGTTTGCCAGCGAGATGTCGCATTTAGAATTGACTACCTGCCAGATGCTGGATGTGGAATGGTCTGCCTGTAAGATGCTGAATCTAATATCATCTTCCTGCCATTTGCTGGAATTGGACTGCTGAGCCAAACAGATGATGGATGTGGAAATGTCCACCTGGAAGATGCTTGATGTGGAATGTTCCTCTGACACATTCCGGATGTGGAATAGTACATCTACCAGATGCCGGAGGTGGAATGTTCCTCATGTGAGACTATGGATGTACAATATAATTCGTGCCAGATGACAGATGTGGAATTGTATGCTTGCTAGATCCTGGAGGTGGAATTGTCCACCTGCAAAAGCCCAAATGTGGAATGGTCTGCCTGCCAGATGCCAGATGTGGAATGGTCCACCTGTCAGATGCCGGACGTGGAATCGTCCTTCTGTGAGAATCCGGATGTGGAATGGACTTCATGACAGATGCTGGATGTGTAATGGTACAGCGGCGAGATGCCAGAGTAGAATGATCTTCTGGACAGTTACCGGATGTGGAATGGAATTCGTGCCAGATGCTGGATGTGAAATGGTACAGCGGTGAATTTACAGTGTGGGACTCACTCACCTAAAAAGGTTGCACTGAGGAACTCACGAACATAACTTTTTCAATATCGCATTTAGTAAAATTACAGGGTTACACTGTGAAACTCAGACACATAACAAGTTTACATGGTGGGAATCACTCACAATAAGGTCACACTGTGTAAATGATTCACAAATCAAGTTAACACTGTGGGACTCACTTACATGAAGTTTACAATATGGGATTCCCTAAGTGAACAAAATTGGACTGTGAAACTCTCTAACATAACAAGTTTACACTGTGGAACTGACTCACATAACACGGTAACACTGTGTAATTCGCTCACTTTAAACGGTTACACTGTGGAACTCACCTAAAAAGGTTACACTGAGGAACTGACTAACATAACATTTTCAATATCGAATTTAGCAAAATTACAAGGTTACACTGTGAAACTCAGATACATAACAGGTTTACATGGTGGGAATCTCTCACACAACAAGGTCAAATTTTGGGACTCACATAATAAGGTCACACTGTGTAAATGACTCCCATAACAAGTTTACATTGTGGGAGTCACTCACCTAAAAAGGTTACACTGAGGAACTCATTAACATCACATTTTCAATATCGAATTTAGCGAAATTAAAAGGTAACACTGTGAAACTCAGACACATAACAAGTTTACATGGTGGGACTCTCACACATAACAATGTCACAGTTTCAAACTCACTGACATTACAAGTTTACTCTGTGGGAATTTCTCACATAAAAAGGTCAATTTGTGGGACTCACATAATAAGGTCACATTGTGAAAATTACTCACAGAACAAATTTACACTGTGGGACTCACTAACATAAAGTTTACAATATGGGATGCCCTAAGTACCCAAAATTATACTGTGGAACTCTCCAAAATAACACGGTTACACTGTGGAACACACTCACCTAAACATGTTTCATTGAGGAACTCACTAATATAACATGTTCCATATTGAATTTAGCAAAATTACAAGGTTAGAATGTGAAACTCACCCACATAACAAATTTACACTGTGGGAATCTCACACATAACAATGTCACACAGTCAAACTCACTCTCTCCAATGGTACACTCTGAGGCTCACTAACTAGACAGGTTGACACTGTGGAATTCACTTCCATAACAACGTCACACTTTCAAACTCTCTCATATAACAAGGTCAAACGGTGGGACTCACTCACATAATAAGGTCACACTGTCTAAATTACTCACACAAGTTTACACTGTGGGACACACTAACATATAGTTTAGAATATGGGTTTCACAAAGTAAACAAAATTATACTGTGCATTTCTCTTACATGACATTTACACTGTGGAAATGACTCACATAACACGGTTACACTGTGGAACTCACTCACCTAAAAAAGTTGCACTGAGGAACTCATTAACATCACATTTTCAATATCGAATTTTGCAAAATTACAAGGTTACACTGTGGGACTCACTCACATGAAGTTTACAATATGGGATTCACTAAGTGAACAAAGTTATACTGTGGGAAGTTACATGGTGGGAATCACTCACATAATAAGGTCACACTGTGTAAATGACTCACACAACAAGTTTACTCTGTGGGACACAGTAACATATAGTTTGGAATATGTGTTACACTAAGTAAACAAAATTATACTGTGCAACCCTCTCATATGAAAAGTTTACACTGTGGAACTGACTCACATAACACGGTTACACTGGGGAACTCACTCACATAACAAATTTATACTGTCCATCGCCAGATGTGGATTTGTTTGCTGCCAAATGCCAGATGTGGAATGGTACTCCTGCCAGATACTAAATGTGGAGTGGTTGGCCTGCCAGGTACCAGATTTGGACTGGTCTCCCAGTGAGATGCCGGATTTACAATTGACTACCTGCCAGATGCTAGATGTGGAATGGTCTGCCTGTAAGATGCTGAATCTGGTATCATCTTCCTGCCATTTGCTGGACATGGACTGCTCTGCTAACAGATGCCAGATGTGGAATTGTCCATCTGGAAGATGCTGGATGTGGAATGTTCCTCTGACACATTCCGGATTTGGAATGGTACATCTGCCAGATGGTCCTCATGTGAGAATGTGGATGTACAATATAATTCGTACCAGATGCAAGATGTGGAATTGTCCACCTGCAAGATATCGGAGGTATAATTGTCCACCTGCGAGACGCCAGATGTGGAATGTTCCACCTGCCAGATGCCGGAGGTGGAATGGTCCTTCTGTGATAATCCGGATGTGGAATGGACTTTGTACCAGATGCCGGACGTGTAATGGTACAGTGGCGAGATGCCGGATGTAGAATGATCTTCTGGACGGATGCCGGACGTGGAATGAAATTCGTGCCAGATGCCAGATGTGAAATGGTACAGCGGTGAGTTTACAGTGTGGGACTCACTCACCTAAAAAGGTTACACTGAGGAATTCACTAACATGACATTTTCAATCTCGAATTTAGCGAAATACAAGGTAACACTGTGAAACTCACCCACATAACAAGTTTACACGGTGGGAATCTCACATATAACAATGTCACACTGTCGCACACACTCCAAACCAATGTTACACCCTGATACTCACTAAGTAGAAAGGTTGACACTATGGAAATCACTTCGATAACAATGTCACACTTTCAAACTCACTCACAAAACAAATTTAAACTCTGGGAATCTCTCACATAATAAGGTGAATTTTTGGGACGCACATAATAAGGTCACACTGTGTAAATTACTCACAGAACAAATTTACACTGTGGGACTCACTAACATAAAGTTTACAATATGGGATTCCCTAAGTACCCAAAATTATACTGTGTAAATCTCTCACACGACAAGTTTACACTGTGGAACTCACTCACCTAAAAAAGTTGCACTGAGGAACTCACTTACATAACTTTTACAAGATCGAATTTAGCAAAATTACAAGGTTACACAGTGAAACTCAGACACATTACAAGTTTACATGGTGGGAATCACTCACATAATAAGGTCATACTCTCTAAATTACTCAAACAACGTTTACACTGTGGGACTAACTCACATGAAGTTTACAACATGGGATTCCCCAAGTGAACAAAATTATATGGTGCAACTCTCTCACACGACAAGTTTACACTGTGGAAATGACTCACATAACACGGTTACACTGTGGAACTCACTCGCATAACAAGTTTATACTGTCAATCGCCGGATGTGGATTTGTTATCTGCCAAATGCCAGATGTGGAATGGTACAACTACCAGATACTGAATGTGGAGTGGTTGGCCTGCCAGATGCCAGATTTAGACTGGTCTGCCAGTGAGATGCCCGATTTAGAATTGACTACCTGCCAGATGCTAGATGTGGAATGGTTTGCCTGTAAGATGCTGAATCTGGTATCATCTTCCTGCCATTTGCTGGACATGGACTGCTCTGCCTAACAGATGCCAGATGTGGAATTGTCCATCTGGAAGATGCTGGATGTGGAATGTTCCTCTGACACATTCCGGATTTGGAAAGGTTCATCTGCCAGATGGTCCTCATGTGAGAATGTGGATGTACAATATAATTCGTGGCAGATGCTAGATGTGGAATTGTCCACCTGCAAGATGTCGGAGGTATAATTGTCCACCTGCGAGTCGCAAGATGTGGAATAGTCCTTCTGTGAGAATCCGGATGTGGAATGGACTTTGTACCAGATGCCGGACGTGTAATGGTACAGCGGCGAGATGCTGGATGTAGAATGATCTTCTGGACGGATGCCGGATCTGGAATGAAATTCGTGCCAGATGCCAGATGTGAAATGGTATGCTTGTCAGTTGCAGGATGTGGAATGGTCCTCTGCCAGATGCTGGATATGGAATGGTCTGCCTGGCTGATGCTGGAGTGGAATAGACCACCTGCCAGTTGCAGGATGGGAAATTGTTTGCTGCCGGATGCCAGATGTAGAATGGTTTTCTTTTCCCAGATGCAGGATGTGGAGTGGTCGGCCTGCCAGATGCCAGATGTGGCATTCTCCACCCACTTGATGCCAGATATTGACTAGTCTGCCTGATAGATGCCAGATGTGGACTGGTCTGCCAGTGAGATGTCGCATTTAGAATTGACTACCTGCCAGATGCTGGATGTGGAATGGTCTGCCTGTAAAATGCTGAATCTGGTATCATCTTCCTGCCATTTGCTGGAATTGGACTGCTCAGCCTAACAGATGATGGATGTGGAATTGTCCACCTGGAAGATGCTGGATGTGGATTGTTCGTCTGACACATTCCGAATGTGGAATGGTCTGCCTGCCAGATGCCAGATGTGGAATGGTCCACCTGTCAGATGCCGGAGGTGGAATGGTCCTTCTGTGAGAATCCGGATGTGGAATGGACTTCATGACAGATGCTGGATGTGAAATGGTACAGCGGCGATATGCCAGAGTAGAATGATCTTCTGGACAGATACCGGATGTGGAATGGAATTCGTGCCAGATGCCAGATGTGAAATGATACAACGGCGAGTTTACAGTGTGGGACTCACTCACCTAAAAAGGTTACACTGAGGAACTCACTAACAAAACATGTTCAATATCGAATTTAGCAAAATTACAAGGTAACACAGTGAAACTCACCCGCATAACAAGTTTACACTGTGGGAATCTCACACATAAAAATGTCACACAGTCAAACTCACTCTCTACCAATGTTACACTCTGAGGCCCACTAACTAGACAGGCTGACACTGTGGAATTCACTTCCATAACAATGTCACACTTTCAAACTCACTGACATTACAAGTTTACTCTGTGGGAATTTCTCACATAATAAGGTCAATTTGTGGGACTCACATAATAAGGTCACACTGTGAAAATTACTCACATAACAAATTTACACTGTGGGACTCACTAACATAAAGTTTACAATATGGGATGCCCTAAATACCCAAAATTATACTGTGGAACTCTCTCACATGACGTTTACACTGTGGAACTGACTCACATAACACGGTTACACTGTGGAACTCACTCACATAACAAATTTATACTGTCCATCGCCGGATGTGGATTTGTTTGCTGCCAAATGCCAGATGTGGAATGGTCTGCCAGTGAGATGCCGGATTTAGAATTGACTACCTGCCACATGCTAGATGTGGAATGGTCTGCCAGTAAGATGCTAAATCTGGTATCATCTTCCTGCCATTTGCTGGACATGGACTGCTCTGCCTAACAGATGCCAGATGTGGAATTGTCCATCTGGAAGATGCTGGATGTGGAATGTTCCTCTGACACATTCCGGATTTGGAATGGTACATCTGCCAGATGGTCCTCATGTGAGAATGTGGATTTACAATATAATTCGTCCCAAATGCTAGATGTGGAATTGTGAACCTGCAAGATGTCGGAGGTATAATTGTCCACCTGCGAGACGGCAGATGTGGAATGTTCCACCTGCCAGATACCGGAGGTGGAATGGTCCTTCTGTGAGAATCCGGATGTGCAATGGACTTTATACCAGATGCCGGACGTGTAATGGTACAGCGGCGAGATGCCGGATGTAGACTGATCTTCTGGACGGATGCCGGATGTGGAATGAAATTCGTGCCAGATGCCAGATGTGAAATGGTATGCTTGTCAGTTTCAGGATGTGGAATGGTCCTCTGATAGATGCTGGATATGGAATAGTCTGCCTGGCTGATGCTGGTGTGGAATAGACCACGTCCCAGTTGCAGGATGGGGAATGGTTTGCTGCCAGATGCCAGATATAGAATGTTTTTTTTTCCCAGATGCAGCATGTGGAGTGGTCGGACTGCCTGATGCCAGATGTGGCATTGTCCACCCACTTGATCCCAGATATTGACTAGTCTGCCTGATAGATGCCAGATGTGGACTGGTCTGCCAGCGAGATGCCGCATTTAGAATTGACTACCTGCCAGATGCTGGATGTGGAATGGTCTGCCTGTAAGATGCTGAATCTGGTATCATCTTCCTGCCATTTGCTGGAAATGGACTGCTCAGCCTAACAGATAATGGATGTGGAATTGTCCACCTGGAAGATGCTGGATGTGGAATGTTCCTCTGACACATTCCGCATGTGGAATGGTACATCTGCCAGATGACGGAGGTGGAATGTTCCTCATGTGAGGCTCTGGATGTACAATATAATTTGTGCCAGATGCCAGATGTGGATATGTATGCTTGCAAGATCCCGTAGTTTGAATTGTCGACCTGCAAACATACAAATGTGGAATGGTCTGCCTGCCAGATGCCAGATGTGGAATGGTCCACCTGTCAGATGCCAGAGGTGGAATGGTCCTTCTGTGAGAATCCGGATGTGGAATGGACTTCATGACAGATGCTGGATGTGTAATGGAACAGCGGCGAGATGCCAGAGTATAATGATCTTCTGGACAATATACCGGATGTGGAATGGAATTCGTGCCAGATGCCAGATTTGAAATGGTACAGCGATGAGTTTACAGTGTGGGACTCACTCACCTAAAAAGGTCACGCTGAGGAATTCACTAACATAACATTTTCAATACTGAATTTAGCGAAATTACAAGGTTACACTGTGAAACTCACCCACATAACAAGTTTACACGGTGGGAATCACACATATAACAATGTAACACTGTCGAACACACTCCATACCAATGTTACACTCTGATACTCACTAAGTAGAAAGGTTGACACTATGGAAATCACTTCGATAACAATGTCACACTTTCAAACTCACTCACATAACAAGTTTACACTCTGGGAATCTCTCACATAATAAGGTGAATTTGTGGGATGCACATAATAAGGTCACACTGTGTAAATTACTCACAGAACAAGTTTACACTGTGGGACTCACTAACATATAGTTTGGAATATGGGTTACACTAAGTAAACAAAATTATACTGTGCAACTCTCTCATATGACAAGTTTACACCATGGAACTGACTCACATAACACGGTTACACTGTGGAACTCACTCACATAACAAATTTATACTTTTACTCGCCAGATGTAGATTTGTTTGCTGCCAAATGCCAGATGTGGAATGGTACTCCTGCCAGATACTAAATGTGGAGTGGTTGGCCTGCCAGATGCCAGATTTGGACTGGTCTGCCAGTGAGATGCCGGATTTAGCATTGATTACCTGCCACATGCTAGATATGGAATGGTCTGCCTGTAAGATGCTGAATCTGGTATCATCTTCCTGCCATTTGCTGGACATGGACTGCTCTGCCTAACAGATGCCAGATGTGGAATTGTCCATCTGGAAGATGCTGGATGTGGAATGTTCCTCTGACACATTCCGGATTTGGAATGGTACATCTGCCAGATGGTCCTCATGTGAGAATGTGGATGTACAATATAATTCGTGCCAGATGCTAGATGTGGAATTGCCCACCTGCAAGATATCGGAGGTATAATTGTCCACCTGCGAGACTCCAGATGTGGAATGTTCCACCTGCCAGATGCCGGAGGTAGAATGGTCCTTCTGTGAGAATCCGGATGTGGAATGGAATTTGTACCAGATGCCGGACGTGTAATGGTACAGCGGCGAGATGCCGGATGTAGAATGATCTTCTGGACGGATGCCGGATGTGGAATGAAATTCGTGCCAGATGCCAGATGTGAAATGGTATGCTTGTCAGTTGCAGGATGTGGAATGGTCCTCTGCCAGATGCTGGATATGGAATGGTCTTCCTGGCTGATGCTGGAGTGGAATAGACCATCTGCCAGTTGCAGGATGGGGAATGGTTTGCTGCCAGATGCCAGATGTAGAATGGTATTTTTTTCCCAGATGCAGGATGTGGAGTGGTCGGCCTGCCAGATGCCAGATGAGGCATTGTCCACCCACTTGATCCCAGATATTGACTAGTCTGCCTGATAGATGCCAGATGTGGACTGGTCTTCCAGCGAGATGCCGCATTTAGAATTGACTACCTGCCAGATGCTGGATGTGGAATGGTCTGCCTGTAAGATGCTGAATCTGGTATCATCTTCCTGCCATTTGCTGGAATTGGACTGCTGAGCCAAACAGATGATGGATGTGGAATTGTCCACCTGGAAGATGCTGATGTGGAATGTTCCTCTGACACATTCCGCATGTGGATTGGTACATCTACCAGATGCCGGAGGTGGAATGTTCCTCATGTGAGACTATGGATGTACAATATAATTCGTGCCAGATGCCAGATGTGGAATTGTATGCTTGCCAGATCCCGGAGGTGGAATTGTCCACCTGCAAAAGCCCAAATGTGGAATGGTCTGCCTGCCAGATGCCAGATGTGGAATGGTCCACCTGTCAGATGCCGGAGGTGGAATGGTCCTTCTGTGAGAATCCGGATGTGGAATGGACTTCATTACAGATGCTGGATGTGTAATGGTACAGCGGCGAGATGCCAGAATAGAATGATCTTCTGGACAGTTACCGGATGCGGAATGGAATTCGTGCCAGATGCCGGATGTGAAATGGTACAGCGGTGAATTTACAGTGTGGGACTCACTCACCTAAAAAGGTTGCACTGAGGAACTCACGAACATAACTTTTTCAATATCGCATTTAGTAAAATTACAGGGTTACACTGTGAAACTCAGACACATAACAAGTTTACATGGTGGGAATCACTCACAATAAGGTCACACTGTGTAAATGATTCACAAATCAAGTTAACACTGTTGGACTCACTTACATGAAGTTTACAATATGGGATTCCCTTAGTGAACAAAATTGGACTGTGAAACTCTCTAACATGACAAGTTTACACTGTGGAACTGACTCACATAACACGGTAACACTGTGTAATTCGCTCACTTTAAACGGTTACACTGTGGAACTCACCTAAAAAGGTTACACTGAGGAACTGACTAACATAACATTTTCAATATCGAATTTAGCAAAATTACAAGGTTACACTGTGAAACTCAGATACATAACAGGTTTACATGGTGGGAATCTCTCACACAACAAGGTCAAATTTTGGGACTCACATAATAAGGTCACACTGTGTAAATGACTCCCATAACAAGTTTACATTGTGGGAGTCACTCACCTAAAAAGGTTACACTGAGGAACTCATTAACATCACATTTTCAATATCGAATTTAGCGAAATTAAAAGGTAACACTGTGAAACTCAGACACATAACAAGTTTACATGGTGGGACTCTCACACATAACAATGTCACACTTTCAAACTCACTGACATTACAAGTTTACTCTGTGGGAATTTCTCACATAAAAAGGTCAATTTGTGGGACTCACATAATAAGGTCACATTGTGAAAATTACTCACAGAACAAATTTACACTGTGGGACTCACTAACATAAAGTTTACAATATGGGATGCCCTAAGTACCCAAAATTATACTGTGGAACTCTCCAAAATAACACGGTTACACTGTGGAACACACTCACCTAAACATGTTTCATTGAGGAACTCACTAACATAACATGTTCCATATCGAATTTAGCAAAATTACAAGGTTAGACTGTGAAACTAACCCACATAACAAATTTACACTGTGGGAATCTCACACATAACAATGTCACACAGTCAAACTCACTCTCTCCAATGGTACACTCTGAGGCTCACTAACTAGACAGGTTGACACTGTGGAATTCACTTCCATAACAACGTCACACTTTCAAACTCTCTCATATAACAAGGTCAAACGGTGGGACTCACTCACATTACAAGGTCACACTGTGTAAATTACATAACAAGTTTACACTGTGGGACACACTAACATATAGTTTCGAATATGGGTTTCACAAAGTAAACAAAATTATACTGTGCATTTCTCTTACATGACGTTTACACTGTGGAAATGACTCACATAACACGGTTACACTGTGGAACTCACTCACCTAAAAAAGTTGCACTGAGGAACTCATTAACATCACATTTTCAATATCGAATTTTGCAAAATTACAAGGTTACACTGTGAAACTCATACAAATAACAAGTTTACATGGTGGGAATCACTCACATAATAAGGTCACACTGTGTAAATTACTCACACAACAAGTTTACTCTGTGGGACACACTAACATATAGTTTGGAATATGGGTTACACTCAGTAAACAAAATTATACTGTGCAACTCTCTCATATGACAAGTTTACACTGTGGAACTGACTCACATAACAAATTTATACTGTCCATCGCCGGATGTGGATTTGTTTGCAGCCAAATGCCAGATGTGGAATTGTACTCCTACCAGATTCTGAATGTGGAGTGGTCGGACTGCCTGATGCCAGATGTGGCATTGTCCACCCACTTGATGCCAAATATTCACTAGTCTGCCTGATAGATGCCAGATGTGGACTGGTCTGCCAGCGAGATGCCGCATTTAGAATTGACTCCCTGCCAGATGCTGGATGTGGAATGGTCTGCCTGTAAGATGCTGAATCTGGTATCATCTTCCTGCCATTTGCTGGAATTGGACTGCTCAGCCTAACAGATGATGGATGTGGAATTGTCCACCTGGAAGATGCTGGATGTGGAATGTTCCTCTGACACATTCCGCATGTGGAATGGTACATCTGCTAGATGACGGAGGTGGAATGTTCCTCATGTGAGGCTCTGGATGTACAATATAATTTGTGCCAGATGCCAGATGTGGATATGTATGCTTGCAAGATCCCGGAGTTGGAATTGTCCACCTGCAAACACACAAATGTGGAATGGTCTGCCTGCCAGATGCCAGATGTGGAAATGGTCCACCTGCCAGATGCCGGAGGTGGAATGGTCCTTCTGTGAGAATCCGGATGTGGAATGGACTTCATGACAGATGCTGGATGTGTAATGGAACAGCGGCGAGATGCCAAAGTATAATGATCTTCTGGACAATATACCGGATGTGGAATGGAATGCGTGCCAGATGCCAGATTTGAAATGGTACAGCGGTGAGTTTACAGTGTGGGACTCACTCACCTAAAAAGGTCACGCTGAGGAATTCACTAACATAACATTTTCAATACTGAATTTAGCGAAATTACAAGGTTACACTGTGAAACTCACCCACATAACAAGTTTACACGGTGGGAATCTCACATATAACAATGTAACACTGTCGAACAGACTCCATACCAATGTTACACTCTGATACTCACTAAGTAGAAAGGTTGACACTATGGAAATCACTTCGATAACAATGTCACACTTTCAAACTCACTCACATGACAAGTTTACACTCTGGGAATCTCTCACATAATAAGGTGAATTTGTGGGATGCACATAATAAGGTCACACTGTGTAAATTACTCACAGAACAAATTTACACAGTGGGACTCACTAACATAAAGTTTACAATATGGGATTCCCTAAGTACCCAAAATTACACTGTGCAAATCTCTCACAAGTTTACACTGTGGAACTCACTCACATAACAAGTTTACACTGTGGAACTCACTCACCTAAAAAAGTTGCACTGAGGAACTCACTAATATAACTTTTTCAATTTCGAATTTAGAAAAATTACATGGTTACACTGTGAAACTCAGGCACATAACCAGTTTACATGGTGGGACTCTCACACATAACAATGTCACACAGTCAAACTCACTCTATACCAATGTGAAACTCTGAGGCCCACTAACTAGACAGGTTGACACTGTGGAATTCACTTCCATAACAATGTCACACCTTCAAACTCACTGACATTACAAGTTTACTCTGTGGGAATTTCTCACATAATAAGGACAACTTGTGGGACTAACATAATAAGGTCACACTGTGAAAATTACTCACATAACAAATTTACACTGTGGGACTCACTAACATAAAGTTTACAATATGGGATGCCCTAAATACCCAAAATTATACTGTGGAACTCTCCAAAATAACACGGTTACACTGTGGAACACACTCACCTAAACATGGACTGCTCTGCCTAACAGATGCCAGATGTGGAATTGTCCATCTGGAAGATGCTGGATGTGGAATGTTCCTCTGACACATTCCGGATTTGGAATGGTACATCTGCCAGATGGTCCTCATGTGAGAATGTGGATGTACAATATAATTCGTGCCAGATGCTAGATGTGGAATTGTCCACCTGCAAGATATCGGAGGTATAATTGTCCACCTGCGAGACGCCAGATGTGGAATGTTCCACCTGCCAGATGCCGGAGGTAGAATGGTCCTTCTGTGAGAATCCGGATGTGGAATGGACTTTGTACCAGATGCCGGACGTGTAATGGTACAGCGGCGAGATGCCGGATGTAGAATGATCTTCTGGACGGATGCCGGATGTGGAATGAAATTCGTGCCAGATGCCAAATGTGAAATGGTATGCTTGTCAGTTGCAGGATGTGGAATGGTCCTCTGCCAGATGCTGGATATGGAATGGTCTGCCTGACTGATGCTGGAGGGGAATAGACATCTGCCAGTTGCAGGATGGGGAATGGTTTCCTGCCAGATGCCAGATGTAGAATGGTATTTTTTTCTCCCAGATGCAGGATGTGGAGTGGTCGGCCTGCCAGATGCCAGATGTGGCATTGTCCACCCACTTGATGCCAGATATTGACTAGTCTGCCTGATAGATGCCAGATGTGGACTGGTCTGCCAGCGAGATGCCGCATTTAGAATTGACTACCTGCCAGGTGCTGGATGTGGAATGGTCTGCCTGTAAGATGCTGAATCTGGTATCATCTTCCTGCCATTTGCTGGAATTGGACTGCTCAGCCTAACAGATGATGGATGTGGAATTGTCCACCTGGAAGATGCTGGATGTCGAATGTTCCTCTGACACATTCCGGATGTGGAATGGTCTGCCTGCCAGATGCCGGAGGTGGAATGGTACACCTGCCAAATGCCAGATGTGGAATGAACCACCTGCCAGATGCCGGAGGTGGAATGGTCCTTCTGTGAGAATCCGGATGTGGAATGGACTTCCTGACAGATGCTGGATGTGTAATGGTACAGCGGCGAGATGCCAGGGTAGAATGATCTTCAGGACAGATACCAGATGTTGAATGGAATTCGTGCCAGATGCCAGATGTGAAAGTGTACAGCGGCGAGTTTACAGTGTGGGACTCACTCACCTAAAAATGTTACACTGAGGAATTCACTAACATAACATTTTCAATGTCGAATTTAGGTAACACTGTGAAACACTGTGAAACTCAACCACATAACAAGTTTACACGGTGAGAATCTCACATATAACAATGTCACACTGTCGAACACACTCTATACCAATGTTACACTCTGAGGCCCATTAACTAGACAGGTTGACACTGTGGAATTCACTTCCATAACAATGTCACACTTTCAAACTCATTGACATTACAAGGTCAAATGGTGAGACTCACTCACACTGTGGAACACACTCACCTAAAAAAAGTTGCACTGAGGAACTCACCAACAAACAATATCGAATTTAGCAAAATTACAAGGTTACACAGTGAAACTCAGACACATAACAAGTTTACATGGTGGGAATCACTCACATAACAAGGTCACACTGTGTAATTGACTCACACAACAAGTTTACACTGTGGGACTAACTCACATGAAGTTTACAATATGGGATTCCACAAGTGAACAAAATTATACGGTGCAACTCTCTCACACGACAAGTTTACACTGTGGAAATAACTCACATAACATGGTTACACTGTGGGAATCTCTCACCTAAAAAGTTTACACTGAGGAACTCATTAAAATCACATTTTGAATATCGAATTTAGCGAAATTAAAAGGTAACTCTGTGAAACTCAGACACATAACAAGTTTACACGGTGGGACTCTCACACATAACAATGTCACACTGTCAAACTCACTCTATACCAATGTTACACTCTGAGGCTCACTAACTAGACAGGTTGACACTGTGGAATTCACTTCCATAACAATGTCACACTTTCAAACTCACTGACATTACAAGGTCAAATGGTGAGACTCACTCACACTGTGGAACACACTCACCTAAAAAAGTTGCACTGAGGAACTCACTAACATAACATTTTCAATACTGAATTTAGCGAAATTACAAGGTTACACTGTGAAACTCACCCACATAAAAAATTTACACCTTGGGAATCTCACACATAAAATGTCACACTGTCGAACGCACTCCATACCAATATTACACCCTGAGACTCACTAAGTAGAAAGGTTGACACTATGGAAATCACTTCGATAACCATGTCACACTTTCAAACTCACTCACATAACAAATTTACACAGTGGGACTCACTAACATAAAGTTTACAATATGGGATTCCCTCAGTAGCCAAAATTATACTGTGCAACTCTCTCACATGACAAGTTTACACTGTGGAACACACTCACCTAAAAAAGTTGCACTGAGGAACTCACTAACATAACTTTTTCAATGTCGAATTTAGCAAAATTACAAGGTTAGACTGTGAAACTCAGACACATAACAAGTTTACATGGTGGGAATCAATCACATGACAAGGTCACACTATGTAAATTACTCACAGAAGTTTACACTGTGGGACACACTAACATATAGTTTGGAATATGGGTTACACTAAGTAAACAAAATTATACTGTGCAACTCTCTCATATGACAAGTTTACACCATGGAACTGACTCACATAACACGGTTACACTGTGGAACTCACTCACATAACAAATTTATACTTTTACTCGCCAGATGTGGATTTGTTTGCTGCCAAATGCCAGATGTGGAATGGTACTCCTGCCAGATACTAAATGTGGAGTGGTTGGCCTGCCAGATGCCAGATTTGGACTGGTCTGCCAGTGAGATGCGGATTTAAAATTGACTACCTGCCAGATGCTAGATGTGGAATGGTCTGCAAGTAAGATGCTGAATCTGGTATCATCTTCCTGCCATTTGCTGGACATGGACAGCTCTGCCTAACAGATGCCAGATGTGGAATTGTCCATCTGGAAGATGCTGGATGTGGAATGTTCCTCTGGCACATTCTGGATTTGGAATGGTACATCTATCAGGTGGTCCTCATGTGAGAATGTGGTTGTACAATATAATTCGTGCCAGATGCTAGATGTGGAATTGTCCACCTGCAAGATGTCGGAGGTATAATTGTCCACCTGCGAGTCGCCAGATGTGGAATGTTCCACCTGCCAGATGCGGGAGGTGGAATGGTCCTTCTGTGAGAATCTGGATGTGGAATGGACTTTGTACCAGATGCCGGACGTGTAATGGTACAGCGGCGAGATGCCGGATGTAGAATGATCTTCTGGACGGATGCCTGAGCTGGAATGAAATTCGTGCCAGATGCCAAATGTGAAATGGTATGCTTGTCAGTTGCAGGATGTGGAATGGTCCTCTGCCAGATGCTGGATATGGAATGGTCTGCCTGGCTGATGCTGGAGTGGAATAGACCACCTGCCAGTTGCAGGATGGGGAATGGTTTGCTGCCAGATGCCAGATGTAGAATGTTTTTTTTTCCCAGATGCAGGATGTGGAGTGGTCGGCCTGCCAGATGCCAGATGTGGCATTGTCAACCCACTTGATGCCAGATATTGACTAGTCTGCCTGATAGATGCCATATGTGGACTGGTCTGCCAGCGAGTTGCCGCATTTAGATTTGACTACCTGCCAGATGCTGGATTTGGAATGGTCTGCCTGTAAGATGCTGAATCTGGTATCATCTTCCTGCCATTTTCTGGAATTGGACTGCTCAGCCTAACAGATGAGGGATGTGGAATTGTTCACCTGGAAGATGCTGGATGTGGAATGTTCCTCTGACACGTTCCGGATGTGGAATGGCAAATCTGCCAGATGCCGGAGGTGGAATGTTCCTCATGTGAGACTCTGGATGTAAAATATAATTCGTGCAAGATGCCAGATGTGGAGTTGTATGCTTGCCAGATCCCGGAGGTGGAATTGTCCACCTGCAAAAGCCCAAATGTGGAATGGTCTGCCTGCCAGATGGCAGATGTGGAATGGTCCACCTGCCAGATGCCAGATGTGGAATGGTCCACCTGCCAGATGCCGAAGGTGGAATGGTCCTTCTGTGAGAATCCGGATGTGGAATGGACTTCATGACAGATGCCGGACGTGTAATGGTACAGCGGCGAGATTCCAGATGTAGAATAATCTTCTGGACGGATGCCGGATGTGGAATGAAATTCGTGCCAGATGCCAGATGTGAAATGGTATGCTTGTCAGTTGCAGGATGTGGAATGGTCCTCTGCCAGATGCTGGATATGGAATGGTCTTCCTGGCTGATGCTGGAGTGGAATAGACCATCTGCCAGTTGCAGGATGGGTAATGGTTTGCTGCCAGATGCCAGATGTAGAATGGTATTTTTTTCCCAGATGCAGGATGTGGAGTGGTCGGCCTGCCAGATGCCAGATGAGGCATTGTCCACCCACTTGATCCCAGATATTGACTAGTCTGCCTGATAGATGCCAGATGTGGACTGGTCTGCCAGCGAGATGCCGCATTTAGATTTGACTACCTGCCAGATGCTGGATTTGGAATGGTCTGCCTGTAAGATGCTGAATCTGGTATCATCTTCCTGCCATTTGCTGGAATTGGACTGCTCAGCCTAACAGATGAGGGATGTGGAATTGTTCACCTGGAAGATGCTGGATGTGGAATGTTTCTCTGACACATTCCGGATGTGGAACGGCAAATCTGCCAGATGCCGGAGGTGGAATGTTCCTCATGTGAGACTCTGGATGTAAAATATAATTCGTGCCAGATGCCAGATGTGGAATTGTATGCTTGCCAGATCCCGGAGGTGGAATTATCCACCTGCAAAAGCCCAAATGTGGAATGGTCTGCCTGCCAGATGGCAGATGTGGAATGGTCCACCTGCCAGATGCCAGATGTGGAATGGTCCACCTGCCAGATGCCGAAGGTGGAATGGTCCTTCTGTGAGAATCCGGATGTGGAATGGACTTCATGACAGATGCCGGACGTGTAATGGTACAGCGGCGAGATTCCAGAATTAGAATAATCTTCTGGACGGATGCCGGATGTGGAATGAAATTCGTGCCAGATGCCAGATGTGAAATGGTATGCTTGTCAGTTGCAGGATGTGGAATGGTCCTCTGCCAGATGCTGGATATGGAATGGTCTGCCTGGCTGATGCTGGAGTGGAATAGACCACCTGCCAGTTGCAGGATGGGGAATGGTTTGCTGCCAGATGCCAGATGTAGAATGTTTTTTTTTCCCAGATGCAGGATGTGGAGTGGTCGGCCTGCCAGATGCCAGATGTGGCATTGTCCACCCACTTGATGCCAGATATTGACTAGTCTGCCTGATAGATGCCAGATGTGGACTGGTCTGCCAGCGAGATGCCGCATTTAGATTTGACTACCTGCCAGATGCTGGATTTGGAATGGTCTGCCTGTAAGATGCTGAATCTGGTATCATCTTCCTGCCATTTGCTGGAATTGGACTGCTCAGCCTAACAGATGAGGGATGTGGAATTGTTCACCTGGAAGATGCTGGATGTGGAATGTTTCTCTGACACATTCCGGATGTGGAACGGCAAATCTGCCAGATGCCGGAGGTGGAATGTTCCTCATGTGAGACTCTGGATGTAAAATATAATTCGTGCCAGATGCCAGATGTGGAATTGTATGCTTGCCAGATCCCGGAGGTGGAATTGTCCACCTGCAAAAGCCCAAATGTGGAATGGTCCACCTGCCAGATGCCAGATGTGGAATGGTCCACCTGCCAGATGCCGAAGGTAGAATGGTCCTTCTGTGAGAATCTGGATGTGGAATGGACTTCATGACAGATGCCGGACGTGTAATGGTACAGCAGCGAGATGCCGGATGTAGAATAATCTTCTGGACGGATGCCGGATGTGGAATGAAATTCGTGCCAGATGCCAGATGTGAAATGGTATGCTTGTCAGTTGCAGGATGTGGAATGGTCCTCTGCCAGATGGTGAATATGTAATGGTCTGCCTCGCTGATGCTGGAGTGGAATAGACCACCTGCCAGTTGCAGATGGGGAATGGTTTGCTGCCAGATGCCAGATGTAGAATGTTTTTTTTTTTACGAGATGCAGGATGTGGAGTGGTCGGCCTGCCAGATGCCAGATGTGGCATTGTCCACCCTCTTGATGCCAGATATTGACTAGTCTGCCTGATAGATGCCAGATGTGGACTGGTTTGCCAGCGAGATGTCGCATTTAGAATTGACTACCTGCCAGATGCTGGATGTGGAATGGTCTGCCTGTAAGATGCTGAATCTAATATCATCTTCCTGCCATTTGCTGGAATTGGACTGCTGAGCCAAACAGATGATGGATGTGGAAATGTCCACCTGGAAGATGCTTGATGTGGAATGTTCCTCTGACACATTCCGGATGTGGAATAGTACATCTACCAGATGCCGGAGGTGGAATGTTCCTCATGTGAGACTATGGATGTACAATATAATTCGTGCCAGATGACAGATGTGGAATTGTATGCTTGCTAGATCCTGGAGGTGGAATTGTCCACCTGCAAAAGCCCAAATGTGGAATGGTCTGCCTGCCAGATGCCAGATGTGGAATGGTCCACCTGTCAGATGCCGGACGTGGAATCGTCCTTCTGTGAGAATCCGGATGTGGAATGGACTTCATGACAGATGCTGGATGTGTAATGGTACAGCGGCGAGATGCCAGAGTAGAATGATCTTCTGGACAGTTACCGGATGTGGAATGGAATTCGTGCCAGATGCTGGATGTGAAATGGTACAGCGGTGAATTTACAGTGTGGGACTCACTCACCTAAAAAGGTTGCACTGAGGAACTCACGAACATAACTTTTTCAATATCGCATTTAGTAAAATTACAGGGTTACACTGTGAAACTCAGACACATAACAAGTTTACATGGTGGGAATCACTCACAATAAGGTCACACTGTGTAAATGATTCACAAATCAAGTTAACACTGTGGGACTCACTTACATGAAGTTTACAATATGGGATTCCCTAAGTGAACAAAATTGGACTGTGAAACTCTCTAACATAACAAGTTTACACTGTGGAACTGACTCACATAACACGGTAACACTGTGTAATTCGCTCACTTTAAACGGTTACACTGTGGAACTCACCTAAAAAGGTTACACTGAGGAACTGACTAACATAACATTTTCAATATCGAATTTAGCAAAATTACAAGGTTACACTGTGAAACTCAGATACATAACAGGTTTACATGGTGGGAATCTCTCACACAACAAGGTCAAATTTTGGGACTCACATAATAAGGTCACACTGTGTAAATGACTCCCATAACAAGTTTACATTGTGGGAGTCACTCACCTAAAAAGGTTACACTGAGGAACTCATTAACATCACATTTTCAATATCGAATTTAGCGAAATTAAAAGGTAACACTGTGAAACTCAGACACATAACAAGTTTACATGGTGGGACTCTCACACATAACAATGTCACAGTTTCAAACTCACTGACATTACAAGTTTACTCTGTGGGAATTTCTCACATAAAAAGGTCAATTTGTGGGACTCACATAATAAGGTCACATTGTGAAAATTACTCACAGAACAAATTTACACTGTGGGACTCACTAACATAAAGTTTACAATATGGGATGCCCTAAGTACCCAAAATTATACTGTGGAACTCTCCAAAATAACACGGTTACACTGTGGAACACACTCACCTAAACATGTTTCATTGAGGAACTCACTAATATAACATGTTCCATATTGAATTTAGCAAAATTACAAGGTTAGACTGTGAAACTCACCCACATAACAAATTTACACTGTGGGAATCTCACACATAACAATGTCACACAGTCAAACTCACTCTCTCCAATGTTACACTCTGAGGCTCACTAACTAGACAGGTTGACACTGTGGAATTCACTTCCATAACAACGTCACACTTTCAAACTCTCTCATATAACAAGGTCAAACGGTGGGACTCACTCACATAATAAGGTCACACTGTCTAAATTACTCACACAAGTTTACACTGTGGGACACACTAACATATAGTTTAGAATATGGGTTTCACAAAGTAAACAAAATTATACTGTGCATTTCTCTTACATGACATTTACACTGTGGAAATGACTCACATAACACGGTTACACTGTGGAACTCACTCACCTAAAAAAGTTGCACTGAGGAACTCATTAACATCACATTTTCAATATCAAATTTTGCAAAATTACAAGGTTACACTGTGAAACTCAGACAAATAACAAGTTTACATGGTGGGAATCACTCACATAATAAGGTCACACTGTGTAAATGACTCACACAACAAGTTTACTCTGTGGGACACAGTAACATATAGTTTGGAATATGTGTTACACTAAGTAAACAAAATTATACTGTGCAACCCTCTCATATGAAAAGTTTACACTGTGGAACTGACTCACATAACACGGTTACATTGGGGAACTCACTCACATAACAAATTTATACTGTCCATCGCCAGATGTGGATTTGTTTGCTGCCAAATGCCAGATGTGGAATGGTACTCCTGCCAGATACTAAATGTGGAATGGTTGGCCTGCCAGATGCCAGATTTAGACTGGTCTGCCAGTGAGATGCCCGATTTAGAATTGACTACCTGCCAGATGCTAGATGTGGAATGGTTTGCCTGTAAGATGCTGAATCTGGTATCATCTTCCTGCCATTTGCTGGACATGGACTGCTCTGCCTAACAGATGCCAGATGTGGAATTGTCCATCTGGAAGATGCTGGATGTGGAATGTTCCTCTGACACATTCCAGATTTGGAATGGTACATCTGCCAGATGGTCCTCATGTGAGAATGTGGATTTACAATATAATTCGTGCCAGATGCTAGATGTGGAATTGTGCACCTGCAAGATGTCGGAGGTATAATTGTCCACCTGCGAGACGCCAGATGTGGAATGTTCCACCTGCCAGATGCCGGAGGTGGAATGGTCCTTCTGTGAGAATCCGGATGTGGAATGGACTTTGTACCAGATGCCGGACGTGTAATGGTACAGCGGCGAGATGCCGGATGTAGAATGATCTTCTGGACGGATGCCGGATGTGGAATGAAATTCGTGCCAGATGCCAGATGTGAAATGGTATGCTTGTCAGTTTCAGGATGTGGAATGGTCCTCTGCCAGATGCTGGATATGGAATGGTCTGCCTGGCTGATGCTGGTGTGGAATAGACCACCTGCCAGTTGCAGGATGGGGAATGGTTTGCTGCCAGATGCCAGATATAGAATGTTTTTTTTTTCCCAGATGCAGCATGTGGAGTGGTCGGACTGCCTGATGCCAGATGTGGCATTGTCCACCCACTTGATGCCAAATATTGACTAGTCTGCCTGATAGATGCCAGATGTGGACTGGTCTGCCAGCGAGATGCCGCATTTAGAATTGACTACCTGCCAGATGCTGGATGTGGAATGGTCTGCCTGTAAGATGCTGAATCTGGTATCATCTTCCTGCCATTTGCTGGAATTGGACTGCTCAGCCTAACAGATGATGGATGTGGAATTGTCCACCTGGAAGATGCTGATGTGGAATGTTCCTCTGACACATTCCGCATGTGGAATGGTACATCTGCCAGATGACGGAGTTGGAATGTTCCTCATGTGAGGCTCTGGATGTACAATATAATTTGTGCCAGATGCCAGATGTGGAATTGTATGCTTGCCAGATCCCAGAGTTGGAATTGTCCACCTGCAAACACCCAAATGTGGAATGGTCTGCCTGCCAGATGCCAGATGTGGAATGGTCCACCTGCCAGATGTCAGAGGTGGAACGGTCCTTCTGTGAGAATCTGGATGTGGAATGGACTTCATGACAGATGCTGGATGTGTAATGGTACAGTGGCGAGATGCCAGAGTAGAATGATCTTCTGGACAATATACCGGATGTGGAATTGAATTCGTGCCAGATGCCAGATTTGAAATGGTACAGCGGTGAGTTTACAGTGTGGGACTCACTCACCTAAAAAGGTAACGCTGAGGAATTCACTAACATAACATTTTCAATGTCGAATTTAGCGAAATACAAGGTAACACTGTGAAACTCACCCACATAACAAGTTTACACGGTGGGAATCTCACATATAACAATGTCACACTGTCGAACACACTCCATACCAATGTTACACTCTGATACTCACTAAGTAGAAAGGTTGACACTATGGAAATCACTTCGATAACAATGTCACACTTTCAAACTCACTCACATAACAAGTTTACACTCTGGGAATCTCTCACATAATAAGGTGAATTTGTGGGATGCACATAATAAGGTCACACTGTGTAAATTACTCACAGAACATACTTACACTGTGGGACTCACTAACATAAACTTTACAATATGGGATTCCCTAAGTACCCAAAATTATACTGTGCAAATCTCTCACATGACAAGTTTACACTGTGGAACTCACTCACATAACAAGTTTACACTGTGGAACTCACTCACCTAAAAAGATTACACTGAGGAACTCATTAACATCACATTTTCATAATCGAATTTAGCGAAATTAAAAGGTAACACTGTGAAACTCAGACACATAACAAGTTTACACGGTGGGACTCTCACACATAACAATGTCACACTGTCAAACTCACTCTATACCAATGTTATACTCTGAGGCCCACTAACTCGACAGGTTGACACTGTGGAATTCACTTCCATAACAATGTCACACTTTCAAACTCACTGACATTACAAGGTCAAATGGTGAGACTCACTCACACTGTGGAACACACTCACCTAAAAAAGTTGCACTGAGGAGCTCACTAACATAACATTTTCAATACTGAATTTTGCAAAATTACAAGGTTACACTGTGAAACTCACCCACATAACAAATTTACACCTTGGGAATTTCACACATAAAATGTCACACTGTTGAACGCACTCCATACCAATGTTACACCCTGAGACTCACTAAGTAGAAAGGTTGACACTGTGGAAATCACTTCTATAACAATGTCACACTTTCAAACTCACTGACATTACAAGTTTACTCTGTGGGAATTTCTCACATAATAAGGACAACTTGTGGGACTAACATAATAAGGTCACACTGTGAAAATTACTTACGTAACAAATTTACACTGTGGGACTCACTAACATAAAGTTTACAATATGGGATGCCCTAAATACCCAAAATTATACTGTGGAACTCTCCAAAATAACACGGTTACACTGTGGAACACACACACCAGAACATGTTTCATTGAGGAACTCACTAACATAACATGTTCAATATCGAATTTAGCAAAATTACAAGGTAACACTGTGAAACACACCCACATAACAAGTTTACACTGTGGGAATTTCACACATAACAATGTCACACAGTCAAACTCACTCTCTACCAATGTTACACTCTGAGGCTCACTAACTAGACAGGTTGACACTGTGGAATTCACTTCCATAACAACGTCACACTTTCAAACTCTCTCATATAACAAGGTCAAACGGTGGGACTCACTCACATAACAAGGTCACACTGTGGAAATTACATAACACGGTTACACTGTGGAACTCACTCACCTAAAAAAGTTGCACTGAGGAACTCACGAACAAACAATATCGAATTTAGCAAAATTATAAGGTTACACAGTGAAACTCAGACACATAACAAGTTTACATGGTGGGAATCACTCACATAATAAGGTCACACAGTCTAAATTACTCACACAACAAGTTTACTCTGTGGGACACACTAACATATAGTTTGGAATATGGGTTACACTAAGTAAACAAAATTATACTGTGCAACTCTCTCATATGACAAGTTTACACTGTGGAACTGACTCACATAACACGGTTACACTGTGGAACTCACTCACATAACAAATTTATACTGTCCATCGCCGGATGTGGATTTGTTTGCTGCCAAATGCCAGATGTGGAATGGTACTCCTGCCAGATACTGAATGTGGAGTGTTTGGCCTGCCAGATGCCAGATTTGGACTGGTCTTCCAGTGAGATGCCGGATTTAGAATTGACTACCTGCCACATGCTAGATGTGGAATGGTCTGCCAGTAAGATGCTGAATCTCGTATCATCTTCCTGCCATTTGCTGGACATGGACTGCTCTGCCTAACAGATGCCAGATGTGGAATTGTCCATCTGGAAGATGCTGGATGTGGAATGTTCCTCTGACACATTCCGGATTTGGAATGGTACATCTGCCAGATGGTCCTCATGTGAGAATGTGGATTTACAATATAATTCGTGCCAAATTCTAGATGTGGAATTGTGCACCTGCAAGATGTCGGAGGTATAATTGTACACCTGCGAGACGGCAGATGTGGAATGTTCCGCCTGCCAGATGCCGGAGGTGGAATGGTCCTTCTGTGAGAATCCGGATGTGGAATGGACTTTGTACCAGATGCCGGACGTGTAATGGTACAGCGGCGAGATGCCGGATGTAGAATGATCTTCTGGACGGATGCCGGATGTGGAATGAAATTCGTGCCATATGCCAGATGTGAAATGGTATGCTTGTCAGTTTCAGGATGTGGAATGGTCCTCTGCCAGATGCTGGATATGGCATAGTCTGCCTGGCTGATGCTGGTGTGGAATAGACCACCTGCCAGTTGCAGGATGGGGAATGGTTTGCTGCCAGATGCCAGATATAGAATGTTTTTTTTTCCCAGACGCAGCATCTGGAGTGGTCGGACTGCCTGATGCCAGATGTGGCATTGTCCACCCACTTGATCCCAGATATTGACTAGTCTGCCTGATAGATGCCAGATGTGGACTGGTCTGCCAGCGAGATGCCGCATTTAGAATTGACTGCCTGCCAGATGCTGGATGTGGAATGGTCTGCCTGTAAGATGCTGAATCTGGTATCATCTTCCTGCCATTTGCTGGAATTGGACTGCTCAGCCTAACAGATAATGGATGTGGAATTGTCCACCTGGAAGATGCTGGATGTGGAATGTTCCTCTGACACATTCCGCATGTGGAATGGTACATCTGCCAGATGACGAAGGTGGAATGTTCCTCATGTGAGGCTCTGGATGTACAATATAATTTGTGCCAGATGCCAGATGTGGATATGTATGCTTGCAAGATCCCGGAGTTGGAATTGTCCACCTGCAAACACACAAATGTGGAATGGTCTGCCTGCCAGATGCCAGATGTGGAATGGTCCACCTGCCAGATGCCGGAGGTGGAATGGTCCTTCTGTTAGAATCCGGATGTGGAATGGACTTCATGACAGATGCTGGATGTGTAATGGAACAGCGGCGAGATGCCAGATTATAATGATCTTCGGGACAATATACCGGATGTGGAATGGAATTCGTGCCAGATGCCAGATTTGAAATGGTACAGCGGTGAGTGTACAGTGTGGGACTCACTCACCTAAAAAGGTCACGCTGAGGAATTCACTAACATAACATTTTCAATACTGAATTTAGCGAAATTACAAGGTTACACTGTGAAACTCACCCACATAACAAGTTTACACGGTGGGAATCTCACATATAACAATGTAACAGTGTCGAACACACTCCATACCAATGTTACACTCTGATACTCACTAGTAGAAAGGTTGACACTATGGAAATCACTTCGATAACAATGTCACACTTTCAAACTCACTCACATAACAAGTTTACACTCGGGGAATCTCTCACATAATAAGGTGAATTTGTGGGATGCACATAATAAGGTCACACTGTGTAAATTACTCACAGAACAAATTTACACTGTGGGACTCACTAACATAAAGTTTACAATATGGGATTCCCTAAGTACCCAAAATTATACTGTGCAAATCTCTCACATGACAAGTTTACACTGTGGAACTCACTCACATAACAAGTTTACACTGTGGAACTCACTCACCTAAAAAAGTTGCACTGAGGAACTCACTAATATAACTTTTTCAATTTCGAATTTAGCAAAATTACATGGTTACACTGCGAAACTCAGGCACATAACCAGTTTACATGGTGGGAATCACTCACACAACAAGGTCAAATTTTGGGACTCACATAATACGGTCACACTGTGTAAGTTACTCCCATAACAAGTTTACACCATGGGACTTACTCACCTAAAAAGATTACACTGAGGAACTCATTAACATCACATTTTCAAAATCGAATTTTGCAAAATTACAAGGTTACACTGTGAAACTCAGACACATAACAAATTTACACCTTGGGAATTTCACACATAAAATGTCACACTGTCGAATGCATTCCATACCAATGATACACCCTGAGACTCACTAAGTAGAAAGGTTGACACTGTGGAAATCACTTCTATAACAATGTCACACTTTCAAACTCACTGACATTACAAGTTTACTCTGTGGGAATTTCTCACATAATAAGGACAACTTGTGGGACTAACATAATAAGGTCACACTGTGAAAATTACTCACGTAACAAATTTACACTGTGGGACTCACTAACATAAAGTTTACAATATGGGATGCCCTAAATACCCAAAATTATACTGTGGAACTCTCCAAAATAACACGGTTACACTGTGGAACACACACACCAGAACATGTTTCATTGAGGAACTCACTAACATAACATGTTCAATATCGAATTTAGCAAAATTACAAGGTAACACTGTGAAACACACCCACATAACAAGTTTACACTGTGGGAATCTCACACATAACAATGTCACACAGTCAAACTCACTCTCTACCAATGTTACACTCTGAGGCTCACGAACTAGACAGGTTGACACTGTGGAATTCACTTCCATAACAACGTCACACTTTCAAACTCTCTCATATAACAAGGTCAAACGGTGGGACTCACTCACATAAAAAGGTCACACTGTGTAAATTACATAACACGGTTACACTGTGGAACTCACTCACCTAAAAAAGTTGCACTGAGGAACTCACGAACAATCAATATCGAATTTAGCAAAATTATAAGGTTACACAGTGAAACTCAGACACATAACAAGTTTACATGGTGGGAATCACTCACATAATAAGGTCACACAGTCTAAATTACTCACACAACAAGTTTACTCTGTGGGACACACTAACATATAGTTTGGAATATGGGTTACACTAAGTAAACAAAATTATACTGTGCAACTCTCTCATATGACAAGTTTACACCGTGGAACTGACTCACATAACACGGTTACACTGTGGAACTCACTCACATAACAAATTTATACTGTCAATCGCCGGATGTGGATTTGTTTGCTGCCAAATGCCAGATGTGGAATGGTACTCCTGCCAGATACTGAATGTGGAGTGTTTGGCCTGCCAGATGCCAGATTTGGACTGGTCTGCCAGTGAGATGCCGGATTTAGAATTGACTACCTGCCACATGCTAGATGTGGAATGGTCTGCCAGTAAGATGCTGAATCTGGTATCATCTTCCTGCCATTTGCTGGACATGGACTGCTCTGCCTAACAGATGCCAGATGTGGAATTGTCCATCTGGAAGATGCTGGATGTGGAATGTTCCTCTGACACATTCCGGATTTGGAATGGTACATCTGCCAGATGGTCCTCATGTAAGAATGTGGATGTACAATATAATTCGTGCCAGATGCTAGATGTGGAATTGTCCACCTGCAAGATGTCGGAGGTATAATTGTCCACCTGCGAGTCGCCAGATGTGGAATGTTCCACCTGCCAGATGCCGGAGGTGGAATGGTCCTTCTGTGAGAATCCGGATGTGGAATGGACTTTGTACCAGATGCCAGATGTGTAATCGTACAGCGGCGAGATGCCGGATGTAGAATGATCTTCTGGACGGGATGCCGGATGTGGAATGAAATTTGTGCCAGATGCCAGATGTGAAATGGTATGCTTGTCAGTTTCAGGATGTGGAATGGTCCCCTGCCAGATGCTGGCTATGGAATGGTCTGCCTGGCTGATGCTGGAGTGGAATAGACCACCTGCCAGTTGCAGGATGGGGAATGGTTTGCTGCCAGATTCCAGATGTAGTATGGGTTTTTTTTCCCCAGATGCAGGATGTGGAGTGGTCTGCCTGCCAGATGCCGGATGTGGAATTGTCCATCCACTTGATGCCAGATATTGACTAGGCTGCCTGATAGATGCCAGATGTGGACTGGTCGCTAGCGAGATGCCGCATTTAGACTTGACTACCTGCCAGATGCTGGATGTGGAATGGTCTGCCTGTAAGATGCTGAATCTGCTATCATCTTCCTGCCATTTGCTGGAATTGGACTGCTCAGCCTTACAGATGATGGATGTGGAATTTTCCACCTGGAAGATGCTGGATGTGGAATGTTCCTCTGACACATTCCGGATGTGGAATGGTACATCTGCCAGATGCCGGAGGTGGAATGTTCGTCATGTGAGACTCTGGATGTACAATATAATTCGTGCCAGATGCCAGATGTGTTATTGTATGCTTGCCAGATTCCGGAGGTGGAATTGTCCACCTGCAAAAGACCAAATGTGGAATGGTCTGCCTGCCAGATGCCAGATGTGGAATGGTCCACCTGCCAGATGCCAGATATGGAATGGTCCACCTGCCAGATGCCGGAGGTGGAATGGTCCTTCTGTGTGAATCCGGATGTGGAATGGACTTCATGACAGTTGCTGGATGTGTAATGGTACAGCGGCGAGATGCCAGAGTAGAATGATCTTCTGGACAGATACCGGATGTGGAATGGAATTCGTGCTAGATGCCAGATGTGAAATGGTACAGCGGCGAGTTTACAGTGTGCGACTCACTCACCTAAAAAGGTTGCCCTGAGGAATTCACTAACGTAACATTTTCAATGTCGAATTTAGCGAAATACAAGGTAACACTGTGAAACTCACCCACATAACAAGTTTACACGGTGGGAATCTCACATATAACAATGTAACACTGTCGAACACACTCCATACCAATGTTACACCCTGATACTCACTAAGTAGAAAGGTTGACACTATGGAAATCACTTCGATAACAATGTCACACTTTCAAACTCACTCACATAACAAGTTTACACTCTGGGAATCTCTCACATAATAAGGTGAATTTGTGGGATGCACATAATAAGGTCACACTTTGTAAATTACACACAGAACAAATTTACACTGTGGGACTCACTAACATAAAGTTTACAATATGGGATGCCCTAAGTACCCAAAATTATACTGTGGAACTCTCCAAAATAACACGGTTACACTGTGGAACACACTCACCTAAACATGTTTAATTGAGGAACTCACTAACATAACATGTTCAATATCGAATTTAGCAAAATTACAAGGTAACACTGTGAAACTCACCCACATAACAAATTTACACTGTGGGAATCTCACACATAACAATGACACACTGTCAAACTCACTCTCTACCAATGTTACACTCTGAGGCTCACTAACTAGACAGGTTGACACTGTGGAATTCATTCCATAACAACGTCACACTTTCAAACTCTCTCAGATAACAAGGGCAAACGGTGGGAATCACTCACATAATAAGGTCACACTGTCTAAATTACTCACACAACAAGTTTACTCTGTGGGACACACTAACATATAGTTTGGAATATGGGTTACACTAAGTAAACAAAATTATACTGTGCAACTCTCTCATATGACAAGTTTACACCGTGGAACTGACTCACATAACACGGTTACACTGGTGAACTCACTCACATAACATATTTATACTGTCAATCGCCAGATGTGAATTTGTTTGCTGCCAAATGCCAGATGTGGAATGGTACTCCTGCCAGATACTAAATGTGGAATGGTTGGCCTGCCAGATGCCAGATTTGGACTGGTCTGCCAGTGAGATGCCGGATTTAGCATTGACTACCTGCCACATGCTAGATATGGAATGGTCTGCCTGTAAGATGCTGAATCTGGTATCATCTTCCTGCCATTTGCTGGACATGGACTGCTCTGCCTAACAGATGCCAGATGTGGAATTGTCCATCTGGAAGATGCTGGATGTGGAATGTTCCTCTGACACATTCCGGATTTGGAATGGTACATCTGCCAGATGGTCCTCAAGTGAGAATGTGGATGTACAATATAATTCGTGCCAGATGCTAGATGTGGAATTGCCCACATGCAAGATATCGGAGGTATAATTGTCCACCTGCGAGACGCCAGATGTGGAATGTTCCACCTGCTAGATGCCGGAGGTAGAATGGTCCTTCTGTGAGAATCCGGATGTGGAATGGACTTTTTACCAGATGCCGGACGTGTAATGGTACAGCGGCGAGATGCGGGATGTAGAATGACCTTCTGGACGGATGCCGGATGCGGAATGAAATTCGTGCCAGATGCCAGATGTGAAATGGTATGCTTGTCAGTTTCAGGATGTGGAATGGTCCTCTGCCAGATGCTGGATATGGAATGGTCTGCCTGGCTGATGCTGGAGTGGAATATACCATCTGCCAGTTCCAGGATGGGGAATGGTTTGCTGCCAGATGCCAGATGTAGAATGGTATTTTTTCTCCCAGATGCAGGATGTGGAGTGGTCGGCCTGCCAGATACCAGATGTGGCATTGTCCACCCACTTGATGCCAGATATTGACTAGTCTGCCTGATAGATGCCAGATGTGGACTGGTCTGCCAGCGAGATGCCGCATTTAGAATTGACTACCTGCCAGATGCTGGATGTGGAATGGTCTGCCAGTAAGATGCTGAATCTGGTATCATCTTCCTGCCATTTGCTGGAATTGGACTGCTCAGCCTAACAGATGATGGATGTGGAATTGTCCACCTGGAAGATGCTGGATGTGGAATGTTCGTCTGACACATTCCGGATGTGGAATGGTACATCTGCCAGATGCCGGAGGTGGAATGTTCCTCATGTGAGACTCTGGAATTACAATATAATTCGTGCCAGATGCCAAATGTGGAATTGTCCACCTGCAAAAGCCCAAATGTGGAATGGTCTGCCTGCCAGATGCCAGATGTGGAATGGTACACCTGCCAAATGCCAGATGTGGAATGGTCCACCTGCCATATGCCGGAGGTGGAATGTTCCTTCTGTGAGAATCCGGATGTGGAATGGACTTCCTGACAGATGCTGGATGTGTAATGGTACAGCGGCGAGATGCCAGAGTAGAATGATCTTCAGGACAGATACCAGATGTGGAATGGATTTCGTGCCAGATGCCAGATGTGAAAGTGTACAGCGGCGAGTTTACAGTGTGGGACTCACTCACCTAAAAAGGTTACACTGAGGAATTCAATAACATAACATTTTCAATGTCGAATTTAGCGAATTACAAGGTAACATTGTGAAACTCAACCACATAACAAGTTTACACGGTGAGAATCTCACATATAACAATGTCACACTGTCGAACACACTCTATACCAATGTTACACTCTGAGGCCCATTAACTAGACAGGTTGAAACTGTGGAATTCACTTCCATAACAACGTCACACTTTCAAACTCTCTCAGATAACAAGGGCAAACGGTGGGACTCACTCACATAATAAGGTCACACTGTCTAAATTACTCACACAACAAGTTTACTCTGTGGGACACACTAACATATAGTTTGGAATATGGGTTACACTAAGTAAACAAAATTATACTGTGCAACTCTCTCATATGACAAGTTTACACCGTGGAACTGACTCACATAACACGGTTACACTGGGGAACTCACTCACATAACAAATTTATACTGTCAATCGCCAGATGTGGATTTGTTTGCTGCCAAATGCCAGATGTGGAATGGGACTTCTGCCAGATACTAAATGTGGAATGGTTGGCCTGCCAGATGCCAGATTTGGACTGGTCTGCCAGTGAGATGCTGGATTTAGCATTGACTACCTGCCAGATGCTAGATATGGAATGGTCTGCCTGTAAGATGCTGAATCTGGTATCATCTTCCTGCCATTTGCTGGACATGGACTGCTCTGCCTAACAGATGCCAGATGTGGAATTGTCCATCTGGAAGATGCTGGATGTGGAACGTTCCTCTGACACATTCCGGATTTGGAATGGTACATCTGCCAGATGGTCCTCATGTGAGAATGTGGATGTACAATATAATTCGTGCCAGATGCTAGATGTGGAATTGCCCACCTGCAAGATATCGGAGGTATAATTGTCCACCTGCGAGTCGCCAGATGTGGAATGTTCCACCTGCCAGATGCCGGAGGTAGAATGGTCCTTCTGTGAGAATCCGGATGTGGAATGGACTTTGTACCAGATGCCGGACGTGTAATGGTACAGCGGCGAGATGCCGGATGTAGAATGATCTTCTGGACGGATGCCGGATGTGGAATGAAATTCGTGCCAGATGCCAGATGTGAAATGGTATGCTTGTCAGTTGCAGGATGTGGAATGGTCCTCTGCCAGATGCTGGATATGGATTGTTCTGCCTGGCTGATGCTGGAGTTGAATAGACCACCTGCCAGTTGCAGGATGGGGAATGGTTTGCTGCCAGATGCCAGATGAAGAATGTTTTTTTTTCCCAGATGCAGGATGTGGACTGGTCGGCCTGCCAGATGCCAGATGTGGCATTGTCCACCCACTTGATGCCAGATATTGACTAGTCTGCCTGATAGATGCCAGATGTGGACTGGTCTGCCAGCGAGATGCCGCATTTAGAATTGACTCCCTGCCAGATGCTGGATGTGGAATGGTCTGCCTGTAAGATGCTGAATCTGGTATCATCTTCCTGCCATTTGCTGGAATTGGACTGCTCAGCCTAACAGATGATGGATGTGGAATTGTCCACCTGGAAGATGCTGGATGTGGAATGTTCGTCTGACACATTCCGAATGTGGAATGGTACATCTGCAAGATGCCGGAGGTGGAATGTTCTTCATGTGAGACTCTGGAATTACAATATAATTCGTGCCAGATGCCAGATGTGGAATTGTATGCTTGCCAGATCCCGGAGGTGGAATTGTCCACCTGCAAAAGCCCAAATGTGGAATGGTCTGCCTGCCAGATGCCAGATGTGGAATGGTACACCTGCCAAATGCCAAATGTGGAATGGTCCACCTGCCAGATGCCGGAGGTGGAATGGTCCTTCTGTGAGAATCCGGATGTGGAATGGACTTCCTGACAGATGCTGGATGTGTAATGGTACAGCGGCGAGATGCCAGAGTAGAATGATCTTCTGGACAGATACCAGATGTGGAATGGAATTCGTGCCAGATGCCAGATGTGAAAGTGTACAGCGGCGAGTTTACAGTGTGGGACTCACTCACCTAAAAAGGTTACACTGAGGAATTCACTAACATAACATTTTCAATGTCGAATTTAGCGAATTACAAGGTAACACTGTGAAACTCAACCACATAACAAGTTTACACGGTGAGAATCTCACATATAACAATGTCACACTGTCGAACACACTCTATACCAATGTTACACTCTGAGGCCCATTAACTAGACAGGTTGACACTGTGGAATTCACTTCCATAACAATGTCACACTTTCAAACTCACTGACATTACAAGGTCAAATGGTGAGACTCACTCACACTGTGGAACACACTCACCTAAAAAAGTTGCACTGAGAACTCACCAACAAACAATATCGAATTTAGCAAAATTACAAGGTTACACAGTGAAACTCAGACACATAACAAGTTTACATGGTGGGACTAACTCACATGAAGTTTACAATATGGGATTCCCCAAGTGAACAAAATTATACGGTGCAACTGTCTCACACGACAAGTTTACACTGTGGAAATAACTCACATAACATGGTTACACTGTGGGAATCTCTCACCTAAAAAGGTTACACTGAGGAACTCATTAAAATCACATTTTGAATATCGAATTTAGCGAAATTAAAAGGTAACTCTGTGAAACTCAGACACATAACAAGTTTACACGGTGGGACTCTCACACATAACAATGTCACATTGTCAAACTCACTCTATGCCAATGTTACACTCTGAGGCCCACTAACTAGACAGGTTGACACTGTGGAATTCACTTCCATAACAATGTTAAACTTTCAAACTCACTGACATTACAAGGTCAAATGGTGAGACTCACTCACACTTGTGGAACACACTCACCTAAAAAAGTTGCACTGAGGAACTCACTAACATAACATTTTCAATACTGAATTTTGCAAAATTACAAGGTTACACTGTGAAACCTACCCACATAACAAATTTACACCTTGGGAATCTCACACATAAAATGTCACACTGTCGAACGCACTCCATACCAATGTTACACCCTGAGACTCACTAAGTAGAAAGGTTGACACTATGGAAATCACTTCGATAACAATGTCACACTTTCAAACGCACTCACATAACAAGTTTACACTATGGGAATCTCTCACATAATAAGGTGAATTTGTGGGACTCACATAATAAGGTCACACTGTGTAAATCACTCACATAACAAATTTACACTGTGGGACTCACTAACATAAAGTTTACAATATGGGATGCCCAAAGTACCCAAAATTATACTGTGCAACTCTCTCACATGACAAGTTTACACTGTGGAACACACTCACCTAAAAAAGTTGCACTGAGGAACTCACTAACATAACTTTTTCAATGTCGAATTTAGCAAAATTACAAGGTTAGACTGTGAAACTCAGACACATAACAAGTTTACATGGTGGGAATCAATCACATGACAAGGTAACACTATGTAAATTACTCACAGAAGTTTACACTGTGGGACACACTAACATATAGTTTGGAATATGGGTTACACTAAGTAAACAAAATTATACTGTGCAACTCTCTCATATGACAAGTTTACACTGTGGAACTGACTCACATAACAAGGTTACACTGTGGAACTCACTCACGTAACAAATTTATACTGTCAATCGCCGGATGTGGATTTGTTTGCTGCCAAATGCCAGATGTGGAATGGTACTCCTGCCAGATACTGAATGTGGAGTGGTTGGCCTGCCAGATGCCAGATTTGGACTGGTCTGCCAGTGAGATGCGGATTTAAAATTGCCTACCTGCCAGATGCTAGATGTGGAATGGTCTGCCAGTAAGATGCTGAAACTGGTATCATCTTCCTGCCATTTGCTGGACATGGACAGCTCTGCCTAACAGATGCCAGATGTGGAATTGTCCATCTGGAAGATGCTGGATGTGGAATGTTCCTCTGGCACATTCCGGATTTGGAATGGTACATCTATCAGGTGGTCCTCATGTGAGAATGTGGATGTACAATATAATTCGTGCCAGATGCTAGATGTGGAATTGTCCACCTGCAAGATGTCGGAGGTATAATTGTCCACCTGCGAGTCGCCAGATATGGAATGTTCCACCTGCCAGATGCCGGAGGTGGAATGGTCCTTCTGTTAGAATCCGGATGTGGAATGGACTTTGTACCAGATGCCGGACATGTAATGGTACAGCGGTGAGATGCCGGATGTAGAATGATCTTCTGGACGGATGCCGGATCTGGAATGAAATTCGTGCCAGATGCCAAATGTGAAATGGTATGCTTGTCAGTTGCAGGATGTGGAATGGTCCTCTGCCAGATGCTGGATATGGAATGGTCTGCCTGGCTGATGCTGGAGTGGAATAGACCACCTGCCAGTTGCAGGATGGGGAATGGTTTGCTGCCAGATGCCAGATGTAGGAATTTTTTTTTCCCAGATGCAGGATGTGGAGTGGTCGGTCTGCCAGATGCCAGATGTGGCATTGTCAACCCACTTGATGCCAGATATTGACTAGTCTGCCTGATAGATGCCAGATGTGGACTGGTCTGCCAGCGAGATGCCGCATTTTGAATTGACTACCTGCCAGATGCTGGATGTGGAATGGTCTGCCTGTAAGATGCTGAATCTGGTATCATCTTCCTGCCATTTGCTGGAATTGGACTGCTCAGCCTAACAGATGAGGGATGTGGAATTGTTCACCTGGAAGATGCTGGATGTGGAATGTTCCTCTGACACATTCCGGATGTGGAACGGCAAATCTGCCAGATGCCGGAGGTGGAATGTTCCTCATGTGAGACTCTGGATGTACAATATAATTCGTGCCAGATGCCAGATGTGGAATTGTATGCTTGCCAGATCCCGGAGGTGGAATTGTCCACCTGCAAAAGCCCAAATGTGGAATGGTCTGCCTGCCAGATGGCAGATGTGGAATGGTCCACCTGCCAGATGCCGAAGGTGGACTGGTCCTTCTGTGAGAATCCGGATGTGTAATGGACTTCATGACAGATGCCGGACGTGTAATGGTACAGCGGCGAGATGCCAGATGTAGAATATTCTTCTGGACGGATGCCAGATGTGGAATGAAATTCGTGCCAGATACCAGATGTGAAATGGTATGCTTGTCAGTTGCAGGATGTGGAATGGTCCTCTGCCAGATGCTGGATATGGAATGGTCTGCCTGGCTGATGCTGGAGTGGAATAGACCACCTGCCAGTTGCAAAATGGGGAATGGTTTGCTGCCAGATGCCAGATGTAGAATGTTTTTTTTTCCCAGATGCAGGATGTGGAGTGGTCAGCCTGCCAGATGCCAGATGTGGCATTGTCAACCCACTTGATGCCAGATATTGACTAGTCTGCCTGATAGATGCCATATGTGGACTGGTCTGCCAGCGAGTTGCCGCATTTAGATTTGACTACCTGCCAGATGCTGGATTTGGAATGGTCTGCCTCTAAGATGCTGAATCTGGTATCATCTTCCTGCCATTTGCTGGAATTGGACTGCTCAGCCTAACAGATGAGGGATGTGGAATTGTTCACCTGGAAGATGCTGGATGTGGAATGTTTCTCTGACACATTCCGGATGTGGAACGGCAAATCTGCCAGATGCCGGAGGTGGAATGTTCCTCATGTGAGACTCTGGATGTAAAATATAATTCGTGCCAGATGCCAGATGTGGAATTGTATGCTTGCCAGATCCCGGAGGTGGAATTGTCCACCTGCAAAAGCCCAAATGTGGAATGGTCCACCTGCCAGATGCCAGATGTGGAATGGTCCACCTGCCAGATGCCGAAGGTAGAATGGTCCTTCTGTGAGAATCCGGATGTGGAATGGACTTCATGACAGATGCCGGACGTGTAATGGTACAGCGGCGAGATGCCGGATGTAGAATAATCTTCTGGACGGATGCTGGATGTGGAATTGTCTTGGGTAAACTTATACCTCTCATTTTGTTCATTTTAGATTGGTCACAGTGTTTGAGCTACCGAAAGAAAATAGACACACACACCGAGAGCAGTTCAGTTTATACAAATGTTTATTACTAATTCAAAAGCTGATTTCACACTACAATATGCAAGCCCTTCCCAACTATACTTATTAACGCTTGGACTGGTCCCAACTGCCGAAGCGAGGCAACGACTGCACAGTTGTAGTAGGTTGTCAGGGCGCTGGTAGCAGCTTCTCCACCTCCCCCGACCGGGACGTTGCTCGGACTCTGGCTGTTCTTCCTTCTTGACAAGGGGTGTTCCCACCCCTCGGAGAGTCTAAACTTCAGCAGCAGGACCACAGGCTTATATACCCCAAAAACAATTATCATGCGCCTACTCCTTCTAATATTTGTCAGTCAAAATCAAAACTGAACATTACATTCTACAATTTAGAAGATTAATTATTATGGAACCAGGATGTTATAATTTCCTGGTTTATCTCATAGATACAAAGACTTATTAAAACTTCTCGAGCAAGACAGGTTGTGACCAATTCGTCAATTTCAGAGTGTTGCATTTGACAACTGCTTTCCCTGGGCCTCACAGTGGAATTCCATTTCAAAGTGTATCTTCGGATAAGTCCCCATGGCTGAGTTTAATTACATCTGCTAGTTCTGAAAGTAAGGTGACCTGCGTGTGGACCCAGTGTCGTCAGTTCCACATAAGCAAAAAGCATCTGGGTACATGGTTTTAATCCTCCATTACATTCCACCCCTTGGTCACAATCTGTCATTTGCGAGGCCTAACCAGTATTTGAGTACAGAGGGAGCGAAAAAAGAGAAATCAAAACAACAATTACAAAGATAAGCAATGACGCGAGCAACCAACGGAGGATAGTGTGGCCCACTCCCCCAAATGTAGCAGTTAGCCATGAGAAAGGATTCCAACCAAGGCTCAAATTATCCTTGTTGGCCACAATACCCAGATACTGGAGCTCACGAACAGATTTTGAAACATGCTGAACAATAACATATTTATATAAGCTGCACTTGAGGCTGGTGACCGAGGACTTCCTTGGTGTAATGCATCGGACCGTGTTTCCCACGGGGAACTCCCTTGGAATATCCTCGACATTACAAATCCAATTGCTGGCATCAAAGCAGCTGTTAAGCCAGATCACCAGGAGTGTAAAATGGAGAACCTGGAACAAGTAAGTCTGACACATGTCACTCACGATACCATAAGCGTTCAGTGTTTAAACAGACTAAATCATCCTGTCCCTCAATAGCTACCCACCGAGTGTTACCCTGGGCAGGTGTCACTATTTCCCCTTTTACAGGAGGGCCACTACCTGGTGGTGCCACCCATACCTTTTGTCCAACATTCTCTAGTTCGGGAATGGGGGGCAATGACTGTTTTTCCTCTGGAATAGGCTGTAATTCAGGAGCGTGAAGAAGTCGGTGGAAAGGTGTACCTCCTTTTAAAGGGCGATGATTCAAATTGTCGACTGCCTGCTGCAGCACATGGCACCATCCCTTCTTGGTCCCCAGTGATGTTAACAAACGAATTTGTTCCTTCAGTAAGCCGTTCATTTGTTCAACTAACCCGGCAGCCTGCGGGTAATAAGGAATATGGTGGACCCATAAAATACCATTGTCATTTGCCCAATCACAGATTGCTTTCCCGGAGAAGTGCGAGCCATTATCAGAGTGAATCTCCTCTGGAACATCATAACGATAAATCAAATGGTTTAGTCCTTGGATAGTGCTAGCTTGGTCAGCCGTCTTGGTGGGAAAAGTAAAAACCAGGCCCGAAAAGGTGTCAACCATTACTAGGACGTAATGTTTACCCATACAGTCTAGCATGGGGCCTATGTAATCAATTTGCCAGACCGCAGCTGAGTGAGCACCCCGTTTTATTCGGCCATGCGGACCAGGTGGAACAGTATGGAACTTCACAAGCTGACATTCTGGGCATGTACGTACGACCATGCGGACATCATTCTGATGGACGGATAAAGCATGTGTACGGGCCCACATAGCTGATCCCTTCTCCCCCAAATGACCACTCTGTTCATGTGCCCATCGAGCCAGGGGGACGGTATCAGCACAGCTGATAGTGGCAAGCTGATCTGCTACTGCATTATGTTGAGTCATGTTAGTCGCCATATTGGTATGGGCATCAACGTGATAAACGGTTATCTCACGGTGGTGGGAAGCATCCCACAACAGCTGCCACAACTCTTTGCCCCATACTGGGCGGTCATGTATCATCCAGTTGTTCTTTTGCAAATCAGGCATCCATACCACAAGTCCATTAGCCAAAGCCCAGGAATCAGTAAACAGGCGAAGAGGGTGATCATGGGGATTTAGTGGTAAAATGACTGCCTTCAACTCAGCATACTGACTGGAGCCACCATCCCCCTCCTCCGATAAGTGAGTTCCTGACCAGGGATGGTAAGCCACCTGTTCGTGTACGCGGCCCACCCCTTCAGGCCCTCTGGTCGCACGACTCTGAATATACCACTTCCATTTAACAATAGAAGACTGCTGAGCCCGCCCGATCTTTAGATTAGCATCATTAGCCAGGACCCAATTCATTATAGGAAGTGCAGGTCGCAATTGAACATCTGCATCACCTGTCATTCTTTCAGTCTCTAGCAGGGCCCAGTAACAGGCTAGTAACTGTTGTTCAAAAACAGAATAACGAGTGGCAGCCTCAGGCATGGTACGTGACCAGAATCCCAGTGGGACTCAGCGACCCTCTTGTTTCTGCCAGAGGCTCCAGGAGGCCACATCATCAATATAATGGTGAATTGAGAGGGAAGGCGATACTGGAAGGTGGGTGAAGGTATACTGGCGCCCCTTCCAGGTAAAGGCGAACTGATCCTGTGAGTCCTCAGCTATAAGAATACTGAAGAAGGCGTTTGCAAGATCAATGACAGTATACCGTGTTCCTGAGTTCCCAGTAGCAATGTTTTCAATAAGGGTGACAATGTCCGGAACTGCTGAAGCAAGTGGTGGGGCATGTTTGTTCAAAAAACGATAATCAACTGTCATTCTCCAGGAGCCGTCCGGCTTCTGGACCGGCCAAACAGGGCTATTAAAGGGCGACGTTGCGGGCCTCACTACCCCTTCTTCTTGCAGAGCATCGATGGTGGCAGTAATCTCTTCCTGCCCCCCAGGGAGACGATATTGTGGAATGCACACTGGTTTCATGGGGGCTGGCACCATCACAGGATCCCACTTAGCCTGACCCACTACTAGTTTTTTTGTAATAGTTCGAATTCCAAATTCAAATCCCCCTTGGCTAGTATTAAGGGCCATACCGGCCAACATATTAATACCCAGGATACACTCGTCAGTAGCAGCCACCAGGGCATGTAACCAGACAGGGGAAGGGCTATCACCCACCATGGCACAGACTTTTATTTCCTTTGCCAGGGTGACCGCTCCTCCCAACCCCTCTATTCGAAAGGCCGGTCCAGTCCAGAGGTCGGGATTACCAGGAATCACCGAGTGCTCTGTACCGGTGTCGACCAAAGCCAAGTATTGGCGATCATTACCCCCACCCCAGTGGATTGTTAACGGTATGTAGGGCCGCGGATCCCCGTGTGTGAGCCGTGTCTCGATCGAGTAGACACGGGAATCCTGCCCACACCTTCAGGCTTCAGAAGGGTTCGGGGGCTTCCAGGACCACATGCTATTGTTATCTTTAAGAGCCTGTTTAACCCATTGTTTTACCTCATCATGAGTAACTGGAGCAGGAGAAGCCGGATCGATAGAAGCAGCAGTGGGAACAGAAGGCACAGCTGGGCCAGGAGGACTCAGCAGCTGGGGATGATGTTCCCCTGCCTTCCTCTCATAAAGGGCATAAAGGACCGCAGTAGGTTTCCCATCAATATCACTTTTAGGTACACCTAACTATAACAAGGTTAGAAAAAGGACCTTCCTTGTCGGTCCTCTCTTTTCATCCTGCTTATCTGATTTAACCTGGGCTGTACATGAGTGGATTTTATTTCCCAGTTCTAATTCTCTAGGCCCAGATAAGGCGTGCACCGCCTCAGATACAGAGTGCCCAATTAGTGGACTAGTTATGGACAGAACCAATCCCTGTGTGGTGGGTTGGGCAGAACGAACCAATCTGGTATGCATTCCGGCAGTGAATATCTCTTCATCAGGGCTCCCCCCATGTACCCACAGCCTCAAACGCCCTCCATACAAGGCAGAGGCCAGGGCCTGTTGACGAATTAATGCTATACCCTCCTCTGGGGTTCTCCAATTGTTTTGCAAATGTAAATCCCAATCTATTGGTGATGGGTATACTCGTAGCAGGGCATCCCCTAGAGTAGTAAGTAAGTAATCCATCTCTCTCCCTCTACCCCGCAGCTCAGCAGTGACCCGGATATCAGTAGTCAATGTTCCTAATCCCAACAATTCCTCAGGGGTTAAAAATACATTACCCCCTCCTTGTTCCCAGACATGCAGGAGCCAGGCCGCCAGAGTTTCTCCTGCCTTTTGCCTAAATTGATCTCCAATGGTAGCCAGCTCTTTTACAGAGAAATCACGTATCTTTGACTCCTTCCGACCCCTGTTCCCACTTTGGCTCACAGGGTCCTCCATCCAGTCTAGGGGAGGAGGTGGAGGCCATCCAACAGAGGGAGTAGGCCATAGAGCATAAGCAGGGGTTTGGGTATTTTCCCCTGGGTCCACATGGGAAACCTGGGTATCTATCCCTTCCATCTCTACCCTTACATCATTCCCCCTTCTGTCTGTTTGGGAAATCTGCTGCCTTATAGGGCGGGCGTGAACAGCAGATGGAGAGGGTAGTATGTTAGACACATGCTGAGGAGTATCTGCATTATTACCATTGTCATTCCAGATATTCCCATCCCAATCCTCAATTACATCAGGATCGTCACCATTCCTTATCATGGCATGAATACGATATGGATCGTGTTCTACTCCATGCCATTCCTTATCTGCACAGAGCTGCTGCTGGAGTTTAATATTACGGCAAATCATTTGGACATGCTTATCTTCCCATTCTTTGGCTCTGTCCTGACTGGTGCGAACAATCTCGCTCATCATGGAACAGCATTGTTGCAGGACTTCTAGCTCCTCCTCTAATTGCTTTCTTTTGCACTGAGATTCTACTTCTCTTTGAATTAATTCTGCTTCACGCTGAAGGGAGTGGCGTAATGCTGTGGCCAGCAACCAAAAACCATTCGTCAGCGTTCCCTTTTTATCAGGAAATTTACTTTCTCGAAGGAGAGTGGCAACCTGCTCTCCCAGAGGTGCACTTGATGAGTCTAACTTCTCATCCCAACTAATGGGTGGTCCCAACAAAGACAGGGTATTGGCCAACATGCCAAACCCATCGTCTTTGGAAGTCCATCCAGGAATCAAGAACTGCTCAGGGCTCACCTCTTTCTATCGGCGAAACATCTTGAGACCAACCCTGCTCGCTGCGCCAATTGTCTTGAGTAAACTTATACCTCTCATTTTGTTCATTTTAGATTGGTCACAGTGTTTGAGCTACCGAAAGAAAATAGACACACACACCGAGAGCAGTTCAGTTTATACAAATGTTTATTACTAATTAAAAAGCTGATTTCACATTACAATATGCAAGCCCTTCCCAACTATACTTATCAACGCTTGGACTGGTCCCAACTGCCGAAGCGAGGCAACGACTGCACAGTTGTAGTAGGTTGTCAGGGCGCTGGTAGCAGCTTCTCCACCTCCCCCGACCGGGACGTTGCTCGGACTCTGGCTGTTCTTCCTTCTTGACAAGGGGTGTTCCCACCCCTCGGAGAGTCTAAACTTCAGCAGCAGGACCACAGGCTTATATACCCCAAAAACAATTATCATGCGCCTACTCCTTCTAATATTTGTCAGTCAAAATCAAAACTGAACATTACATTCTACAATTTAGAAGATTAATTATTATGGAACCAGGATGTTATAATTTCCTGGTTTATCTCATAGATACAAAGACTTATTAAAACTTCTCGAGCAAGACAGGTTGTGACCAATTCGTCAATTTCAGAGTGTTGCATTTGACAACTGCTTTCCCTGGGCCTCACAGTGGAATTCCATTTCAAAGTGTATCTTCGGATAAGTCCCCATGGCTGAGTTTAATTACATCTGCTAGTTCTGAAAGTAAGGTGACCTGCGTGTGGACCCAGTGTCGTCAGTTCCACATAAGCAAAAAGCATCTGGGTACATGGTATTAATCCTCCATTACAGGAATGAAATTCGTGCCAGATGCCAGATGTGAAATGGTATGCTTGTCATTTGCAGGATGTGGAATGGTCCTCTGCCAGATGGTGAATATGGAATGGTCTGCCTCGCTGATGCTGGAGTGGAATAGACCACCTGCCAGTTGCAGGATGGGGAATGGTTTGCTGCCAGATGCCAGATGTAGAATGTTTTTTTTTCCGAGATGCAGGATGTGGAGTGGTCGGCCTGCCAGATGCCAGATGTGGCATTGTCCACCCACTTGATGCCAGATATTGACTAGTCTGCCTGATAGATGCCAGATGTGGACTGGTCTGCCAGCGATATGTCGCATTTAGAATTGACTACCTGCCAGATGCTGGATGTGGAATGGTCTGCCTGTAAGATGCTGAATCTGGTATCATCTTCCTGCCATTTGCTGGAATTGGACTGCTCAGCCTAACAGATGATGGATGTGGAATTGTTCACCTGGAAGATGCCGGAGGTGGAATGTTCCTCATGTGAGACTCTGGAATTACAATATAATTCGTGCCAGATGCCAGATGTGGAATTGTATGCTTGCCAGATCCCGGAGGTGGAATTGTCCACCTGCAAAAGCCCAAATGTGGAATGGTCTTCCTGCCAGATGCCAGATGTGGAATGGTCCACCTGTCAGATGCCGGAGGTGGAATCGTCCTTCTGTGAGAATCTGGATGTGGAATGGACTTCATGACAGATGCTGGATTTGTAATGGTACAGAGGCGAGATGCCAGAGTAGAATGATCTTCTGGACAGTTACCGGATGTGGAATGGAATTCGTGCCAGATGCCAGATGTGAAATGGTACAGCGGTGAATTTACAGTGTGGGACTCACTCACCTAAAAAGGTTGCACTGAGGAACTCACGAACATAACTTTTTCAATATCGCATTTAGTAAAATTACAGGGTTACACTGTGAAACTCAGACACATAACAAGTTTACATGGTGGAAATCACTCACATAATAAGGTCACACTGTGTAAATTACTCACACAACAAGTTTACTCTGTGGGACACACTAACATATAGTTTGCAATATAGGTTACACTAAGTAAACAAAATTATACTGTGCAACTCTCTCATATGACAAGTTTACACTGTGGAACTGACTCACATAACACGGTTACACTGTGGAACTCACTCACATAACAATTTTATACTGTCAATCGCCGGATGTGGATTTGTTTGCTGCCAAATGCCAGATGTGGAATGGTACTCCTGCCAGATACTGAATGTGGAGTAGTTGGCCAGTGAGATGCCAGATTTGGACTGGTCTGCCAGTGAGATGCCAGATTTAGAATTGACTACCTGCCAGATGCTGGATGTGGAATGGTCTGCCTGTAAGATGCTGAATCTGGTATCATCTTCCTGCCATTTGCTGGACATGGACTGCTCAGCCTAACAGATGCCAGATGTGGAATTGTCCATCTGAAAGATGCTGGATGTGGAATGTTCCTCTGACACATTCCGGATGTGGAATGGTACATCTGCCAGATGGTCCTCATGTGAGAATGTGGAAGTACAATATAATTCATGCCAGATACCAGATGTGGAATTGTCCACCTGCAAAGTGTCGGAGGTATAATTGTCCACCTGCGTGACACCAGATGTGGAATGGTCCACCTGCCAGATGCCGGAGGTGGAATGGCCCTTCTATGAAAATCCAGATGTGGAATGGACTTTGTACCAGATGCCGGACGTGTAATGGTACAGCGGCGTGATGCCGGATGTAAAATTATCTTCTTGACAGATGCCGGATGTGGAATGAAATTCGTGCCAGATGCCAGATGTGAAATGGTATGCTTGTCAGTTGCAGGATGGGGAATGGTCCTCTGCCAGATGTTGGATATGGAATGGTCTGCCTGGCTGTTTCTGGAGTGGAATAGACCACCTGCCAGTTGCAGGATGCGGAATGGTTTGCTGCCAGATGCCAGATGTGTAATGTTTTTTTTTCCCAGATGAAGGATGTGGAATTGTCGGCCTGCCAGATGCCAGATCTGGCATTGTCCACACACTTGATGCCAGTTATTGACTAGTCTGCCTGATAGATGCCAGATGTGGACTGGTTTGCCAGCGAGATGCCGCATTTAGAATTGACTACCTGCCAGATGCTGGATGTGGAATGGTCTGCCTGTAAGATGCTGAATCTGGTATCATCTTCCTGCCATTTGCTGGAATTGGACTGCTCAGCCTAACAGATGATGGATGTGGATTTGTCCACCTAGATGATCCTGGATGTGGAATGTTCCTCTGACACATTCCGGATGTGGAATGGTACATCTGCCAGATGCCGGAGGTGGAATGTTCCTCATGTGAGACTCTAGATGTACAATATAATTCGTGCCATATGCCAGATGTGGAATTGTATGCTTGCCAGATCCTGGAGGTGGAATTGTCCACCTGCAAAAGCCCAAATGTGGAATGGTGTGCCTGCCAGATGCCAGATGTGGAATGGTGCACCTGCCAGATGCCAGATGTGGAATGGTACAGCGGTGAATTTACAGTGTGGGACTCACTCACCTAAAAAGGTTACACTGAGGAATTCACTAACACAACATTTTCAATGTCGAATTTAGCGAAATACAAGGTAACACTGTGAAACTCACCCACATAACAAGTTTACACGGTGGGAACTAACATATAACAATGTAACACTGTCGAACACACTCCATACCAATGTTACACCCTGATACTCACTAAGTATAAAGGTTGACACAATGGAAATCACTTCGATAAAAATGTCACACTTTCAAACTCACTCACATAACAAGTTTACACTCTGGGAATCTCTCACATAATAAGGTGAATTTGTGGGATGCACATAATAAGGTCACACTGTGAAAATTACTCACATAACAAATTTACACTGTGGGACTCACTAACATAATGTTTACAATATGGGATTCCCTAAGTACCCAAAATTATACTGTGCAAATCTCTCACATGACAAGTTTACACTGTGGAACTGACTCACATATCACGGTTACACTGTGGAACTCTCTCACATAACAATTTTATACTGTCAATCGCCGGATGTGGATTTGTTTGCTGCCAAATGCCAGATGTGGAATGGTACTCCTGCCAGATACTGAATGTGGAGTAGTTGGCCAGTGAGATGCCAGATTTGGACTGGTCTGCCAGTGAGATGCCAGATTTAGAATTGACTACCTGCCAGATGCTGGATGTGGAACGGTCTGCCTGTAAGATGCTGAATCTGGTATCATCTTCCTGCCATTTGCTGGACATGGACTGCTCAGCCTAACAGATGCCAGATGTGGAATTGTCCATCTGAAAGATGCTGGATGTGGAATGTTCCTCTGACACATTCCGGATGTGGAATGGTACATCTGCCAGATGGTCCTCATGTGAGAATGTGGAAGTACAATATAATTCATGCCAGATACCAGATGTGGAATTGTCCACCTGCAAAGTGTCGGAGGTATAATTGTCCACCTGCGTGACACCAGATGTGGAATGGTCCACCTGCCAGATGCCGGAGGTGGAATGGCCCTTCTGTGAAAATCCAGATGTGGAATGGACTTTGTACCAGATGCCGGACGTGTAATGGTACAGCGGCGTGATGCCGGATGTAAAATTATCTTCTTGACAGATGCCGGATGTGGAATGAAATTCGTGCCAGATGCCAGATGTGAAATGGTATGCTTGTCAGTTGCAGGATGTGGAATGGTCCTCTGCCAGATGTTGGATATGGAATGGTCTGCCTGGCTGTTTCTGGAGTGGAATAGACCACCTGCCAGTTGCAGGATGCGGAATGGTTTGCTGCCAGATGCCAGATGTGGAATGTTTTTTTTTCCCAGATGAAGGATGTGGAATTGTAGGCCTGCCAGATGCCAGATCTGGCATTGTCCACACACTTGATGCCAGTTATTGACTAGTCTGCCTGATAGATGCCAGATGTGGACTGGTTTGCCAGCGAGATGCCGCATTTAGAATTGACTACCTGCCAGATGCTGGATGTGGAATGGTCTGCCTGTAAGATGCTGAATCTGGTATCATCTTCCTGCCATTTGCTGGAATTGGACTGCTCAGCCTAACAGATGATGAATGTGGATTTGTCCACCTAGATGATCCTGGATGTGGAATGTTCCTCTGACACATTCCGGATGTGGAATGGTACATCTGCCAGATGCCGGAGGTGGAATGTTCCTCATGTGAGACTCTAGATGTACAATATAATTCGTGCCATATGCCAGATGTGGAATTGTATGCTTGCCAGATCCCGGAGGTGGAATTGTCCACCTGCAAAAGCCCAAATGTGGAATGGTGTGCCTGCCAGATGCCAGATGTGGAATTGTGCACCTGCCAGATGCCAGATGTGGAATGGTACAGCGGTGAATTTACAGTGTGGGACTCACTCACCTAAAAAGGTTACACTGAGGAATTCACTAACACAACATTTTCAATGTCGAATTTAGCGAAATACAAGGTAACACTGTGAAACTCACCCACATAACAAGTTTACACGGTGGGAACTAACATATAACAATGTCACACTGTCGAACACACTCCATACCAATGTTACACCCTGATACTCACTAAGTATAAAGGTTGACACAATGGAAATCACTTCGATAAAAATGTCACACTTTCAAACTCACTCACATAACAAGTTTACACTCTGGGAATCTCTCACATAATAAGGTGAATTTGTGGGATGCACATAATAAGGTCACACTGTGAAAATTACTCACATAACAAATTTACACTGTGGGACTCACTAACATAATGTTTACAATATGGGATTCCCTAAGTACCCAAAATTATACTGTGCAAATCTCTCACATGACAAGTTTACACTGTGGAACTGACTCACATATCACGGTTACACTGTGGAACTCTCTCACGTAACAATTTTATACTGTCAATCGCCGGATGTGGATTTGTTTGCTGCCAAATGCCAGATGTGGAATGGTACTCCTGCCAGATACTGAATGTGGAGTGGTTGGCCTGCCAGATGCCAGATTTGGACTGGTCTGCCAGTGAGATGCCGGATTTAGAATTGACTACCTGCCAGATGCCAGATGGTAAATGGTATGCTTGTCAGTTGCAGGGTGTGGAATGGTCCTCTGCCAGATGCTGGATATGGAATGGTCTGCCTGGCTGATGCTGGTGCATTAGATCACCTGCCAGTTGCAGGATGGGGAATGGTTTGCTGCCAGATGCCAGATGTGGAATGTTTTTTTCCCAGATGCTGGATGTGGAGTGGTCGGCATGCCAGATGCCAGATGTGGTATTGTCCTCCCACTTGATGCCAGATATTGACTAGTCTGCCTGACAGATGCCAGATGTGGAATGGTCTGCCAGTCAGATGTCAAATGTCGTATTAGATTCCTGCCATTTGCTGGACATGAAAATGTCCACCTAAAAGATGGCAGATATGGAATGGTCCCCCTGTAAAATACCAGACGTTGTATTGTCCACCTGCAGATGCCGGAGGTGTATTGTCCACCTGCAAAATGCCAAATGTGGAATGGTCCCTCTGCGAGATGCCAGATGTGGAATGGTCCACCTGCCAGATCCCGGAGGTGGAATGATCCTTCTGTGAGAATCCGGATGTTGAATGGACTTTGTGCCAGATGCCAGATGTTTAATGGTACAGCGGCAAGATGCTGGATGTAGAATGATCTTCTGGACAGATGCCGGATGTGGAATGGAATTCGTACCAGATGCAGATATGAAATGGTATGCTTGTCAGTTGCAGGATGTGGAATGATCCTCTGCCAGATGCTGGATATGGAATGGTCTGCCTGGCTGATGCTGGAGTGGAATAGACCACCTGCCAGTTGCCAGATGGGGAATGGTTTGCTGCAAGATGCCAGATGTGGAATGGTTTTTTTTTCCCAGATGCTGGATGTGGAGTGGTCAGCCTTCCAGATGCCAAATGTGGTATTGTCCACCCATTTGATGCCTGATATTGACTAGTCTGCCTGACAGATGCCAGATGTGGAATGGTCTGCCAGTCAGATGTCAAATGTCGTATCAGCTTCCTGCCATTTGCTGGATATGGAAATGTCCACCTAACAGATGGCAGATATGGAATGGTCCCCCTGTAAAATACCAGATGTGGAATGGTCCACCTGCCAGTTGCCGGATGTGTAATGGTTCACTGGCCAGATGCCAGATGTAGAATGAACTTCTGGACATATCCCAAATGTGGAATGAAATTCGTGCCAGATGCCAGAAGTTAAATGGACTTCATGTCAGATGTTTGATATGGAATGGTCCACCTGACAGTTGCCAGATGTGAAATGGTTTTCTGCCAGATGTGGAAAGGTAGTCCTGTCAGATGTTGGATGTGCAGTGGTCAGCCTGCCTGATGCCAGATTTGGAATAGTCCGATTGACAGATGCCAGATGGGGTATGGTAAACTTGCTAGATGCCGGTTGTGGAATGGTCCTCCTTCCAGATGCCGGATGCGGAATGGTCCACCTGCAAGATACAGGATGTGGAATGGTCCACCTGCCAGATGCCGGATGTGGAATGGTCCCCCTGCCAGATGGCAGGTGTGGATTGGTAATCCTTTCAGGTGCAAGATGTCGATTGCTCCACCTGCCAGATGCTGCATGTGGAATTGTCCACCTCCCAGATGCTGGATATGGAATGGTATGCCAACCATATGCTGGATGTGGATGGTCCTCATGCCAGATGCCAGCTGTGTAGTGGTGATCAGGTAGTGGCCAGATGTGGAATGTTCCACCTGTCAGATTCATGATGTGGAATGGTCTTTCTGGCAAATGCCAGATGTAAAATGGTCCGTCTGCAAGATGCCGCATGTGTTATTAGCTTCAAGACATTTTCCGAATGTGGAATGGTCCACCTGCCGGATTCTGGATGTCGAATGGTCCGCCTGCCAGATGCCAGATCTGGAATGTTCCGCCTGTCAGATTCTTGATGTGGAATGGCCTTCCTGGAAAATGCCTGATGTGGAATGGTCCATCTGTCATATTCCAGATGTGGAATAGTCCACCTGCCAGAAGCCAGAAGTGGAATGGTCTTCCTGCCAGTTGCTGGATCTGGAATGGTTCTTCTTCCAGATGTTGGATTTCCAATGGTCCACCTGCCAGATGCTGGATGTAGAATGGTCTTCCTGCCAGATGCAATGATTCCAATTTGACAGTTGGGAGATGGTTTAACAGTGATGTACTGGAGACTGAAGCAGATATTATGATACCAGGTACACAGTGTTGAGAGGGTTTAACAGTGATGTACAATAAACTGTGCCAAATACAGTAACACGGGTCTCATAGTGGGGAGAAAGATTAATGGTGATGTTCAGTAGAGTTAGATGGATCCTGTGACAAAGGTTTCACAGTGGTGAGAAGTTTTAATAGTGACGTACGATAAACTTTGCTGGATATGGTGACTTCGAGTTTAAAGTGGAGAGATGGTTCAATGGTGATATACGATAGACTCAGGCATATTTTGTGACACTGGGTTCACAGTAGTGAAATGGTTAAAAAGTGATGTACGATAAACTGTGTCAGATACTGTAACACCAGGTTCACAGTAAGGAGAAGGTTTAATGGTGATGTACGGCAGACTGAGGCAGAAACCGTTACCACGGGTTCACAGTGGGGAGAAGGTTAACCAGTTTTGTACAATAAACTGTGGCAGAAATTCTGACAACAGGTTTCCAGTTGGCACATCTCCAGAATGGAGGAACATTGCCTTCCCAAGATCGTGTTATATGGCGAGCTCTCCACTGGCCACCGTGCCAGAGGTGCACCAAAGAAGAGGTACAAAGACTGCCTAAAGAAATCTCTTGGTGCCTGCCACATTGACCACCACCAGTGGGCTGATATCGCCCCAAACCGTGCATCTTGGTGCCTCACAGATCGGCGGGCAGCAACCTCCTTTGAAGAAGACCGCAGAGCCCAACTCACTGACAAAAGACAAAGGAGGAAAAACCCAACATCCAACCCCAACCAACCAATTTTCCCCTGCAACCACTGCAACCGTGTCTGCCCGTCCCGCATTGGACTTGTCAGCCACAAACGAGCCTGCAGCTGACGTGGACATTTACCCTCTCCATAAATCTTCGTCCGCGAAGCCAAGCCAAAGAGAGAAGCCAAAAAGAAAGAGATAAACTGTGACAGATACTGAGACACCAAGTTCACAGAGGTGAGAATGTTCAATGGTGGTATATGGTTGACTGAGGCAGGTACTCAGACACTGGGCTCACAGTAGTGAGAAGGTTTAACGGTGATGCATGGCAGACATAGGCAAATAATGTTACACCGGGTTCACAGTGGGCAGAAGGTTTAACGGTGATATACGGAAGAATGAGGAAGATACTGTGAGACAGGGTTCACAGCAGCAGTGAGAAGGTTTAACAGTGATGTCCAATATAATGTAGCAAATACTGTGACACTGGATTCACATTTGAGAGATAAAACAACAGTGATGTATGGAAGACTGAGGCAGATACTGTGACACCAGTTACACAGTGGGGAGAATGTTTAATGAGGATGTATGGTACACTTTGACAGATACTGTTGACACCAGGTACACAGTAGTGAGTAGGTTTAACTGTGATGTATGATAAATTATGGCAGATGCAGAGACACCAGGTTCACAGTGAGGAGAAGGTTTTATGATGTTTGTTAGAGTGAGATAGATACTGTGACATTGAGTTCACAGTGGTGGAAGATTTAACAGAACGATAAACAGTCCCAGGTTCTGTGACACCTGATAACCATTTGTTAGTGGATTTAACAGTGTAGGATTATGTGTAGCAGATATTTTGACAGAAGGTTCAAAGGGGAAAGAGGTCTAATGGCGATGTACGATAATCTGTGGCAGATAGAGAGACAATGGGTTTACAATGGGGAGAAGGATGAACAGTGATATATGATAAACTGTGGCAATACTGTGACATGATGTTCACAATATTATGAAGTTTTAATGGTGATGTATAATAAACTCTGGCATATACTATGACACCAGGTTCACTGTGGGGAGTGGTTTTATGGTGATGAACGGAAGACAGGGGAAGATACTGTGAAACCGGATTCACAATGGGGAGAAGGTCAATCACTGCTGCACGATAAACTGTGCAAGATACTTTGACCCTAGGTTCACAGTGCGAGAAGGTTTCACAGTAATGAACGATAAATTGTGTCAAATACTGTGGCCCAAGGTTCACAGTGGGGAGAAAGTTTAACGGTGATGTATGGTAAATTGAGATGGATACTGTGACACCAGGTGAACAGAGGGAATAAGTTTTAACAGTGATGAATGATAAACTGTGTCAAATATAGTGACACTGGGTTCACATCCGTCATACGGTTGAACAGTAATGTACAATAAACTGTGTTTGATACTGTGACACCAAGTTCACAATAGGGAGAATGTTAATGGGAATGTACAGTAGATGGAGGCCGATACTGTGACACAGATTTCAGAGTATGGAGTAGATATAACAGTGATGTCCAATAAACAGCGGGAGATACCGCATTCACAGTGGGGAGAAGGTTTAATGGTGATGTATGGTAGACTGAGGCAGATACAATGACACAAGGCTCATTGTATTGTTAATTTCTCTTCATTACAACATCTAATTTATATGCTCCATTTTTTTTTGTGGCAACTTCCAAACTTTCCATAAACTTCAATTCTAATCAGATTTTGTTCATTTAAATAGGTCACCATTAAAAGCCCAAATCATTTGGTCTCTAAAGTACGCCTCACAAAATTAAATTCTTTACTTGGGTTTGGTTGCAACAGCTCTTCAGTCTGCTTCATTATTTTTTCAGTCCCTCGTTTTGTGTTTTCTTTTTTGCCTGTGCAGTTTCACCAAATGGGCATCCAACTCTGTCTTCTCAGCTTGACCCAACATCTCCTCTGTAAACTTAAGCAAACCAAGGAGACCAAAGTTAAAATTTTCACATTTGCATTTTCAAAAACAAAAATGGTGCTGTGACTTGCAGTTTTACATCATAATCCCTCTTGCTAAACTTGCAAGAAACTGCACCTCATCCTACAGCTGGAAAATTGCAAGGGAACTGCTGGGTTAAAGCAAAGATTCCACCCAGTCACCCCATTAAATGCCTCCAAGTTAACAACAGATAGCAACCTGAAAGTTAAATACAAAGATCTGTATCAGGAAGATTAACGGCCTTTTAAAAAAATCATATCTACTCATGAAAGAAAACTCATAAGGGAACACTAGGCTCTTGTTCAACAATTCCTGTTGTGTTCCTCAAAATGGTTTGAATCTTGATTTCAAGCAGAGTCATTTAGTGAGATTGTTGGTCCAGAACAAACCCTGCCCACACACTCCCTTAAATACCTGCAAAGTCCTGGCTCAGCTCTGCTCCATGCTAAAGCTATCAGAGCTTTTCTGAAGAGATAACAGATTTCAGATGCTGATACGACGAGTCAGAAACACACTAATACTTCCCTGAACAACACACCTCTCTGAAAACCATCAAGAACCTTTCTGAACTGTAATGTTTTTTTTTTACCTTTCGAGCACCAAAGCCTGGTGAATTTTATATATGTTAAATTCTGTGCACAGTATAAGAATAGCCTGCAACCAGTGAACTTGGAGGAATGAAAAGTGAGATTGGACTGTGAACCAAAGAACTTTTCTGAACTTACACACACACTACACACACGTGCACTTAGAATTAGAAAGGGGGTAAGTTAAGTAAAGTAATTTAAAGTAGTAAAACAGTGATAATTTAAAGTGTAATTCCATGTTCATGTTTAAAAATAATTAAAATCAATTTTGGTTGAAGTAAACATTTGTCTTAGTGAATATCTATTGCTGCTGTGTTTTGGGATCCTCTGGTCTTGTAACACTGCACCAAGCTTCAGGTTATGATAATTGTCCATAAAAGGACCCCAGAATCTTTTAAAAGTTATTAATTGACTCTTCAATAATTTTTTGTAAATATCAACAAGACATAATATCATTTAACCATTGTGTATGCGTCGTTGGAGAATTGCCTTTCCATTCAATCAGAATTAGAGTGTTGGATGCCGTATTTGAGAAAAGATGTGCTGGTGTTGGGGAAGGTTCAGAGATGATTGACTGGAATATCAGGAATGAAAGGGTTAGTGTATGAGGAACATTTGTCACCTCTTTGACTGTACTAGTTGGAGTACAGATAAGGGGGATGTCAGAGGCATTTTAAATGCTGGAAGGCCTGGACAGAGTACATATGGCAAAGAAGTTTCCCATGGTAGGAGATTTGAGGACAAGAGAGCATAATTTCAGGATAAAAGGGTGCCACTATGAAACAGATGTGGAAAAAATTATTTTGTCAGTGGGTCGTGAATCGTGGAACTGAGGTCATTGCGTGTATTTCAGGCAGAGATTGAGAGGTATTTAATCAGTCAAGGAATCAAGGGTTATGGGGAGAAAGCTGGGCATTGGGGCTGTGGTAAAATGGTGGAACAGACTCAATGGGCCTATGTCTTGTGATCTTTATCCTGCAATAGACCTAGACAACCCTCCTCAGGTATTCCATTCTTAGAAAACAGTCTGCATAGTGGTTTTATGTCATAACATAACATAACATAACATAACAATTACAGCACGGAAACAGGCTATTAGGCCCTTCTAGTCCGCACCGAACCAAACACCCCTTTCTAGTCCCACCTCCCTGCACAATGCCCATAACCCTCCATCTTCTTCTCATCCATATACCTGTCCAACCTTTTCTTAAATAATACAATTGACTCCGCCGCCACTATTTCTCCCGGAAGATCATTCCACACGGCTACCACTCTCTGAGTAAAGAAGTTCCCCCTCATGTTACCTCTAAACCTCTCCCCCTTAATTCTTAACTCATGTCCTCTTGTTTTAATCTTTCCTCCTCTTAACGGAAATAGTCTATCCACATCCACTCTGTCTATCCCTTTCATAATCTTAAATACTTCTATCAAATCCCCTCTCAACCTTCTACGCTCCAAAGAATAAAGACCTAATCTGTCCAATCACTCCCTATACTCTAGATGCTTAAACCCAGGTAACATTCTGGTAAACCTTCTCTGCACTCTCTCCACTCTGTTAAAATCCTTCCTATAATTAGGCGACCAGAACTGCACACAGAACTCCAAATTAGGCCGCACCAACGTCTTATACAATCTCAACATCACCTCCCAACTCCTATATTCCATGCAATGATTGATAAAGGCCAGCATACTAAAAGCCTTCTTCACCACCCTATTCACGTGAGTTTCTACCTTCAGGGAACGATGTACCGTTACTCCTAAATCTTTCTGCTCTTCTGTATTCATCAATGCTCTCCCATTTACCACGTATGTCCTATTCTGATTCTTCTTACCAAAATGAAGCACCTCACACTTATCAGCATTAAATTCCATCTGCCATTTTTCAGCCCACTTTTCTAAGCAGCCCTCTGCAATCCTTGAAAACCTTCTTCATTATCCACTATTCCACCTATCTTAGTATCATCTGCATATTTACTAATCCAATTTACCACCGCATCATCTAGATCATTAATGTATATAACGAACAACAATGGGCCCAATACAGATCCTTGAGGCACACCACTGGTCACCAGCCTCCAACCTGACAGACAATTATCCACTACCACTCTCTGGCCTCTCCCTTTCAGCCAATGTTCAATCCATTTGACTATCTTAAAATTTATACCTAAAGACTGCACCTTCCTAACTAACCTTCCATGTGGTACCTTATACCTTGTCCATATAGACAACATCCACTGCGCTAACCTCATCCACACTCCTAGTCACCTCTTCAAAAAATTCAATCAGATTGGTCAAACATGACCTTCCTCCCACAAATCCATGTTGAGTGCTCCTGATCAGACCCTGTCTATCCAGATGTTTATAAGTACTATCTCTAAGAATTTTCTCCATTAATTTCCAATTGAATCCCATGTTATGTGACCCAGTGAAAATTCTGCCTTGAAAGGACCACAGCTTCCTAATTTAAAAAAAATTGTTATCGAGCAGCTCAAATGAGATATCTTGCTTCTTACTTTGAAAGGGAAAAATTACCATAAAATAAGAGAGAGAAAAGTAGAAGAATTTATATACAAGTGGGAATTGAAATTAATGGTTGGTGGGAGACATACACCATTTTTGAAACATATATGGAATAAAATAAATGATGAATTTGGTGTAAGTGGATGTACATCACCCAGAATAGCTTTGATTTATAATCCTCGGATCTTTTTCAAAGGAGCATCAATTTCTGGATATCTGGTTTTGTCAGGGGATTATGAATGTTGAAGATTGTTATGAAAGGGGTCAATTAATGTCCTTTGAGCAACTGAGAAATAAATATCATATAACTCATAGCAATCTTTTTTGCTATTTCCAATGAAGAGCATATTTGAAGGATAAGTTAGGAACAACCATGTTGTACTGAAATAGAAATTCCTTACAAAGAGGAATTGTTAAAAAATTTACTTCCATGATGTCCTCTTTATTACAAGTAGGAACTTTTAAATGAGGAGTTCTTAAGTCGAGACAAAGGTGGGAAATGGATCTGAACATTGTAATCGATTGGCAAATATGGGCAGATCCATATAAGGATCTCAATGTAAGATATAAATTAGTTCAGTATAATTATTTTTACATCAGTCATGTAGCAGATGTCAGCAAGGATTTTATCTGAAAGCTGCACCTGGAGTCAGGTGACTCAAGCAGTTGGATTTGAAAAGCTCTACAAGAAGCTGATTTGGCAAGAGATCACATGATATTGGGGAGTTGTATTAATTTTCTTCAACTCAGCATTTTGGATCCATTGACCAGAGTTCCACACTGCAGCAGTGAGGAAGGAATTCACAACTGGTTTTTATTCTACAGTTACTTCTTACACTAGAGAAATTGAATGGAATAAAATCAGAATTATCAGATCAATGTTTTAGGTGTTGTGAAGATGTAGCAAATTTCTTGCATTCAATTTAGCTTTGTCCTAATGCAAGATCTTTTTGGGGAGAATTACAAATTTTTTGGAACAAGTTACAGGAGTTATTTTTTCGCAAAATTCAACCTTAATTTTATTGGGAAATATTGAAGGAACAAGGCCCAAATTAAAACTATTAATATATCAATCGAAATTTGTTAAATAAGTGTTAGTGGAGATGAGGAAATATATTGCACTTACTTGGAAATCAGATATATTTTTAGGGATGCCAAGATGACATGCAAAAATTTAAAGTTATATTCCTTTTGAAAAAAATTACATATAGCTTGAGAAATATATACTCTATGCTTTTGCAAATTTGACACCTGAATATTCAATTATTAGGCTTCAATTTGTAATAATGCTCTTTCCGTCCTTCTAGACATGCAAGATTCTCCTCTAAGTTGTAACATTTTTATTTAGATGTGTTAGATTTCCTCACCACCATGATCTCTAGGGAAGCGAAGGTCTAACACACGGCATCAGAAAACAGGAAGACCACACACCATCAACAACTGAGAAGCAGAGGATTCAATCCAATGGTCAAGGTCCATGGAAGCAGACCATTGAGGGTTTCTGCAGCTGAAGGTCCCACATAAGTGACAGGCTGTTGGTAATTTGAGGAGAGGAACCCAAGCAGGCTTTGAGCTTCTGGAAAAAGCAGTAATGGGACTCACATTAGGTCGTGGATTGCTAGAGGCTGGTTCCAAACTGGCTAAAAGGGTATCAGGTATCAGATGGGATACTATTGGATGTTAAATGGTTCCTAATCATGTCATTGCCAATGACTTGGATTGGTCTGTGAGCATTGAAAGAGAATCCACAAACCCTCAGTGTCTTGGCCCAGGGTTCAGGGTGGAGGTTGGGGGGAGAAGACGACTCTTGCTTCTTTCTCTGAGTGCAAGAGGCATTTCAGGCAATTTCTGCCAATGGCGAATCTGTCTGCCTCTCAGCAGGAAAAAAGCAATTTTGTGTGATATGACACCTTTTAATTACATGACAGTAAATTGTCTTCTGAAATAGAGAGGTTCAAGTTTCAAACTATTACACACTCCACTCACCAGAGCTACCTGGATTATACCTATTCCCACTTTATTTTTTTGCAAGGACACCACATTGTATATTGATATGTTTTTGAAAGAGATGGATTGTAGAAGTCGTGGAGGCCACAAACAAACACAAACACTTCAAAAAACAGCTCTTATTTACAATGCATGAGCTTTGCTGAGAGTGAGTCATTCAGGCACCAAGAGCCTTTGCAAAGACAAAACAAGGAGACTGCTTTGCTAAAGAATTTCAAAACAGGTGTAAATGGATGATTGATTTTAAAGCAACTGATGAATGGACTCAGAAGTTTGGGTCCGGTGCAGTAATCTGGCTGGTTGCAGTTTGCTCTTCTAAGAAGGTCATGTGCTTTTGCAAGCAGAGAGGAGAGACCAAACTGGCTTTTTCGAAGAGAGAGATGGCAAGCTGGCATCTTGTTGAAATCCCATTTTGAAGATGGTTTGTGAGTTCTCAGTTCAGCCTGTTGAAAAACTTTGTTGTCCAAATGAGGAAATGGCTGGTGAGAGTGTTTCACCTGAAATAAGGGAAATAAAAGGAACTCTATGGTGACCTGCAGAAGAGGTGATCATTTGGAAAACCCTGATGGGTTTCATTGACAAGACCCCAAAGTGGCTGATCAGAGGGAATCAGTTTTTGTGTGTCCAATGAGCAGGAAATCCCTCTCTGAAACCAACAAGAGTCTTCCTGGAAAACCAATCCAGACGGAACAATATAAAGATTATTGGTTTGCCGGAAGGTATGGAGGGATCAAACCCAAGAAAATTTTTTACTGAATGGATTCCACAGGTGCTGGGTCAAGAACATTTCCCGGAAGGTATAATACTGGAACGTGCTCACAGAGCCTTGCGTAGAAGACCTATTTCAGGTCAAAGTCCAAGACCTGTTTTGGTTCATTGCTTGAATTATTACGACAGAGAAATAATTTTACGAGTGGCTATTAGAAATGCACAACAGAGAAAATCACCCTTGATGATTCAAAATAATCGAGTTTTCTTCTATGCGGATTTGAGTCAAGAAGTTATGTTCCAATGATGGGAATTCAATCCTGCTAAAGAGTTGTTGTGGAAGAAAGGTTACAAGGCAACCTTTTGATATCCAGCTGTTTTGAAGATTTTTCAAGATGGTTACGAACCAAAGTTCTTTGATTCTACAAAGGAAGCTATAGCATTTGCTCAAGAGCTGCCAATTACTCAGTTTCAACAGAAACATAGTCCACCGCGATCTCTAAGGAGACAAGAGATGGAAGAAAAAAGCCGTGCTCCAAGAAGGAATGGTTGTAATGGTGACTCGGCAGTTGGAGCTGATTAAAAGAAGAGTTGTCCTTTTTTTTCTAATGTTTTTTTTTTAAAAAAGGGATATTAAATAATGATGATGTTAGTTTAAGATGAAGTGAGAGTTGGGGGAGAGAACTGGATAGGCACTATTTCCTGAATGTTATCTGTTACGTGTGACACCCATTTTTTTTTGGGAGTTACCGCATTGCGCGGTTTAGAAGGGAGGGGGTATTTTTAACCTCCTACCCATTTTTTTTTTCTTTTTTTTTGTATTATTAGATTAAAGAGTGAAGGGGTTTTTTTTGTTTACATATAAAAAAAAGCATAAGAAAGTACTTGATTGTTTAAAAAACTAAAAATTGAAGTGGTTTTTTTTGTAAAGATTATTCACTAGATAAGGAATATCTGAAATTTAAATGTGAATGGGATGGATTTTTTTTATTTTTTCTTTAACTTTAAGGTGAAAGGAGTGGTAATTCTGGTGTATATTATTTTGCTATTTTAGTTATAGAACGAAGGGAAAGTTATAAATTGAATTGTACAATTCTTAATGAGGCTTGAATTTTGTTTGTGGTTTATGCTCCATTTGTTGAAGATATAGATTTCGTTGTAGATGTGTTTTTATTATTTGGATATCTGAATTTTAACGTATGATTGGGGATATTTAAATGTGGTTTTGGAGCTTTTATTGGATAACTATTCAAGAATAAAAGGGAAAAATGGTGGAAGAGTACTAAAATTGAATTGTACAATGCTTAATGAGGTTTGAATTTTGTTTTAAGATAGTGGTTTATGTGACTAATATGATAGATGTGAAGTTAGTTGATATTTGGTGAAGGTTTATCTCTATAAAGAAAGTTTTTTTTCATCTATTTTATTCATGCTAAAATTTTTTTTAAGAATTGATTATTGTTTAAGAATTTTTGATAATGTTACTAACTTTACTAATTTTTTATATTAAGTTTGAGTTAAATATATGTTTCATATTAACTCCGTTTGTTAAATATATGCATTTAAGTTTGATTTAAATGTTTTTTAAGTCTGATATCTTAGTATTAATCACTTTTCTTTTTGTTAGTATTTTAATCGCTTATGTTTTTGTTTTTTATTGTAAGTGGGGTTTTTTTCTCACATATATTATTAACTTTATTAATTCTTCACTCTTTATTTGGGGGGAAGGGGGGGTTGGACTAATTTGAGTTGGGTTATTAATGTGTAATAATTATTGGGGAGGGTATAGTTTATTTAGATTACTGATACTGTTTTGTAATTTTATTATTTTATTAATTTTTTTAATGTAATCCTATATGTTATTCATGTTATAAAATCTTAAATAAAGTTTAAAAAAAAACAAGGGAAAAACCAGATTGGACTAGATTAGAACGAGATAAAATAGGGGAGAAGATACCTAAACATATACTATATAAATGCGATGAAAAATTGGTAAAACATAGGTATTGCATCATCTGCTCAACATTTGGAAGAAGATTCATGTAGAAAGGAATAAAACAAATTACCAACTACCAAAACTAATATTGACGCAAAATCAGCTAATTCCTTTTACAATAGATAACCTTTCCTTCAGAGAATGGGAGAGAAAAGGGATCAAAAGAATAGAAAATAGTTTTTCGGGAAATAAATTATTATCCTTTGAACAAATGAAGGATAAATATAATATAACTCACGATACAATGTTTGCATACTACCAACTGAAAACCTACTTGAAGGACAAATTGGGAAACAGTCTGAGGTTACCAGAAGGAAGCAATTTTGAATATGTGATTACAGACACAATGATAATCCAAACATTTGTAACAAACATGTACATCAAACTGCAAGAAAAGGAGAACAAGGAAACAAATGGTAAACCTAAACAAAAATGGGAACAAGATCTAAACATAAAGATAAAGAATGAAACATGGGAGAAGCTATGCTCCAGAATTATGAGAAATACAATAAACACGAGGTTACGTATGATACAATATAACTGGATACACAGGCTATACATCACACCTCAAAAGTTAAATAAATGGGACCCAACAGTATCAGACAGATGATTTCGCTGTAAAAAGGAAACGGGAACAACAATTCATGCAATTTAGACATTTGAGAAAGTGGAAAAATTTTGGGAAGATCTAAACCAGATATTAAATAAAATCACAAAAAGTAATATACCAAAAAACCCAGAGATCTTCCTCCTAAGTAATATAAGAAACAAAGAATTTGGACTCGATTTGGATGGAGCACAAAAAAGATTTGTTATGATAGCCGTAGCTGTAGCAAAAAAAGGTATTATGTCAACCTGGAAATTAGTAGACAACTTGAGAATTCAACAATGGTATATAGAAATGAAAAAATGTATTCCATTAGAAAAAATAACATATAATTTAAGAAATAACATTACAATATTCGAACAAATATGGGAGCCATACATGAAACACAATAGGGAAATCCTACCGTGGACTTCCACCATCTAAAATGACAGAAGGAGAAGATAACGAAAAGAACTGACTCAGTAAAATCTCTTGTTTATTTTTATTAAGTGACAACATTGTTTAACGGGTTTAATGTATCTTATAGATTGAACTTTAAATAAATGGGAAAGGGAGTGAGGGAGGGAGGGAGGGAAGGGAGGGGGGTAAAAGGGAGAGAAAATGACACTATATATTTAAGAAGAAAAATGTTTGTATGTATCTTGGTCAATATGGTTTATAGTGTGAAAAATTTTAAAAAAAATAAAAAATGAGTCAGTGCATGAAGGATCTCCTCCCAATTGGAAGAAGAAAGAGAAATTACCTCAGGTTACACAATCCTGGCACAACTCCATGTGTAATTGATTTCAGTCATGTGAATCTTAGATGGGATAAGAACAACAAATTCCTCTCAAATAATGGATGAGTCATAAAAAAGGGTTGTCCAAAGTATTGGTAGCTGCAATCTTGTGAACAACTATTACAAGAAGAAAGGTCTCGAATTCAGAATATCCTACTAGACACAGAGCACCTATGATAATAAGGGAGTAATAAAGGTGGGATGTCAGTGCAATAAAAAAGGTTGAGGACCACTGACCTTGGGAGCACATTAAGGGTGATTTAGAGACAAATCTGCATGTCTTAGGATGTGGGAGGAAATTGGAACACCAAGAGAAATCCTAGAATATGCAAACTCCATATAACCACCACCTGAGATCAGGATTGTACCCAGGTCACTGGAGATGCGAAGCAGCAACTCTCTTAATTGTCCACTGTGCTGTCACTCAGCAAATATATTGTGGAGAAGGTACATTCTAAAAACACACCGAAATGCTGGAGGAACTCAGCCAGCCTTTTCAGCATCCATAAGATACAAAAATATATTGCCGATATTTTGGCTCCGAGCCCTTCTTCAAGGAATATGCAGAATGAGCCAGAAGCAGGAAACATCAGAATTCATACCAACAAAAGGTGTTCATTGGAAATGATAAGAGATGAGGTAAGAATTTATCATGTTTGTGTGAAAGGAGACGGAAGGGAGAGACAGGGCTGGGGGAAGGTGAAGGGAGAAGAAGTGATGGGGTGGGGGGTTTAATGAAACCCAGAGAAGTCACTATTAATTCCACCTACTAAGAGGGTGCTCATGTGGAAAATAAGGTGTTGTTTCTCCAATTTGCAGGTCCTCTCAGTCTAGCAGTGCACAAGACCATGGAAATGTCAATAAGTGAAAGGGATGGGGAATTTAAATGGGTGGCAATTAGGAGACCCACATTATTGCTGTGGACAGTGCCAAGGTGCTACTCACCACAGTTGAAGTGCTGCCCCTCTACCATTTGACACATATTCCCCTCTCCACCTTCCGTGACTCCCTTGTCCATCAATAAAGTTCCCTACCAATTGTCTCCTTTGGACCTTCCTCTGTGACCACAGGAGATACACCAATTGTGGCCACACCTCCTCCTTCACCACCATTTGGGGCCCAAACAGACCTTCCAAGTGAAGCAATATTTCACTTGTGAATCTGCAGGGGTCTTCTACTGCATCCAGTGCTCCCGTTGTAGTCTCCTCTACATCAGACAGGGAGATTGTTTTTGATCTGTCGCCGCAATAGTGTGGATCTCCCAGCGGTCAACGTCATTCCCTTTCAGACCACAGACCACCCGCAAATTGGAGGAACAACACCATCTTCTGACTGGGCACCCTTCAACTAGATGGCATTAATATCAACTTTTCTAGTTTTCGTTAAACCCCGCCCCCCTTCACTTCTTCCCCATCTCTGTCTCTCCCTTCCGTCTCCTTTCACAAAAACCTGATAGATTCTTACCTCATCCCTTATCATATCCAATTATTACTCAAGTTTTGGACTTCCTACTATTGACAGAAACCTGGCTGAGCATTGGCGAGATTGTTCCATTGCATTGTTCACAGCAAGTCATGGTGGGGGTTTAGCCGTTGATAAATCATTTTGTGCTGTTTATTGAATCCTGATAATTTCTCCACTTTCAAAGTCCAACTAATTAAAGTGGGACTGGTCAACCCCTTTTTAATTGCTCTTATATATCACCCACCAAAAATATATAAAGATTTTATCACTCAGTTCATAGATTTCCTTCCATCAAGTTCTGATTCTTGGTGACTTCAATATCTCTGTGTGTTGTCCAACTAAGCCCCTTGTAGATTATTTTATCTATTGAGTGCTTTAATTTATGACTGCTTTCAAATGGATCCTAGATTTTGTTCTAGTTCTTCTGTCTGATTTTTCAATTAGCAACCTGGTAATAATTGATACCTGTATGTCCCACCTATAGCTGTTACTTTTGACCTATCCCTGCCTTTCCCCGCTAACAAATCTTGTCTTCCTAAATGCTACTCAATTAAATTAACTCATGGACTATTAGTAAGTACACAGAGGCTCTTATAGCAGCTTCAAATATCTCCACTATTGAGGTGTTCTCTCTTCACCTCAACACTGAGGAATTTTTACTTCCCTACTTAATACCACCTGTTCTTCTATCCTGACTGTAGCCCCACTTAAAGTGAAAAAAACTAAGCTTAAGACTGTGTCTTGGTTTAATAATACCAACAAAGAGGGAGTGCAAGATAGTTGAACAAAAGTGGAAGCGGGATAAAATACCAGGAAGCAGTAAAAGCCAAAAGAACAAATTTTTTGCCAACCTAATTTCCAATTCCCATAATCCCAAGGTCTTGTTCAGTACCATCAACTGGGTCATTATCCTGCACCCAATACCAACTCTCATGCATCTCTTACCAAATGCAAAGAATTAAAAAAATTCTTCATAAACAAAGTTGAGAGCATCAGGGAAATGTCTCCCCCGACCCATAACCTAACTGTACTACAGTTCTGTTCATCTAACCTGGACTGTCTTAATCCCATCACACTACCCACCCTTAGAAAAATTGTGCCCTCCATGAAGCCTAAAACCTGCCCCCTCGACATTATCCCTACCCCCTTCCATTTTTGACATAGTTCATCCTAGCATTAACAGTTCCCTAGCCACTGGTACTCTTCCAATTTGTTTCAAGCATGCTATGGTCCAGTCCCTCCTGTAAAAACCCAAATTAGATCCACCACACCCAAACATTACAGACCTGTTTCTAAACTTCCATTCCTGTCAAAGATCCTTGAAAAAGTTGTTTTTAGTCAATTCTTGCCCTACCTACATCAAAATAACTTATTGGAGATTTCAATCAGGTTATAAGGCCCAACATAGCACAGAGCTATGTTGCACACCCTCTTTGACTTGGGTGGCTCTGCCATTCTAATTCTCCTGAACCTTAGCGTAGCGTTTGATAATGTGGATCACACTATTTTAATAGATCGTCCCCAGTATGGGGTCGGTATCAATAAGACGGCCTTGAACTGGTTTGAATCATATCTTAATGATAGGACTTCCTCAGTTAATAGGGGCAAATTTTTGTCTTCTTCAGTTACCCTTTCCTGCAGGGTAACCTAACCCTAACCCACAAGGTAACCTAACCCTAACCCACAAGTGTCTATTCTTGGCCCCATTCCGCTTAGTCCTATCATTCAAAATCTTTCCACAAAACCGATGATACTCAGGTCTATCTCCCCTTGAAACCTAATGACCAATTAAAGATAGTCAGCCTCACTATCTATAAAGTGTTGGATGGCTCAAAACTTCTTACAGCTAAATGAGGGCAAATTTGAGGTTATCCTATTTGGTTCCCCTGAATTCTACCAAAATTATCTCCAACTCTTGGTCACATCCACCCTTATTAAACCCCACGTTAAATCTCTTGGTGTGATAGATGATTCCACCTTCAAGTTTGTAAGGGATACTGGAATGTGAGGAGTCAAGCAAGTGCTAATTAAGAATAAAGTATTATGGGTTAACTTAAGGTGAAGGGATGCTGGAATGTAAGGAGTCAAGCAAGTGCTCATTAGAAATGAAGTATTATGGGTTAAATCAGGGTGAAGGGATGCTGGAATGGGAGGAAGGGTTATAAAAGTATAATAAAATAAGGATCTTCAAAACAGGATAGCAAGGAGATAGCTTTACGAAGTCTTGGGGATTGATTAATGAGTAAAGAACAAAGACATGATATTTCCCAGCTAACAAGTTTGCAGGAAGGCACATAAACTGATAAGAAGTTAGAATCCACGTGGGCAGAATTACCTAATGCTAAACCAATCCAGGAGGCAGAAGAATGTTAGGGGGAAGGTATCTCTGTACTGAAATGAAATGTATAAAAGTTGGGTCAGCCTCAGTATCTGTGTGTATTCCCAGGGTAAGGGGAAGCACCCAACTTTGCATTGTTGTAATAAAAGTTCTTTGTTCTCAATTTTTGTCTCAAGCAAATTCTGTGAAGGTACTTCTGTTTCTCACAAGTTCAACAAACAAGTTAATGCAGTCGTAAAGGATAGCTTTTTCCAGCTTCGCACTATTGCTAAAATCAAATTGTTCCTGTTTAAAGATCTTGAGAAAGTTATCTATGCCTTTATATTCTCCTGTTTAAACTATTCTAACTCTTTATATACTGGAATTAGATAATTTTCATTATCCCATCTGCAACTGGTTCAGAATGCTGTCTCCAGGCTCTTGACAGTTGCCAAGAAGAGGGACCATATCACTCCTATTCTGGCCTCCCTCATTGGCGGCCAGTATGGCTCAGAATTGATTTTAACGTTCTCCTGTTTGTCTATGAAGGCCTTAATAGGCTAGCCCCTCTTATATCACAGATCTTCTAATTCCTTATTTCACTTCAAGACCCCTCAGGTCGACTAACTTGGGGCACTTGGCTGTTCCTCAAACTGTCAACTCAGAGATTACACCTTTGCTATTTCAGCCCCCAAAATGTGGAACGACATTTCCCTTTCTATTGACATTTTTATATCTAGATTAAAGATGTACTTTTATTCTCTCGCATTTTGATTCCTCCTCATACGCCTAATTGTTACCCGTGTTTTAACCTCGTATTCATTTGGTTCTGTATTTTAAATAGTTGCCGAGTTGTGGTCTTTTTGATCTGTACGGCACTTTGGTCAACTTGAATTGTTTAAAATGTGCTCTCTCAATAAACGAATGAACCCCTTTGTTGGTCTGGATTCCGCCCCCAGCCAGCATTATTTGAATCCTGCCATTTCCAACTTCTGGTTCATTCTGCCTATTCCTTGAAGGGATCTGAAAAGGCCAGCTGAGATCCTGAACGTCAGTGTGTTTTTCCGACGATCACGGCATCTGCTGACGTTGGGGTTTCTCTGGATTTTGGAAGGCATTTGAATGCCCTTCACTAATTTCTGAAGTGGCCTGCAGCTTGAAAATGATGCTTTGCAATGTGGCCAAGTCCTCCTCCTTGTCACGTGACCCTTCAAGGAGAAGATCAGTTTCAGCCAGTGAGGGAACCTGGTCGGGCTTTAATGCTGTGATCCTTCTCCACCATTAAAAAGACAAGCTCATGAGAACAGCCGAGCTCAATCCCTAATAGGTGACTTTTCCCCCCAAGAGTTTGCTGGACCAAACTCACCAGGTGGGGGGTCTTTGCCTCATCTCCACGTCCTGGTGATTCCTCCCCCAGACCCTGGTGGAACCCCATCCCTCTGACCGCCCACCCCCTGCCCGTGGGACTGAGTGAGCAGCAGGTGACAGCGGCCCCTTCAATCCCCAGCCTCCAGCTCCTTCACCCGCCTCCAGTCAGCGCCAGCAGCGGCCACGGCCTCGGGAGACGGGTCTGCCTCTGACCGTCTGGGAACTCGTTCGGCCCCGCCCCAACCCACTGCCCGCTGTGGAGGTGAAGGGGGCCCAAGGCTGGCTCTTCCCTTCCCAGCGGGCGGGGAACAGGCCCGACGGTGCAGGATTCTCTCCCAGATGCTCGAGCGCCGAGGGGCAGCGGGGAACGTGCGGGCGCTCGACGTTCCTGGGGCCCAGGAGGCGGGGAAACAGAGCCTTCCGCCCCCTTCAAGCTGATTGGCTGCATCCGCCCCGCCCCCTGCTTGGATTTGAAAGCCGCCACGTGCCGTTGGCCGAGACTCGAGCCGCGCTCGCGCCTGCTGCTTCTCGTCACGGGGGAGGCCGGCAACGGACTCGACGCGACGCAGCGAAGAGCACGAGGGTGGCACCGGGTCCGTGGAGCCGGATTCGGGGGGCGAGAGCGCACTCGTGCCTGAAAGGGCAGAGAAGAGGCACAGGGGAAGGAGATGAGTGTTGGGGGAGGGGGAGGGGAGGGGGAGGGAAGGGGGAGGGGGAGGGGGAGGGAAAGGGGAGGGGGAGGGGGAGGGGAGGGGGAGGGGAGGGGGAGGGGGAGGGAGGGGGAAGGGGAGGGGGAGGGGGAGGGAGGGGGAAGGGGGGGGAAGGGGGGAGAGGGAGGGGAGGGGGGAAGGGGAGGGGGGAGGGGGAGGGGAGGGGAGGGGGAGAGGGGGAGGGGGAAGGGGAGGGGGGAGGGAGAGGGGGGAGGGGGAGGGGGGAAGGGGAGGGGGGAAGGGGAGGGGGAGGGGGGAAGGGGAGGGGGGAGGGGGAGGGGGGAGGGGGAGGGGGGAGGGGGAGGGGGGAAGGGGAGGGGGGGGAAAGGGGGAGGGGGGAGGGGTAGGGGGAGGGGGGAGGGGTAGGGGGAGGGGGAGGGGGGATGGGAGGGGGAGGGGGGATGGGAGGGGGAGGGGGGATGGGAGGGGGAGGGGGGATGGGAGGGGGAGGGGGGATGGGAGGGGAGGGGGAATGGAAGGGGGAGGGGGAAGGGTGTGGATGAGGAGGGAAGGGGGAGGGAAAGTAGATGGGGAGGGGACAAAGATGGGGTGTGAATGGTGAGGGGATGAATGCGAGGGGAGAAGAAGGCGGGGTGGATGGGGAGGAGAGAACACTGGGTGGATGGGGAGGGTAGAACACAGGGGTGGATGGGGAGGGGAAGGTGGGGGATGGGAAGGGGTAGAGGGTGGGGGGATGGGGAGGGGTAGAAAGTGGGGGGGATGTGGAGTGGTAGAAAGTGGGGGGAGGTGAAGGGATTAAGGCTGGGTGTGGATGGGGAGGAGAAGAAGGTGGGGGGTGTGGGGGAAAAAGGCGGGGAGTGATGAAGAAGGTGGGTAGTCCATGGGGAGGGTTAATGTGGGGAGAGAAGAAGGTGGGAGGTGGATGGGAGAGGGGTAAAAGGCGGGCAGAGGAACGGGAGGGAAAAAGGTGGGGGTGGATGGGGAGGGGAAAAAGGTCAGGAGTGGATGGGGAGGGGAAAAAGGTGGGGAGTGGATGGGGAGGGGATTAAGGCTGGTTGTGAATGGGGAGGGGAAGAAGGCGGGGGCTGGATCAGAAGGTGAAGAAGGCGGGGTGTGGATGGGGAGGGTCGGACATGGGGGTGGATGGGGAGAGGTAGACGTCGAGGGGAGATGAAGGCGGGGAGAAGAATGCGGGGTGGATGTTTAGGGGAAAAAGTGAAGGGTGGATGGACATGATAAGAAGGCGGCGAGGGAAGAATGAGGATGGTAGATGGGGAACGAAACAAGTTATGGGGTGAATGGGCATGGGACGAAGGCGAGCGGAGAAGAAGGTGGTGGATGGGGAGGGAAGAAAGCGAGGGGTGGATTGGTAGGGGACTGATCTGGGGAGGGAAGAAAGTGTGTTGAATGGGGGTGGGGAAGAAGGTGTGAGTTGCAGGGGTTAGTGGAAAAAGGTGTGAGTTGAATGGCGGAGGGGAAGAATGTAGACAGTGGAACAGGCGGGAAAAACAGTGGGGGTGGATGGGGAGGGGAAAAGGTCAGGGGTGGATGGGGAGTGGAAAAAGGTGGGGGAGTGGATGTGGAGGGGATTAAGGCTGGATTTGGATGGGGGAGGGGAAGAAGGTGGGGGTGTGGATCATTAGGTTAAGAAGGTGGGATGTGGATGGGGAGGAGAAGAAGGCGGGTAGTGGAAGGGGAATGGAAGTAGGTGGGTGGAGGATGGGGAGAGGAAGAACATGCGAAGGAAATAAGGCGGAGTGTAGATGGGTAGGGAAAGAGGGAGGAAAGTAGTTGGGGGTAGATGGGAAGCAGATGAAGATGTGTGGTGGATGGTGAGGCTAGAACACGGGGATGGATGGGGAGGGTAAGACGGGGGTGGATGGGGAGGGTAGGAAACAGGGGTGGTTGGGGAGGATACGACATGGGGGTGGATGGGGAAAGGGAAGAAAGTGGGGATGGATGCAGAGGTGAATGCGGGTGGTTGAAGGGGAGTGGAAGTAGGGAGGGGATGGATAGGGAGAGGAATAAGGTGGGGATGGAATGGGAGGGAAAGTAGGTGGGGGTCAATGGGGAGGGGAAGAAGGCGGGGGTGGATGGGGAGGCGATTAAGGCTGGTTGTGGATGGGGGAGGGGAAGAAGGCGGGGCTGGATCAGAAGGTGAAGAAGGCGGGGTGTGGATGGGGAGGAGAAGAAGGCGGGTAGAGAAGGGGAACGGAAGTAGGTCGGGGGTGCATGGTTGGAGGAAGCAAGTGAGGAGGGAAGAAGGCGGGGGGTGGATGGGTGGGGAAAGAGGGAGGGAAAGTAGTTGGGGGTAGATGGGGAGTGGGACAAACGTGGATGGTGAGGGGATGAAGGCAAGGGGAGAAGAAGGCGGGGGTGGATGGGGAGGAGAGAACACGGGGTGGATGGGGATGGTAGGACATGGGGGTGAGTGGGGAGAGTAGAACACGGGGGTGGATGGGGAGGGGAAGAAGGTGGGGGTGGCTGGAGAGGTGAATGCGGGTGGTTGAAGGGGAGTGGAAGTAGGTAGGGGATGGATAGGGAGAGGAATAAGGTGGGGATGGAATGGGAGTGGACTAAGGAGGGGTTGGATGGGGAGTGGAAGTAGGTAGGGGTGGATGGGGAGGGGAAGAAGGCAGGGGTGGATGGGGAGTGGACTAAGGAGGGGTTGGATGGGGAGGAAAGAATGCGAGGGGTGGATAGGAGTGGAAGGTGCGAAGGGAAGAAGGGGGGTGGATAAGTAGGAAATGCGGGAGGGAAAGTAGGTGGGGGTGGATGGGGAGCGGACGAAGATGCTGGGTGGATGGGGAGGGTAGGACACGGGGTGGATGGGGAGGGTAGGACACGGGGTGGATGGGGAGGGTAGGACACGGGGTGGATGGGGTGGGTAAGACGGGGGTGGATGGGGAGAGGAAGACGTCGAGGAGAGATGAAGGCGGGGAGAAGAATGCGGGGTGGATGTTTAGGGGAAAAACTGAAGGGTGGATGGACATGATAAGAAGGCGGCGAGGGAAGAATGAGGATGGTAGATGGGGAACGAAACAAGTTATGGGGTGAATGGGCATGGGACGAAGGCGAGCGGAGAAGAAGGTGGTGGATGGGGAGGGAAGAAAGCGAGGGGTGGATTGGTAGGGGACTGATGTGGGGAGGGAAGAAGGTGTGTTGAATGGGGGTGGGGAAGAAGGTGTGAGTTGCAGGGGTTAGGGGAAAAAGGTGTGAGTTGAATGGCGGAGGGGAAGAATGTAGACAGTGGAACAGGAGGGAAAAACAGTGGGGGTGGGTGGGGAGGGGAAAAGGTCAGGGGTGGATGGGGAGTGGAAAAAGGTGGGGGAGTGGATGTGGAGGGGATTAAGGCTGGGTTTGGATGGGGGAGGGGAAGAAGGTGGGGGTGTGGATCATTAGGTTAAGAAGGTGGGATGTGGATGGGGAGGAGAAGAAGGCGGGTAGTGGAAGGAGAACGGAAGTAGGTGGGTGGAGGATGGGGAGAGGAAGAACATGCGGAGGAAAGAAGGCGGAGTGTAGATGGGTAGGGAAAGAGGGAGGAAAGTAGTTGGGGGTAGATGGGGAGCAGATGAAGATGTGTGGTGGATGGTGAGGCTAGAACACGGGGATGGATGGGGAGGGTAAGACGTGGTTGGATGGGGAGGGTAGGACACGGGGGTGGATGGGGAGGGTAGGACACGGGGGTGGATGGGAGGGGAAGGTCGAGGGGAGATGAAGGCTAGGGAATAGAATGGGGGGTGGATGAGTACGGAAAAAAAGTGTGGGGTGGATGGGGATGGGAAGAAGGTGGGGAGGGAAGAATGAGGGTGGTGGTTGGGGAGGGGAAGAAGGTAGGGATTAAGGTGGGGGATGAATGGGGAAGGGGAAGAAGGTGGTGGGGGATGAATGGGGAAGGGGAAGAAGGTGGTGGTGGATGGGGAGTGGACACAGTCGAGCGGAGAGAAAGACGGGAGGGATGGGTATGGAAGAAGGCGAGGGGTGAATGGGGAGGGGAAGAAGGTTAGGGTGGATAGGGAGAGGAAGAAGGTGCAGAGGGAAGAAGGCAGGGGTTGGATGGGGAGGTGAATGCGGGTGGTTGAAGGAAGTAGGCAGGGTGTCGATGGGGAGAGAAATAAGGCGGGGTGGATGGGAAGGGGGAGGGAATGTAGGTGTGGTTGGAAGGGGAGGGGAAGAAGGCAAAGGGTGGATGGAAGGTGAAGGAAACGGGTGTGGATAGGAGGGGAAGACGGCGGGGAGTGGATGGGGTGGGGTTGAAGGCGGGGGGGGGGAAATGGCAGTGCATGAATGGGGAGGGATGGAAAGAAGACGGGTGGATGGGGAGGGGAAGAAGGCGAGAGGAGGATGAGGAGGGGAATAAGGTGGGAGTGGATGGGAGGGGAACTAGGGGGGAGTTGGATGGGAGGGGAAGAATGCGGGGTGGATGGGGAGGGGAAGAAGGTGCAGAGTGGATGGGAAGGGGAAGATGACGGGTGGTGGATTGGGGGGCGAAGAAGTTGGGGTATGGAAGTTGAGGGGAAGAAGGTGGACTGTGGATGTGGAGGGGAAGTAGGCGGGGACGTATGGTAAGGGGAAGGGGATTGTAAGTAGGTCTGGGTGAATGGGGGAGTGGAGGGTGGATGGGGAGGGGAAGAAGGCGGGGGTGGATGGGGAGCAGACGAAGGAGGGGTTGGATTGGGAGGAAAGAATGCGAGGGGTGGATAGGAGGGGAAGGTGCAGAGGGAAGAAGGAGGTGGATGAGTAGGGAATGGGGAGGGAAAGTAGGTGGGGGTGGATGTGGAGCGGATGAAGGTAGGGAGTGGATGAAGAGGGGATTAAAGTGAGGGGATAAGAATGCGGGGAGTGGATGGGGAGGGTAAAATGTGTGGAGTGGGTGGGGAGGGAAGAAGACGGGGGTGGATGGTGAGCGGAAGAAGTCGAGGGGAGATGAAGGCGGGGAGAAGAATGCAGGGTGGATGTGTAGGGGAAAAAGTGAGGGGTGGATGGGGATGGTAAGAAGGCGGCGAGGGAAGAATGAGGATAGTGGATGGAGAACGAAACAAGTTATGGGGTGGATGGGCATGGGACGAAGGCGAGCGAAGAAGAAGGTGGTGGATGGGGAGGGAAGAAAGCGAGGGGTGGATGGGGAGGGGACTGAAGGGGGGAGAGAAGAAGGTGTGTTGAATGGGGGTGGGGAAGAAGGCGTGAGTTGGATGGGGTAGGGGAAGAATGTGGACAGTGGAACAGGAGGGGAAAAAGGTGGGGGTGGATGGGGAGGGGAAAAGGCCAGGGGTGGATGGGGAGGGGAAAAAGGTGGGGGAGTGGATGTGGAGGGGATTAAGGCTGGGTGTGGATGGGGGAGGGGAAGAAGGCGGGGGATGTATCAGTAGGTTAAGAAGGCGGGGTGTCGATGGGGAGGAGAAGAAGGCAGGTGGTGGAAGGGGAACAGAAGTAGGAGAGGAAAAACATGCGGAGGGAAGAAGGCAGATGGGTAGGGAAAGAGGGAGGGAAAGTAGGTGGGGGTAGATGGGGAGGGGACGAAGATGGTGGGTGGATGGTGAGGGGATGAAAGTGATGGGAGAAGCAGATGGGGGTGGATGGGGAGGGTAGGACGGGGGTGGATGGGGAGGGTTGGACATGGGGGTGGATGGGGAGGGTAGGACACAGGGGTGGATGGGGAAAGGGAAGAAGGTGGGGATGGATGCAGAGGTGAATGCGGGTGGTTGAAGGGGAGTGGAAGTAGGTAATGCGGGTGGTTGAAGGGGAGTGGAAGTAGGTAGGGGATGGATAGGGAGAGAAATAAGGCGGGGATGGAATGGGAGGGAATGTAGGTGGGGGTCGATGGGGTGGGGAAGAAGGCGGGGGTGGATGGGGACGGAAAGTAGGTGGGGGTCGATGGGGAGGGGAAGAAGGTGAGGGTGCATAGGGAGTGGACTAAGGAGGGGTTGGATGGGGAGGGAAGAATGCAAGGGGTAAATAGGAGGGGAAGATGCGGAGGGAAGAAGACGGGGGTGGATGGGGAGGGGATGAAGGCAGTAAGTGGATGGGGAGGGGATGAAAGTGAGGGGAGAAGAATGCAGGGAGTGGATGGGGAAGGAAGTATGCGGGGAGTGGATGTGGAGGGAAGAAGATGGGGGTGGATGGGGAGGGGAAGAAGATGGGTGGATGGGGAGGGGAAGAAGATGGGGGTGGATGGGGAGGGGAAGAATGCGGGGGTGGATGGGAGGTGAATGGGGGTGATTGAAGGGGAGAGAAAGTAGGAAGGGATGGATCGGGAGTGAAATAAGGCGGGATGGATTGGAAGGGAGAGGGAAAGTAGGTGGGGATAGGAGGGGAAGAATGGGGAATGGAAGAAGGCGTGGGGTAGATGGGAAAGGGAAGTAGGCAGGGTGGATGGGTGGGGAAGACCTCGAGCGGAGATGAAGGCGGGGAGAAGAATAGTGGGTGGATGGGTAGGGGAAAAAGCAAGGGGTGGATGGGGATGGTAAGAAGGCAGGTGGATGGGAGGGAAAGAAGGTGGGGGTGGTTGGAGAGATGAATGCAGGTGGTTGAAGGGGAGTGGAAGTAGGTAGGGGATAGATAGGGAGAGCAGTAATGTAGGGATGGAATGGGAGGGAAAGTAGGTGGGAGTGGATGGGGAGGGGAAGAAGGTGATGGGTGGATGGGGAGTGGACTAAGGAGGGGTTGGATGGGGATGGCGAGGGGTGGATAGGAGGGAAGGTGCGGAGGGAAGAAGGGATGGAGGATGGGTAGGGAATGGGGCAGGGAAAGTAGGTGGGGGTGGATGGGGAGCATATGAAGGTAGGGAGTGGATGAGGAGGGGATAAAAGTGAGGGTTGTAGAACGCGGGAGTCGATAGGGAGGTAAGAATGTGGGGAATGGATGGGGAGCGGAAGAAGACGGAGGTGGATGGGGAGCGGAAGAAGACGGAGGTGGATGGGGAGCGGAAGAAGGCGGGGGTGGATGGGGAGTGGAATAAGGTGGAGGATGGATTGGAAGGGGGAGGGAAAGTAGGGGGGTTAGGAGGGGAAGAATGCGGTAGGAGGATGGGGAGTGGAAGAAGGCGCAGGGTAGATGGGAAGGGGAAGTAGGCAGGGATGGATCTGAGGGGAAGAAGTCGTGGGGAGATGAAGGCTGGAGAAGAATGCGGGGTGGATGGGTAAGGGAAAAGGTGAGGGGTGGATGGGGATGGTAAGAAGGCAACGAGAGAAGAACGGGGATGGTGGATGGGGAAGGAAAGAAGTTATGGGGTGGATGGGCAGGGGACGAAGGCGAGCGGAGAAGAAGGTGCTTGATGGGGAGGGAAGAAGGCGAGGGGTGGATGGGGAGGGGACTGATGTGGGGAGGGAAGAAAGCGTGTTGGATGGGGAGAGGAAAAAGGTGTGAGTTGGATGGGGAGGGGAAGAAGGCGGGCAGTGGAACTGGAGGGGAAAAAGGTGGAGGTGGATGGGAAGGGGAAAAGGTCAGGAGTGGATGGGGAGGGGAAAAAGTTGGGGAGTGGATGTGTAGGGAATTAAGGCTGGGTGTGGATGGGGAGGGGAAGAAGGCGGGGGTGGATCAGTAGATTAAGAAGGAGGGGTGTGGATGGGGAGGAGAAAAAGGTGGGTAGTGGAAGGGGAACGGAAGTAGGTTGGGATGGATGTGGAGAGGAAGAACATGTGGAGGGAAGAAGGCGGGGGGTTGATGGGTAGGGAAAGAGGTGGGGGAAGGGAGCGGGGACAAAGATGGGGGGTAGATGGTGAGGGAATGAAGGCGAGCGGAGAAGCAGATGGGGTGGATGGGGAAGCGAGAACTCGGGGCTGGATGGGGAGGCGAGAACATGGGGGTGGATGGGGAGGGTAGGACACGGGGGTGGATGGGGAGGGTAGGACACAGGGATGGATGGGGAGGGGAAGAAGGTGGGGATGGATGGAGAGGTGAATGCGGCGGGTTGAAGTGGTGTGGAACTAGGTAGGGGATGGATAGGGAGAGGAATAAGGCGGGGATGAAATGGGAGGGAAAGTAGGTGGGGGTGGATGGGGAGCAGAAGAAGATGGGGTGGATGGATACGGAAAGGGGGAGGGAAAGTAGGTGGGGGTGGATGGGAAGTGGATGAAGGTAGGGAATGGATGGTGAGAGGATGAAAGTGAGGGGAGAAGAACGCAGGGAGTGGATGGGGAGGGAAGAATGCGTGGAGTGGATGGGGAGGGAAGAAGACGGGGGTGAATGGGGAGGGGAGAAGACGGGGGTGAATGGGGAGGGGAGAAGGCGGTGGTGGATCGGGAATGAAATAAGTTGGGGGGATGGATTGGAAGGGAGAGGGAAAGTAGGTGGGGTTAGGAGGGTTAGAATGGGGAGTGGAAGTAGGCGTGGGGTAGATGGGAAAGGGAAGTAGGCAGGGATGGATGGGAGGGGAAGACGTCGAGCGTAGATGAAGGCAGGGAGAAGAATGGTGGGTGGATGGGTAGGGGAAAAAGCGAGGGGTAGATGGGGATGGTAAGAAGGGAGGGAGCGAAGAATGAGGATGTTGGATGGGGAGGGAAAGAAGTTGGGGGATGGATGGGGAGGGGAAGAAGTTATGGGGTGAATGGGCAGGGGACGAAGGCGAGCGGAGAAGAAAGCAGGGGGTTGGGGAGGGCAGAAGGTGAGGGGTGGATGGGGATGGGATGAAGGTGGGGGTGGATAGGGAGAGGAAGAAGGTGCATAGGGAAGAAGGCAGGGTGTAGATGGGTAGGAAAAGGGGAGGGAATATAGATGGGGGTAGATGTGGAGGGGATGAAGGTGGGGTGGCTGGATGGGGAGGGGATGGCAAGGCGAGAAGATGGCAGGGGGTGGATGAGAAGTGAAGAAGGTAAGGTGGATGGGAAGGGGAGGGAAAGTATGTGGGGATGGATGGGGAGGGGAAAAAGGTGGGAATGAATGAGAAGGGGAAGAAAGCAGGGATGGATGGGGGGTAAGAAGGCGAGTAGTGGATGGGGAAGTGAAGAAGACGTGGGTGGATGGGGAGGGAAAGATGGCGGAGGGTGGATGGGATGGGGTAGAAGGTGGGGTGGGAAGAAGGTGGAGGGTAGATGGAGGAAGGGGAAGGAAAGTTGGTGGGGGTGGATAGGGAGGGGAACAAGGCGGGTGGTGGATGGGAAGGGGAACTAGGTGGGGGTGAATGGGAGGGGAAGGTCGAGGGGAGATGAAGGCTGGGGAGTAGAATGGGGGGGCGGATGAGTTGGGGAAAAAGTGTGGGGTGGATGGGGATGAGAAGAAGGTGGGGAGGGAAGAATGAGGGTGGTGGTTGGGGAGGGGAAGAAGGTAGGGGATTAAGGTGGGGGATGAATGGGGAGGGGAAGAAGATATGGGGTGGATGGGCAGTGGACGCAGGCGAGTGGAAAAGAAGACGGGAGGGATGGGGATGGAAGAAGGTGAGGGGTGAATGGGGAGGGGAAGAAGGTTGGGGTGGATAGGGAGAGGAAGAAGGTGCAGAAGGAAGAAGGCAGGGGTTGGATGGATAGCGAAAGGGGAGGGAATGTAGATGGGGGGTGGATTGCGAGGGGAGAAGAAGGCGGGGGTGGATGGGGAGGTGAATGCGGGTGGTTGAAGGAAGTAGGCAGGGTGTGGCTGGGGAGTGGAATAAGGTGGGGATGGATGGGAAAGGGGAGGGAAAGTAGTTGTGGTTGGAATGGGAGGAGAAGAAGGCAGCAGGAGGATGGGGAGGGAAGAAGGCGAGCGGTGGATGGATGGTGAAGGAAGCGGGGGATGGATAGGAGGGGAAGAAGGCGGGGAGTGGAAGGGGTGGGGTTGAAGGTGGGGTGGAAGATGGCAGGGCGTGAATGGGGAGGGATGGAAAGAAGACGGGTGGATGGGGAGGGGAAGAAGGTTGGTGGTGGATGGGAAGGTGAAGAAGGCGAGAGGAGGATGAAGAGGGGAAGAAGGTGGGGGTGGATGGGTGGGGAACTAGGGGGGAGTTGGATGGGAGGCGAAGAATGTGGGAAGTGGATGAGGAGGGGAAGACGGTGCGGGGTGGATGGGGAGGGAAAGAAAGTGCTGGGTGGATGGGGAGGGGAAAATGGCGGGTGGTGGATTGGGGGGTGAAGAAGGTGGGGTATGGAAGTTGAGGGGAAGAAGGTGGAGTGTGAATGGGGAGGGGAAGTAGGCGGGGATGAATGGTAAGGGGAATAGGATTGAAAGTAGGTCTGGGTGAATGGAGGAGGGGAAGAAGGCGGGAGGGGGATGGGAGGGGAAGAAGTTACGGGGTGGATAGGAAGGGGAAGTCGGAGGTGGATAGAAGGGGAATAAGGCATGGAGTCGATAGGGAGGGGAAGAATGTGGTGGTGGATGGGGAGTGAAGAAGGTGAGGGGTGGATGGGGAGGTGAAAAGGGTAGGGGTGGAATGGGAGGGGAAGAGGATGGGGAGAATAAAGAGGGGAAGAGAGTGGGGTGTGGAATGGGAGGGGGAGAGGGTAGGGGGTGGAATGGGAGGGGAATAAGGTGGGTCGGCAATATGGTGGCAGGTGGGTGGGGAGGGAACAATGTGGGGGTTGGGTCTGGAGGGGAAGTATGTGGGGGTGGATGGGGAGAAGAAGATGGGGATGAGGAGGGGTAGATGGTGGGTGTTGGGTGGCCAGGGGAAGAAGGTGGGGGAGGATGGGGAGGGGAAAAGGTGGTGGTTGGTGGGGAGGGGTAGAAGTTGGGGGAAAAGAGGAAGGGAAGAGGGTGGGGGGTGAAATGGGAGAGGAAGAATGTGGAGGTGGAATGGGGAGGGGGTAGAAGTTGGGAGAATGGTGAGGGAAGAGGGTAGGGGTGGAATGGGGAAGGGATGAGGGTGGGGGTTGGATGGGGAAGGGAAGAGGGTGGGGGGTAGAATGGGAGGGGAAGAAGTTGGGGTTGGAATGGGCAGGGGTAGAAGGTGGGGAGGGGAAGAAGGTCGGGAGGTACGATGGTGGGGGATGTGTGTGAGTGAAGGGGGTGGTTTGTGGGTGGGGAGGGAAGTTGGTGCGGTTTGGTAGGGTGGGAAGAAGGTGGGGTTTGGGTGGCGATTTGAATAGTTGGTGTGTGGGTGGGGAGGGGATAAAGGTGGGAGTTGAATGGGGAGGGGAAGATGGTGGGTAGGGAAGATGGTGGGTAGGGAAGATGGTGGGTAGGGAAGATGGTGGGTAGGGAAGATGGTGTGTAGGGAAGATGGTGTGTAGGGAAGAAGGTGGGGAGGAAAGAATATGGGGAGGAAAGAAGGTGGGGAGGGAAGGAGGTGGGGAGGGAAGGAGGTGGGGTGGGAAGGAGGTGGGAAGGGAAGGAGGTGGGGACGGAATGAGGTGGGGAGGGAAGGAGGTGGGGAGGGAAGGAGGTGGGGAGGGAAGGAGGTGGGGAGGGAAGAAGGTGGGGAGGGAAGAAGGTGGGTAGGATAGGAGAATGGGGAAGGGAAGAGGGTGGGTGTGGAATGGGGAAGGGAAGAGGGTGAGGTTGGAATGGGCAGGGGTAGAAGTTTGGGAGGGGAAGAAGGTCGGGAGGTACGATGGTGGGGGATGCGTGTGAGTGAAGGGTGGTGTGGATGGGGAGCGATGATGGTGGTGGATGGGTGGGGAGGGAAGACGGTAGGGGTTGGGTAACGATTTGAATAGAGTGTATGGGTGGGGAGGGATTAAAGGTGGGAGTTGGATGTGGAGGGGAAGAAGGTGGGGAAGGAGGAAGGTGGGGAGGGGAAGTGGTGGGGAGGGAAGGAGGTGGGGAGGGGAGGTGGTGGGTTGGCGAGGTGGTGGAGTCGGGGGGGCGTTGGGGTGGCGATGAAGTGGGGAGGCGATGGAGTGGGAGGGTGCTGGGGTTGGGGGGCGGTGGGAAGCAGGAGGGGGTGGGTGGGTACTTGAAAAAGGTGGGGGTGGGTAGGTACTTGAAAAAGGTGGGGGTGGATGGGGAAGGGAAGAAGGTGGTGGGAGGATAAGGAGGGGAAAATGGTGGTGGTGGGTGGGCAGGGATAAAAGTTGTGGTCAAAATGTGGAGGGAAGATGGTGGGGGTTGGGTGACAATTTGAATAGTTGGTGTGTGGGTGGAGAGGGGTTAAAGGTGGGAGTTGGATGGGGAGGGGAAGAAGGTGGGGATGGAGGAAGGTGGGGAGTGAAGAAGGTGGGGAGGGCGGTGGGGAGGCGGCGGGGAGATGGTTGGGTGTGGGGGGGCAGTAGGGTGGGGAGGCGGTGCGGAGGGCGGTGGGGAGGTGGTGGGGTGGTGGGGTGGCGGTGGGGATGGGGGGCGGTGGTGTGGGTAGGTGGTGTGGTGTGGGGGGCAGTGGGGAGTTCATTGTGTGTGGGGGTTGTGTGGGGGGCGGTGGAGTGGGGGGTTGGTGGCTTGAGGTGGGGTGGGGTGGGGGGAAGTGGGGTGGTGGGCGGTGGCTTGGGGAGGAGGTGGGGTGGGGGTTGTGGCTTGGGGGGTCGGTGGGGTGGGGTGGCAGGGCGGTGGGGTGGGGAGGTGGTGTGGTGTGGGGGGCAGTGGGGAGTACATTGTGTGCGGGGGTTGTGTGGGCGGCGGTGGGGTGGAGGGTTGGTGGCTTGAGAGGGAGATGGGGTGGGGGGATGTGGGGTGGTGGGCGGTGGCTTGGGGTGGCAGTTGTGGCTTGGGGGGTCGGTGGGGTGGGGTGGCAGGGCGATGGGGAGGCGGTGTGGTGTGGGGGGGAGTGGGGAGTTCATTGTGTATGGGGATTGTGTGGGGGGCGGTGGGGTGGGGGGTTGATGGCTTGAGGGGGAGGTGTGGTGGGGGGAAGTGGGGTGGTGGGCGGTGGCTTTGGGGGAGGTGGGGTGGGGTTGTGGCTTGGGGGGTTGGTGGGGTGGGGGGAGGTTGGGTGGGGAGGCGGTGGGGTGGGGGGTGGTGGGGTGGCAGGGCGGTGGGGTGGCAGGGCGGTGGGGTGGCAGGGCGGTGGGGTGGCGGGGTGGGGAGGCGGAGGTGATGTGGTGGAGTGTGTGGGCGGTGCCGGGGGCGGTGCCGGGGGCGGTGCCGGGGGCGGTGCCGGGGGCGGTGCCGTGGGCGGTGCCGGGGGGCAGTGGTGAGGGCGGTGGGGAGGTGGTAGGGTGGGAGGTGGTGGGGTGGCGGGGCGGTGGGGTTGGGGGGCGGTGGGTTGGGGAGGTGGTGTGGTGTTGGGGGGAGTGGGGAGTTCATTGTGTAAGGGGATTGTGTGGGGGGCGGTGGGGTGGGGGGTTGGTGGCTTGAGGGGGAGGTGTGGTGGGGGGAAGTGGGGTGGTGGGCGGTGGCTTGGGGGGGAGGTGGGGTGGGGTTTGTGGATTGGGGGGTTGGTGGGGTGGGGGGAGGTTGGGTGGGGAGGCGGTGGGGTGGGGGGCGGTGGGGTGGCAGGGCGGTGGGGTGGTGGGGTGGGGAGGCGGAGATGATGTGGTGAAGTGTGGGGGCGGTGCCGGGGGCGGTGCCGGGGGCGGTGCCGGGGGCGGTGCCGGGGGCGGTGCCGGGGGCGGTGCCGGGGGCGGTGCCGGGGGCGGTGCCGGGGGCGGTGCCGGGGGCGGTGCCGGGGGCGGTGCCGGGGGCGGTGCCGGGGGCGGTGCCGGGGGCGGTGCCGGGGGCGGTGCCGGGGCGGTGCCGGGGGCGGTGCCGGGGGCGGTGCCGGGGGCGGTGCCGGGGGCGGTGCCGGGGGCGGTGCCGGGGGCGGTGCCGGGGGCGGTGCCGGGGGCGGTGCCGGGGGCGGTGCCGGGGGCGGTGCCGGGGGCGGTGCCGGGGGCGGTGCCGGGGGCGGTGCCGGGGGCGGTGGGGAGGGGGGGCGGTGGGGAGGGGGGGCGGTGGGGAGGGAGGGCGGTGGGGAGGGAGGGCGGTGGGGAGGGTGGGAGGTGGTGGGGTGGCGCGGCGGTGGGGTTGGGGGGCAGTGGGGTGGGGAGGTGGTGTGGTGTTGGGGGGAGTGGGGAGTTCATTGTGTAAGGGGATTGTGTGAGGGGTGGTGGGGTGGGGGGTTGATGGCTTGAGGGGGAGGTGTGGTGGGGGGAAGTGGGGTGGTGGGCGGTGGCTTGGAGGGGAGGTGGGGTGGGGGTTGTGGCTTGGGGGGTTGGTGGGGTGGGGGGAGGTTGGGTGGGGGGAGGTCGGGTGGGGAAGCGGTGGGGTGTGGGGTGGCGGGGCAGTGGGGTTGGGGGGCGGTGGGTGGGTGGGCGTTGGCGAGGTGGTTGGGTGTGGGGGGCAGTGGGGAGGGTAGTCGGTGGGGAGGTGGTGGGGTGTGGTGGGGAGGTTGTTGGGTGTGGGGGGTGATGGGATGGGGAGGTGGTGTGGAGGGCGGTGGGGAGGCGGTGGTACGGGGAGGTGGTGGGGTGTGGGCACGGTACGGGGGGGCGGTGTGGATGTGGTTGGGTGTGGGGGTGGTGGGGTGGGAGGCGGTGGGGGATGGTGGGGTGGGTTGTCGGTGGCTTGAGGGGGAGGTGGCCTGGGGGGAGGTGGGGTGGGGGGAGGTAGGGTGGGGAAGCGGTGGGGTGTGGGGTGGTGGTGTGGGGGTTTGGTGGGAAGGTGGTGGGGTGTGGGGGGCAGTGGGGTGGGGAGTCGGTGGGGAGGTGGTGGGGTGTGGTGGGGAGGTGGTTGGGTGTCGACGCGGTGCAGGGGTTTGTGGGGAGATGGTTGGGTGTGGGGGGTGATGGGATGGGGAGGTGGTGTGGAGGGCGGTGTGGAGGCAGTGGTACGGGGAGGTGGTGGGGTGTGGGCACGGTACGGGGGGCGGTGGGGATGTGGTTGGGTGTGGGGGTGATGGGGTGGGAGGCGGTGGGGGGATGGTGGGGTTGGTTGTCGGTGGCTTGAGGGGGAGGTGGCCTGGGGGAGGTGGGGTGGGGGGAGGTAGGGTGGGGAAGCGGTGGGGTGTGGGGTGGTGGGTGGCAGGGCGGTGGGGTTGGGGGATGGTGGGGTGGGGGTTTGGTGGGGAGGTGGTGGGGTGTGGGGGGCAGTGGGTTGATTGTGTGTGGGGGCGGTGGGGAGGTGGTTGGGTGTGGGGTGCAGTGGTGTGGGGAGTCTGGGGAGGTGGTGGGGTGTCGGGTGGTGGTGGGGAGGTGGTTGGGTGTCGGGGCGGTGCAGGGGTGTGGTGGGGAGATGGTTGGGTGTGGGGGGCGATGGGGTGGGGAGGTGGTGTGGAGGGCGGTGGGGTGTGGGGTGGTGGGGTGGCAGGGCGGTGGGGTTGGGGGCTGGTGGGGTGGGGGTTTGGTGGGGAGGTGGTTGGTGTGTGGGGCAGTGGGGTGGGGAGTCGGTGGGGAGGTGGTGGGGGGTGGTGTGGAGGTGGTTGGGTGTCGGGGCGGTGGGGTGGGGGTGTGGTGGGGTGGGGAGGCGGAGGTGACGTGTGGAGTGTGGGAGCGGTGCGGAGGTGGTTGGGTGTGGGGGGTGGTGGGGTGGGAGGCGGTGGGGGGATGGTGGGGTGGGTTGTCGGTGGCTTGAGCGGGAGGTGGCCTGGGGGGAGGTGGGGTGGGGGGAGGTCGGGTGGGAATGCGGTGGGGTGTGGGGCGGTGGGGTGGCGGGGCGGTGGGGTGGTGGGCGGTGACTTGGGGTGGCGGTTGTGGCTTGGGGGGTCGGTGGGGTGGGGTGGCAGGGCGATGGGGAGGTGGTGTGGTGTGGGGGGGAGTGGGGAGTTCATTGTGTATGGGGATTGTGTGGGGGGCGGTGGGGTGGGGGGTTGGTGGCTTGATGGGGAGGTGTGGTGGGGGGAAGTGGGGTGGTGGGCGGTGGCTTGGGGGGAGGTGGGGTGGGGTTGTGGCTTGGGGGGTTGGTGGGGTGGGGGGAGGTTGGGTGGGGAGGCGGTGGGGTGGGGGGCGGTGGGGTGGCAGGGCGGTGGGGTGGCAGGGCGGTGGGGTGGCGGGGTGGGGAGGCGGAGGTGATGTGGTGGAGTGTGTGGGCGGTGCCGGGGGCGGTGCCGGGGGCGGTGCCGGGGGGCAGTGGTGAGGGCGGTGGGGAGGTGGTAGGGTGGGAGGTGGTGGGGTGGCGGGGCGGTGGGGTTGGGGGGCGGTGGGTTGGGGAGGTGGTGTGGTGTGGGGGGCAGTGGGGAGTTCATTGTGTGTGCGGGTTGTGTGGGGGTCGGTGGGGAGGTGGTTGGTTGTGGGAGGGGGTGGTGGGGTAGGGGGAAGTGGGGTGGTGGGCCGTGGCTTGGGGGGAGGTGGGGTGGGGGTTGTGGCTTGGGGGGTCGGTGGGGTGGGGGGATGTCGGGTGGGGAGGCGTTGGGTTTGGGGGTGGTGGGGTTGGGGGTGGTGGGGTGGCAGGGCGGTGGGGTGGCAGGGCGGTGGGGTGGCAGGGCGGTGGGGTGGCAGGGCGGTGGGGTGGCAGGGCGGTGGGGTGGCAGGGCGGTGGGGTGGCAGGGCGGTGGGGTGGCAGGGCGGTGGGGTGGCAGGGCGGTGGGGTGGCAGGGCGGTGGGGTGGCAGGGCGGTGGGGTGGCAGGGCGGTGGGGTGGCAGGGCGGTGGGGTGGCAGGGCGGTGGGGTGGCAGGGCGGTGGGGTGGGGGTGTGGTGGGGTGGGGAGGCGGAGGTGACGTGTGGAGTGTGGGAGCGGTGCGGAGGTGGTTGGGTGTGGGGGGTGGTGGGGTGGGAGGCGGTGGGGGGATGGTGGGGTGGGTTGTCGGTGGCTTGAGGGGGAGGTGGCCTGGGGGGAGGTGGGGTGGGGGGAGGTCGGGTGGGAAAGCGGTGGGGTGTGGGGCGGTGGGGTGGGGGGATGTGGGGTGGTGGGCGGTGGCTTGGGGTGGCGGTTGTGGCTTGGGGGGTCGGTGGGGTGGGGTGGCAGGACGATGGGGAGGTGGTGTGGTGTGGGGGGGAGTGGGGAGTTCATTGTGTATGGGGATTGTGTGGGGGGCGGTGGGGTGGGGTGTTGGTGGCTTGAGGGGGAGGTGTGGTGGGGGGAAGTGGGGTGGTGGGCGGTGGCTTGGGGGGAGGTGGGGTGGGGTTGTGGCTTGGGGGGTTGGTGGGGTGGGGGGAGGTTGGGTGGGGAGGCGGTGGGGTGGGGGGCGGTGGGGTGGCAGGGCGGTGGGGTGGCAGGGCGGTGGGGTGGCGGGGTGGGGAGGCGGAGGTGATGTCGTGGAATGTGTGGGCGGTGCCGGGGGCGGTGCCGGGGGCGGTGCCGGGGGCGGTGCCGGGGGCGGTGCCGGGGGCGGTGCCGGGGGCGGTGCCGGGGGCGGTGCCGGGGGGCAGTGGTGAGTGCGGTGGGGAGGTGGTAGGGTGGGAGGTGGTGGGGTGGCGGGGCGGTGGGGTTGGGGGGCGGTGGGTTGGGGAGGTGGTGTGGTGTTGGGGGGAGTGGGGAGTTCATTGTGTAAGGGGATTGTGTGGGGGGCGGTGGGGTGGGGGGTTGGTGGCTTGAGGGGGAGGTGTGGTGGGGGGAAGTGGGGTGGTGGGCGGTGGCTTGGGGGGGAGGTGGGGTGGGGTTTGTGGATTGGGGGGTTGGTGGGGTGGGGGGAGGTTGGGTGGGGAGGCGGTGGGGTGGGGGGCAGTGGGGTGGAAGGGCGGTGGGGTGGTGGGGTGGGGAGGCAGAGATGATGTGGTGAAGTGTGGGGACGGTGCCGGGGGAGGTGCCGGGGGCGGCGCCGGGTGCGGCGCCGGGGGCGGCGCCGGGGGCGGTGCGAGGAGCGGTGCCGAGGGCGGTGGGGAGGGCGGTGGGGAGGTGGGAGGGTGGGAGGTGGTGGGGTGGCGCGGCGGTGGTGTTGGGGGGCAGTGGGGTGGGGAGGTGGTGTGGTGTTGGGGGGAGTGGGGAGTTCATTGTGTAAGGGGATTGTGTGGGGGGTGGTGGGGTGGGGGGTTGATGGCTTGAGGGGGAGGTGTGGTGGGGGGAAGTGGGGTGGTGGGCGGTGGCTTGGAGGGGAGGTGGGGTGGGGGTTGTGGCTTGGGGGGTTGGTGGGGTGGGGGGAGGTTGGGTGGGGGGAGGTCGGGTGGGGAAGCGGTGGGGTGTGGGGTGGCGGGGCAGTGGGGTTGGGGGGTGGTGGGTGGGGGGCGTTGGCGAGGTGGTTGGGTGTGGGGGGCAGTGGGGAGGGTAGTCGGTGGGGAGGTGGTGGGGTGTGGTGGGGAGGTGGTTGGGTGTGGGGGTGATGGGATGGGGAGGTGGTGTGGAGGGCGGTGGGGAGGCGGTGGTACGGGGAGGTGGTGGGGTGTGGGCACGGTACGGTGGGGCGGTGTGGATGTGGTTGGGTGTGGGGGTGGTGGGGTGGGAGGCGGTGGGGGGATGGTGGGGTGGGTTGTCGGTGGCTTGAGGGGGAGGTGGCCTGGGGGGAGGTGGGGTGGGGGGAGGTCGGGTGGGGAAGCGGTGGGGTGTGGGGTGGCGGGGCAGTGGGGTTGGGGGGTGGTGGGTGGGGGGCGTTGGCGAGGTGGTTGGGTGTGGGGGGCAGTGGGGAGGGTAGTCGGTGGGGAGGTGGTGGGGTGTGGTGGGGAGGTGGTTGGGTGTGGGGGGTGATGGGATGGGGAGGTGGTGTGGAGGGCGGTGGGGAGGCGGTGGTACGGGGATGTGGTGGGGTGTGGGCACGGTACGGGGGGGCGGTGTGGATGTGGTTGGGTGTGGGGGTGGTGGGGTGGGTTGTCGGTGGCTTGAGGGGGAGGTGGCCTGGGGGGAGGTGGGGTGGGGGGAGGTAGGGTGGGGAAGCGGTGGGGTGTGGGGTGGTGGTGTGGGGGTTTGGTGGGAAGGTGGTGGGGTGTGGGGGGCAGTGGGGTGGGGAGTCGGTGGGGAGGTGGTGGGGAGGTGGTTGGGTGTCGGCGCGGTGCAGGGGTTTGTGGGGAGATGGTTGGGTGTGGTGGGTGATGGGATGGGGAGGTGGTGTGGAGGGCGGTGGGGAGGCAGTGGTACGGGGAGGTGGTGGGGTGTGGGCACGGTACGGGGGGCGGTGGGGATGTGGTTGGGTGTGGGGGTGATGGGGTGGGAGGCGGTGGGGGGATGGTGGGGTTGGTTGTCGGTGGCTTGAGGGGGAGGTGGCCTGGGGGAGGTGGGGTTGGGGGATGGTGGGGTGGGGGTTTGGTGGGGAGGTGGTGGGGTGTGGGGGGCAGTGGGTTGATTGTGTGTGGGGGCGGTTGGGAGGTGGTTGGGTGTGGGGTGCAGTGGGGTGGGGAGTCTGGGGAGGTGGTGGGTTGTGGGGTGGTGGCGGGGAGGTGGTTGGGTGTCGGGGCGGTGCAGGGGTGTGGTGGGGAGATGGTTGGGTGTGAGGGGTGATGGGATGGGGAGGTGGTGTGGAGGGCGGTGGGGAGGCGGTGGGGTGTGGGCACGGTACGGGGGGCGGTGGGGATGTGGTTGGGTGTGGGGGTGGTGGTGTGGGGGTGGTGGGGTGGGAGGCTGTGGGGGGTTGGTGGGGTGGGTTGTCGGTGGCTTGAGGGAGAGGTGGCCTGGGGGGAGGTGGGGTGGGGGGAGGTAGGGTGGGGAAGCGGTGGGGTGTGGGGTGGTGGGTGGCAGGGCGGTGGGGTTGGGGGATGGTGGGGTGGGGGTTTGGTGGGGAGGTGGTGGGGTGTGGGGGGCAGTGGGTTGATTGTGTGTGGGGGCGGTGGGGAGGTGGTTGGGTGAGGGGTGCAATGGGGTGGGGAGTCAGTGGGGAGGTGGTGGGGTGTGGGGTGGTAGTGGGGAGGTGGTTGGTTGTCGGGGCGGTGCGGGGGGGTGGTGGGGAGATGGTTGGGTGTGGGGGGCGATGGGGTGGGGAGGTGGTGTGGAGGGCGGTGGGGTGGCGGTGGGGTGTGGGGTGGTGGGGTGGCAGGGCGGTGGGGTGGGGAGGTGGTGTGGTGTGGAGGGCAGTGGGGAGTTCATTGTGTGTGGGGGTTGTGTGGGGGTCAGTGGGGAGGTGGTTGGTTGTGGGAGGGGGAGGTGGGGTGGGGGGTCGATGGGCAGGAGGTGGGGTGTAGGGGTGGTGTGGATGTGGTTGGGTGTGGGGGCAGTTGGGAGGTGGTTGGGTGTGGGTGGCGGTGGGGTTGGGAGGTGGTGGGGTGGGAGGTGGCGGGGCGGTGGGGTTTGGGGGCGGTGGGGAGGTGGTGTGGTGTGGGGGCGGTGCGGAGGGGAGGTGGTGGGTTGGGAGGTGGTGGGGTGGCGCGGCGGTGGAGTTGGGGGCGGTGGGTTGGGGAGGTGGTGTGGTGTGGGGGGCAGTGGGGAGTTCATTGTGTGTGGGGGTTGTGTGGGGGTCGGTGGGGAAGTGGTTGGTTGTGGGAGGGGGTGGTGGGGTAGGGGGAAGTGGGGTGGTGGGCGGTGGCTTGGGGGGAGGTGGGGTGGGGGTTGTGGCTTGGGGGGTCGGTGGGGTGGGGGGATGTCGGGTGGGGAGGCGTTGGGTTTGGGGGTGGTGGGGTTGGGGGTGGTGGGGTGGCAGGGCGGTGGGGTGGCAGGGCCGTGGGGTGGCAAGGCGGTGGGGTGGCAGGGTGGTGGGGTGGCAGGGTGGTGGGGTGGCAGGGTGGTGGGGTGGCAGGGCGGTGGGGTGGCAGGGCGGTGGGGTGGCAGGGCGGTGGGGTGGGGGTGTGGTGGGGTGGGGAGGCGGAGGTGACGTGTGGAGTGTGGGAGCGGTGCGGAGGTGGTTGGGTGTGGGGGGTGGTGGGGTGGGAGGCGGTGGGGGGATGGTGGGGTGGGTTGTCGGTGGCTTGAGGGGGAGGTGGCCTGGGGGGAGGTGGGGTGGGGGGAGGTCGGGTGGGAAAGCGGTGGGGTGTGGGGCGGTGGGGTGGCGGGGCGGTGGGGTGGTGGTTTGGTGGGGAGGTGGTGGGGTGTGGGGGGCAATGGGTTTATTGTGTGTGGGGGTGGTGTGGGGGGCGGTGGGGAGGTGGTTGGGTATCGGGTGCAGTGGGGTGGGGAGTCAGTGGGGAGGTGGTGGGGTATGGGGGGTGGTGGGGAGGTGGTTGGGTGTCGGGATGGTGCGGGGGGTGGTGGGGAGATGTTTGGGTGTGGGGGGGCGATGGGGTGGGGAGGTGGTGTGTAGGGCGGTGGTGGGGTGTGGTGACGTTACGGGGAGGCGGTGGGGTGTGGGGTCGATGGGCAGGATGTGGGGTGTAGGGGGTGGTGTGGGGGTAGTTGGGTGTGGGGGCAGTTGGGAGGTGGTTGGGTGTGGGGGGCGGTGGGGTGGGGAGGCGGTGGGGAGGTGGTGGGGTGTTGAGGCGGTACGGGGGGTGGTGGGGGGGTGGTTGGGTGTGGGGGGTGGTGGGGAGGTGGTTGGGTGTGGGGGCGTTGCAGGGGGTGGTGGGGAGATGGTTGGGTGTGAGGGTCGGTGGGATGGGGAGGTGATGGTGTGTCGAGGTGGGGTGGGGAGGCGGTGGGGAGGCAGTGGGGTGGGGGGTCAATGGGCAGGAGGTGGGGTGTAGGGGGTGGTGTGGAGGTGGTTGGGTGTGGTGGAGGTGCGGGGGGCGGTGGGGTGGGGAGGCGGTGGGGTGGGGAGGCGGTGGGGTGGGGAGGCGGTGGGGTGGGGAGGCGGTGGGGTGTTGGGGCAGTGCGGGGGGTGGTGGGGAGGTGGTGGGGTGTGGGGGCGGTGGGGAGGTGGTTGTGTGTGGGGGGCGGTGGGGTGGGGAGGTGGTGGGGTGGGGAGGCGGTGGGGTGGAGGCGGTTGGGTGTGGGGGCGTTGCGGCGGGTGGTGGGGAGATGGTTGGGTGTGGGGGTCGGTGGTGTGTCGAGGTGGGGTGGGGAGGCAGTTGGGAGGGCGGTGGGGAGGCGGAGGCGTGGGGGGGTCGATGGGCAGGAGGAGGGGTGTAGGGTGTGGGGCCTTGCGGGGGGCGGTGGGGAGGTGGTGGAGTGTCGGGGGCGGTAGGGTGGGGAGGTGGTGGGGTAGGGAGGAGGTGGGTAGGAGAAGAAGGTGTGGGTGGATGGGGAACGGAATAAGCTGGGGGGAGGATAAGGAGGGTGGAAAAGGTTGGGGTTGGTTGGCAGGGATAAAAGTTGTGGGGAAAATGGGGAGGGAAGAGGGTCAGTAGTAGAATGGGGAAGGTAAGAGTGTGGGGTGTGGAATGGTAGGGGGAAGAAGGTGGAGGTGGAATGGGGAGGGGTAGATGTTGGGAGAATGGGAAGGGAAGAGAGTGGGGTGGAATGGGGAAGGGAAGAGGGTTGGGGGTAGAATGGGAAGGGAAGAAGTTGGGGTTGGAATGGGAGGGTAGAAGGTGGGGAGGGGAAGAAGTTCGGGTGGGACGATAGTGGGGGATGCGTGGGAGGGAAGGGATGATGGTGGTGGATGGGTGGGGAGGGAAGATGGTGGCATTTGGTAGGTAGGGAAGAAGGGGGGGGCTGGGTGTCGATTTGAATAGTTGTGTGGGTGGGGAGGGGATAAAGGTGGGAATTAGATGGGGAGGGGAAGAAGTTGGGGGTAGGTTGGGAGTGAAGTTGATAGGGGGTAGGTGGGGAGGGAAGTAGATGGTGGTGGGTGGCGAGGGGAGTAGTTGTTGGGTGGATGTGGAGAAGAACGTGGGGGGTGGATGGGTAGATAAGAATGTGGGTGCTGTGTGGGGAGGGAAAAATGTGGGGGTGGGTGTGTTGGGGATGAGAATGGGGAGAATGGGAAGGGGAAGAGGGTGGGTTGTAATGGGAGGGGAAGAAGTTGGGGTTAGATCGGGACGGGAAGAGGGTGGTGGTGGTGGGGAGTGTAAGAAGGGGATTATGGGGAGGGGAAGAAGGTGGGGTTTGAATGGCGAGGTGATAAAGTTGGTTGAATGGGTCGGGAAGATGGTGGCAGGTGGGTGGGTTGGGAAGAAGGTGGGCGTTCGGTTGGGAGGTAAAGTATGTAAGTGGATGGGGGAAGGAGATTGGGGTGGATGGGGAGGGGAATATGGTGGGTGGTGGGAAGTAGGTCAGGGGTGAATGCAGTGGGAAGAATGTGGGGATGGGTGGGGAGTGGGAAAAGGTGGGTGGTGGGTGGGGAGGGGAAGAGGTTGGAGGTGGATGGGGAGTGGAAGAAGGTGGGGGTGGATAGGGAGTAGAAGAAAGTTGGGGGTTAATGGGGTGGGGAAGAAGGTGGGCAGTGGAATGTGAGGGGAAGGAGGTGGGGTTGGGGAGGGAAGAAGGTGTGGGGTGGGTGGAGATGGGAAGAATGTGGGTTTTGACTGGAGAGGGGAAGAAGGTGGGGGAGGATGGGGAGGGGAAGAAAGTGGGGGGGAGGATGAGGAGGGGTGAAATGAGGGGGTGGTTGTGGAGGGTGAGATGTAGGGGGAAGATTGGGGAGGGGAAGAAGTTGGGGAAGAATGGGGAGGGGAAGAAGTTGGGGGAAGAATGGGGAGGGGCTGGGTGGAATCAGAAGGGAAGAAGGTGTGGGTGGAATGGGGTGGGGAAGAAGGTGGGAGTTGGTTGGGAGAGAAGAAGGTGGGGCGTTGATGGCGAGGGGAATAGTTGGGGGCTGGATCGGAAGGGAAGAAGGTGGTGGGTGGGGAGGGAAGAAGGTGGTGGGTGGGGAGGGAAGAAGGTGGTAGGTGGGGAAGGAAGAAGGTGGTGGGTGGGGAGGGTGAAAATGTGGGGGTGGGTATGGAGGGGAAGTGGGTGGTGGTGGAATGGGGAGGGGAAGAAGGTGGTGGGTGGAATAGGAGGGAAAGAAGTTGGGGGTGGGTGTGGAGGGGAAGAAGTGTGGGAGAGAATGGTGAGGGGAAGAGTGTAGGGATGGAATGGGAGGGGAAGAAGTTGGGAGGTGGAATTGGATGACAAAAAGGGGGTTGGATAGGGAGGGGAAGAAGGTGGGGGGTGGAATTGGTGGACAAAAAGATTGGGGTTGGATATGTAGAGGAAGAAGGTGGTGTAAGGGATACTGGAAAGTGAGGAGTAAAGTAAGTGCTAATTAAGAATGAAGTATGATGGGTATATCAGGGAGAAGGGATCATGGAATGTGAGGAAGGTTTAAACAAGTTTAAACAAAACAGGTTTAAACAAAATAGGGGTCTTCCAAACAGGATAGCAAGTAGATAGATTTAGCAAATCTTGGTGGTTGATTAACAAAGACATGATATTTCCTGTGAAACAAGTTTGCAGGAAGACACATAAACTGATAAGAAGTTAGAATACACGTAGACAGAATTACCTAATGCTAAACCAATACAGGAGGAAGAAGAATGTTAAGGGGGAAGGTACCTCTGTACTGAAATGAAATGTATAAAAAGTTGGGTAAGCCCCAATATCAGTGTGTATTCCCAGGGTAAGGGGAAGCACCCAACTTTGCATTGTTGTAAAATTATAATAAATGTTTTTTGTTCTCAATTTTTGTCTAAATTAAATCTGTGAAGGCAGCTCTGCTTCTCAGAACTGGGGTGGGGGTTGTCCAGGATTGCACTCCCTCCACTGACAAAGTGCCTGACTATGGGGGTAGGTGCACCCCGGCTGATTCAGCTGGACTCCCGGACGACGGGTAGCTGGTCAGTGGACAAAGTGAGTGATACCCAAGAAGAGGCATTGAGAAGAAATGACGGGAGGACGTTAAGGAAGCGCGCTAGGAATAGCTACTGGATTCCGGTAAGAGGAATTTTATTTTCCTGTCAATATGGGAGGAGGAAGTAGCAAGGGAAAAAGTCCTGAAGAAGCAAAGTGGAATAAGATACAAAAATATAGTCCGTTAGGATTAATGTTATCCAATTGGGGTGCGGGGAAAACCCGTGAGAAGGATAAGCAGACCATGGTCAGATATTGTTGTCAGGAATGGGTTATGAATCCCATAAAGGGGAGTGCGGTATATTGGCCAAAGTTTGGATCCGACGAGGACTGGATGTGTCAGGCATTGAACATCTGGCTCTACCAAAATCAAGGAGATAATACCGAGACTAGAGAATATGCAACCTGTTGTCTGAGTGGATTGTCTGATCAGATGATTTTGAGCGAGAAGGAATTTAGAAATAAGAAGATAAGGAACCTTCTGCCCCCGAAATAAAATGATGGGATGCGTTACATTCCCTTCCTCCACCTTATGTTTCCCCTGTGCCGGCTCCCATTCCTTCCCCCTCCCCTACGCTTTACCCTTCTTCACCTTCCCCTCCTCCACAGTTAAAGAAAGAAGGAAAAAGTAGGAGTGGTATGATGACTCGCTCACAGAGTGCAAGATTACCGCCTCAATTGACACGAGAGGGAGGAGACTTTGATTGTGAGGGTCATTCAGAAGAACAGTGTGAGGCCCTTCGGGAGGAAGGGGCAGGACTCTGATTTGTCTCCCTGAGGGCAGGAACCTAACCATCATAGAGGAGGAGATAAGCCAGAAACAAACTGGATGAGACCTTTACGAGAGGTTCCCTTGGGAGGGGATGCAGGGGGTCTCAGATTTGTGAATGTGCCTTTGACTAGTACTGAGGTGCGCAATTTTAAGAAGGAAATGACCTCTCGGATAGAAGACCCTCAGGGATGTGCAGAACAATTAGATCAATTTTTTGGACCTAATATATACCTGGGATGAATTAATGTCTATTTTTAAGGCTCTATTTACTTTGGACGAGCGTGGAATTATCCGCCAGGCAGGGATCAGAGTCTGGGATAGGGAACACCGGGGGGGGTGGGGGGGGGCCAGAGGCGATACCTGGAGAAGTTAAATTTCCCCTAGTAAACCCAAATTGGGATAAAACTACTAATGATGGTCGCACACGAATGGATGAGTTCAGGGTTAATCTAATAAGAGGAATAAAGGAGTCTGTTCCAAAAGGACAGAACTTTAAGAAGGCATTTGAGGTTCCCCAAGGTCCCGAGGTGAGCCCCAAGGTCCCGAGGAGAGCCCTTCTGCATTTCTGACTAGATTACGTGTGGCCATACAGCAATATGGGGGGTTGGATATAGAATCCCCAGCAGGTGAACAGTTGGTATTGACGGGTTTTATTACAAATTCAGCCCCAGATATCAGGAAGAAATTACAAAAAACAGAGAATTGGCATGAACAGGGAATATCTCAGCTTTTGCAGATCGCACGAAGGACATATGTCCAGAGGTCTGAAGAAAAACAGAAAGGGAAGGCTAAGATTTTGATGCAGGCAGTAAAGGAAGTTGTGGATGGAAAGCAAGGAAGTGTTAGGAGCCGTGTGTCAGCTCCTGGATGTTGGGAGGAGCACCGGGTGTGGGGAAGTAGAGACCAGGGCAGAAGTAGGGGTAGAGGAGAATTCCGGGGATGGCTACCATTCCTGGGACCCCGTGGAGACCCTGGCAGAAATTGGGAGACAGGAGCATTAGTTTGCTATTATTGTAAAAAGGAGGGACACTTTAAGAGGGAATGCCCAATGCGGGCCAGGGAGACGCGATCTTACGCATTGATGGAGGCAGATAATGAATAGGCGGTCACGGTTCTCAGTCAATGCACACCATGGGGCTGCACGGAGAACCATTGGTAAATTTAAGCGTAGGACCCCACGGTGACAAAATGACTTTCCTAGTAGACTCCGGGGCAGCTCGCTCTAATAATGTATGATGGCCCGAGGGTGTTACTACAGAAGGGACGGTGATGATTTTGGGAGTGGAGGGGAGAGATTTTGTGGTCCCTAAATTAAAGATGTAAAGATACAAATGGGATGAAAAATTGTAACAGAGGATATCTTGTTAGTTCCCCAAGCTGGGGTTTGCTTGTTGGGACGTGATTTACAGGACCAATTGGCTATCGGTAACAGACCACAGGGATCAGGTATCGGGGTTTAATTTTATGTACTGACGGAGGAGGACCGGGGACTAATAAATCCTAGGGTATGGGCAAAAAGAGGCAATAGAGGAGGGTTAGATGTTCCTCCCCTGCAAGTTAGTCTAAAGGACCCTGACCAGGTAGTTCGACAAAAACGGTATCCAATTCCTATGGCTGGCCGAAAGGGGCCGCAGCCAGTAATTGACCAGTTGGTGAAAGATGGTATACTCGAACCTTGTATGTCACCTTTTAATACCCCAATTTTACCTGTCCAAAAACCAGACGGTACATATCGATTAGTGCAGGACTTGAGGGAGCTGAACAAAATTATTCTCACCCGTCACCCGGTTGTACCTAATCCCTATACAATAATGGGTAAAATCGATCCCCATAGTAAATGGTTTAGTGTGATTGACCTGAAAGATGCTTTCTGGACCTGTCCGTTAGCAACAGAGAGCAGAGACATGTTTGCCTTTGAATGGGAAAATCCTTTTACTGGACGCAAGAATCAATATCGGTGGACGGTCCTTCCCCAGGGCTTTACAGAATCACCAAATTTTTTGGCCATGTTTTAGAACAAGTACTAGATGAGGCCCCTCGGAGAGAGGATTGTCAATTAGTACAATATGTTGAAGATTTATTAATCATGGGGGAAATGTATGATTTGGTTAACTGTTGATTTATTGAATTTTCTAGGGAATAAGGGTCTTAGAGTGAGTGAATCGAAGTTGAAAATTGTTCAATCCGAGGTTAAATACTTAGGTCATTTGGTTAGTCAAGGAATTAGGAAGATAAGTCCAGAGAGAATACGCGGTATTTTGCAGGTCCCGCTTCAAAAGAATGCTCAAGAACTTAGGAAATTCCTTGGTTTGGTGGGATTCTGTAGAATTTGGATTGAGAATTATTCTATCCTGGTCAAATTTTTTTATGATAAACTTGCGACTCTAGGGGGCGAAACTGTTGTCTGGACGGAGGAGGAGATTAAAGATTTTACCTTGGTGAAACAGCGTCTTGCTAGTGCCCCGGTTTTGGCCATACCTGACCTAAATAAGCCATTTGAACCTATATACAAATGTGAAAGACGGTGTGGCCATGGGAGTATTAACACAAGAACTGGCAGGCTTAAGACAACTAGTTGCCTTTCTATCAAAGATTTTAGATCTTGTTTGTCGTGGTTGACCAGAATGTGTGCAAGCAATTGCAGCCACTACTATTTTAGTAGAGGAAGGACGAAAAATTACGTTTGGTGCCCCGATGATACTTCACACCCCTCACACAGTTCACACCATTCTCTTAAACGTGCCGGAAGGTGGCTTACTGATTCCAGAATTTTGAAGTATGACGCAATCCTTATGGATAGGGATGATTTGACACTGGTTACAAATAAAGATCAGAATCCAGCCGCCTTCTTGGTTTCTCCAGATTCTGATAAAGTCCCCAATAATTTAGAGCATGTATGCACAGAAGTGATTTGCAGACTAAAATTAGAGATGATTTAAGCGATGAACCTTTACGAGAGGGTGAAAGATGGTTCATTAATGGATCTTCCGGCTGCATTGATGGCATTCGTTATAGCTGGTATAGTGTAGTGGACGGGAATGAAGGAGTTGTGATTAAGGCCGGTCGTCTCTCCGGTACTTGGTTGGAACAATCCTGTGAATTGTATGCCCTCTGTAGAGCTCTTCAGGGTCTAGAGGGAAATGTGGGCACAATCTATACTGACTCCAAGTATGCTTTTGGTGTAGTACACACCTTCAGAAAGATTTGGAAAGAGCGGGGAATGATAACCGGGAAAGGACAAAATTTGATCCATGAGAACTTAATTGTTCAATCCTGAGATGCTCTTATGTTACCTGAGGAGATAGCTGTAGTTCATGTACAAGACCATCAAATTATTGATAGCCCTGAACCCCAGGTAACAGATGGGCAGATGAAGCTGCCAAACAGGCTGCACTATCAAAAATCATAGAGATGCAGCTGTTACACCCACCCCACATGAGATTCAAAAGACTCCCATCTTTTCACAGGAAGAGGAGGTTTATATGAGAATCAGGGAATGCGTCAAACTGCGGGTTATGGTGGACGGTAGAGGGACGCCAAGTCCTGAATAAGGCCTTGGCTCGTCAAATTAATGATCAGCTCCACCAGCAGACACACTGGGGAATGCAGGCACTTGTTGATGCCTTTGTACGGTCCTTTAATTGTTCTGGAATATATACCATAGCCAAACAAAGTACACGGGGATGTCCAATTTGTCAGCGAGTGAATAAGAAAGTAATGCGCCATGTAATGCCTGGGGTTCACGATATGCCCCTACGCCCATTTCAACGAATACAGATTGACTTCACGGAATTACCTAAGATAGGGGTTGATCAATATCTCCTGGTGATGGTGGATTATTTTACTCGATGTGTTGAGGCTTTCCCGACCCCTAATGATCGTGCTAACACCGTTATCCGTATATTACTAGAGGCTATTGTTCAGTGTTATGGCATTGTTCAAACCATTGACTAAGATCAAGGTACACATTTTACCTCTCAGGTACTCCAGGGTGTGTGTAAAATCTTGGGGATAGATTGGCAGTAACACACCCCATGACACCCCAGAGTTCAGGCCGTGTTGTGCGGATGAATCAGACCCTGAAAAATCAACTCACTCGACTTCATGAGGAAACTGGCCTCTCCTGGGTTAAATACTTAATCAGGATTCGCACAGATCCTCGTAAGGACCTTGCTGTCTCACCATCTGAGATGATGTTCGGTCTTCCCTACATGGGCTTCCACACCGATTCCCCTACTCCTGAGGCTAACGACCTCTAAATATTTACAGGGGCTTTCCACTTCTTTGTATGACTTAAAACAGAAGGGATTATTCGCTCAAACCCCACCCTTGGACTATCCCATTCATTCCATTAAAGCAGGCAACACCATGAACTCTAACCTATATGGGACGGCCCTTATTGTGTACTTTTGATTACAGACACTGAAGTACGAACAAAAGAAAAGGGATGGACTCTCGTGCAATGTGTTAAGCGTGCTAATCCACAGACTAAAGACGTTGACAATATCCCCTCTCCCTGGCATGCAGTCTCGCATCCTTCTGGACTGAAAGTCACGCTCCACCGAAAAAAATTGTTATAATGTTATTTTTACTATTTGTGGTATTGTTTTCTTGCAGGTTCCCAATTTTTGGGAAACTACCCAATTGTACACAATGTATTAAGTCCTCCTGGAATAGGGGCAGCAGAGGTGATAGTTACTTTGAAGAATGGATAAGTTTACCTTTAGAATGCAAACGGGGCACAAGTAGGAAGTGCATTCACAGTGGGGTACCTTATTTAATATGGTTTAATTTAGGATCCAAACATGGACCAGGGAAGCAAAACTGTCCTAGGGGAGTGGCTTGGGTCTGCATCCTGGCCTCGACGAGTATTAAAATATGGTACAGAGGAGATGGTGGGAGAATTATAAGGCAAAACATCAGTCAGGGCTATAAATGGAGTAGGATTAAAGGGGATATATATGCTGGTGCTCGCAGACAGGTTGCTATTCACTGTTAGGTGACAATAAGTGGGTAGATTTGAGTCAACAAACAGCTGACTTGCTGGCGTTGAAGAATTGTTGGATTTGTGGAGGCCCAACTAGAGATGGTACCTGGCCCTGGCAAGGTGAGCCTTTGGATATATGGGAACTTCTACGCTTTAATGATACAACTAATAAAATTGAACTCCCCTCCCAAGCTTGGCATCTTGCAAATCATCCATTGGGTGACGAATGCATCCGGAAGGCTGAAGGCCGTCACTATAAGGGGAATTCCAGTTGTAAACGACTTAAGCTGCTCAAGAATACTACAGCGCCTGCCTCGCTCGACCAGGGCCGGGGCCGCCGCGTCCCCCTTGCCTCAGTCCGGGCACAGGGGGAGCAGCGGCGGCGGCCCCAATCCGGGCAGGAGCAGGGAGGAGGCGGCGGCCCCGGCCTCGGTCGGGTGGGGCAGGCGGAGGCCCCGATCCGGGTGGAGAGTTGTGGGTGGCGGCCCCGGTCCGGGCACAGGGAGAGCGGCGGCAGCCTCGGCCCTGGTCCGGGCAGTATGGACCAACCTAAGAGGGGAGGCAGACCCCTCCAGCCCGGGTAAGAAACCTGCATAGGAGAAGGTCACTCCGATATAAAACCTACGACCCAAGGACCTCGCTGCCACGTCCCAGCTTGCTTGGCCACGGCACACGAACCATGGGTGTAAAGGGTGGGGCCAGTACTGCGCACACTGCACTCCACCTAAAAGCTCCTTTGCGCAGGCTTGAGGACAGGTCCACGTCCTCCCCCTCCACGTCCTCCCCCTCCACGTCCTCCCCCTCCACGTCCTTTAAATCTTCGTCCACGAAGCCAAGCCAAAGAAGAAAAAGAAAGAACAAAGACATGATATTTCCTGGTAAACAAGTTTGCATAAACTGATAAGAAGTTAGAATACACGTAGACAGAATTACCTAACGCTAAACCAATCCAGGAGGCAGAAGAATGTTAAGGGGGAAGGTATATCTGTCTTGAAATGAAATGTATAAAAAGTTGGGTAAGCCCCAGTATCAGTGTGTATTCCCAGGGTAAGGGGAAGCACCCAACTTTGCATTGTTGTAAAATTATAATAAATGTTCTTTGTTCTCAATTTTTGTCTCGAGTTAAATCTGTGAAGGCACCTCTGCTTCTAACAGTGGGGAGGGAAGAAGGTGGTAGGGGGTGGGTGGGTGGGGAGGTAAGTTGATGGGGTGTGGTGTGGGTGGGGAGGGAAGATGGTGGTTGGTGGGTGGGGAGGGAAGATGTTGGTGGGTGGTTGTGGATGGAAGATGGTGGGGGTTGGTGGTGAGGGGAATAGTTGAAGGGTGGGTGGGGATGGAAGAAGGCGGGTGTGGGTGGGGAGGGGAATAGTTGCTGGGTTGTTGGGGAGAGGAAGGTGGGGGGTGGGTGGGGGAGTGGAAAGTTGGGGTGAATCGGGAGGGAAAGAGGGTGGGGTGTGTGTTGTGAGGGAAGATGGTGAGGGTTGGTAGGGAGGGAAGAAGGTGGGGGTGTTAAGCATGGGGAATAGCTGAGGGGTGGATGGGGAGGTAAGATTGTGGGAGGTGAATGGGTAGGTAAGGACGTGGGGGCTTGATGGGGAAGAGAAAAAGTTGGGGGTGTGTGTTGAGGGGAAGAAGTTGGGGGGAGAATGGGGATGGGAAGAGGGTGGGGGTTGGAATGGGAGGAGAAAGTGGGGGTGAAATAAGAGGGAAGAAGGTGGGGGTTGGATAGGGAGGGGAAGAAGGTGTGGGTGGAATGGAAGTTGGTGGAGGGTGGATGGGGAGGGGAAGAAGGTGGGTGTGGAATTGGAGGAGAAAAAAATGAGTGTTCAATAGGGAGGGGATGAAGGTGGGGAGGGAAGAAGGTGGGGGAAGGTAGTGGGGTGGTGTGTGGGGAGGGTAGATGGTGGGATGGGGTGTGGGTGGGGAGGGAAGATAGTGGGGTTTGGTAGGGAGGGAAGAAGGTGGGGATGGGTGGTGAGGGAAATAGTTGGGTGGTGGGTGGGGAGAGAAGAAGGCGGGATGGGGGAGGGGAATGAACTTAAGGCATGGATGTCCACATGGAAATAGGATATCGTGGCCATCAGTGAAACGGTTGCAGGAAGAGTATATTTGGCAGTTAAATATACCAGTATTTTGTTTTCGGCATGATAGAATGGTTGGGAGGGGTGGGGGGGATAAAAGGTGGAGGAGTTGCATTGCTTATTAGAGAGGACATTATAGCAGTGCTGTGGCAGGATGGTTTGGTGGGATTGTCCAGCTGGTTTATTTGGGTAGAATTGAGGAATGGCAGAGTCATAAGGACATTAATGGGAGTGTATTATAGACGACCAAATGGGCTGAGAGAATTAGAGGAGCAAATGTGTAAGCAGTTTGCATATATGTGTCATAAACATAAGGTGGTAGTTATGGAAGACTACATTAACTGGGATGCCCATACAGTAAGAGGGCTGGATGGGGCAGGGTTTGTTAAGTGTGTTCAGGAAAGTTTTTTTAATCAATATGTCGGAGAACTGACTTGAGAGGGGGGAGTATTGGATCTCCTATTAGGGAATGAGATAGGTCAGGTGACAGAGGTTTGCGTTGGGGAACACTTTGGGTCTAGTGATCACAATACTATTAGTTTTAGGTTAGTAATGGAAAAGAATAGAGGTGGGTCAAAGATTGAGATTCTTGATTGAAAGAAAGCAAATTTCAAGGGGATGTGAAATGATTTGGAGGGTGTGGATTGGGATATTCTCAGGGAAGAATGTAAAAGATAATTGGGGGATCTCAAAGGAGAAATTCTGAAGGCACAGAGTCTGTCTGTCCCTGTGAGGATTAAAGGAAAGGTTAGAAACTGTAGGATGTCTTTGTTTTCTAAAGATATTGGGAACCTGGTTTGGAGGAAGAGGGATGTGTACAACAGATATAAACAGCAGGCAGCGGATGAACTGCTTGAGGAATATAAGAAGTGTAAAAAAAAACAAGAAATCAATGAGATCGGCTAAAAGGAGAAACGTGGCTGCTTTGGCAGGAAAAGTAAATATAAATCCAAAGGGTTTCTTTATGTACATTAAAAGTAAAATAATAGTGAAGGATAAAATTGGACCCCTTGAAGATCAGGGGGGTAGCTCTGTGAGAAGCCAGAGGAGATGGGAGAAATTTTTAATGATTTTTTAAATTCCGTATTCACTAAGGAAAATAATATTGACCCAGATGAAGCGAAGAAATATGGTCGGGAGCTCATGGATAATGTAAGGATTAATGATTAATGTTGGCTATAATGAAAAATATCAAGGTGGATAAATCTCCAGGTCCTGGCAAAATAATCCCTAAGTCCCCGAGGGAGGTTAGTGAACAAATAATGGGGATGTTGACAGAAATATTTATAATGTCACTGGCCTCGGGGGAAGTGCCAGAGGACTGGAGGGTGGCTCATGTTGTTCCGCTGTTCAAATAAGCATCCAAAAGTATACCTGCTAATTATAGGCCTGTAAATCTAACAATGGTGGTGGGTAAATTAATGGGAAGCGTTCTTAGAGATGTTATATGCAACTATTTAGAAAGACGGGATTTGTTTCGGAGTAGTCAGCATGGATTTGTACGCGGTAATTCATGTTTAACAAATCTTGTAGAGTTTTTCGAGGAGGTTACTAAAAAGGTTGATGAGGGGAAGGTGGTGGATGTTGTCTATCTGGACTTTAGTAAGGCTTTTGACAAGGTTTCCCATGAGAGGTTAGTAAGTAAGGTAGAAGCATTAGGTATTAATGAAGTAGAGAAATGGATTCAGAAATTGTGGAAAATTGTTTATAGAATTGGAGGCCGGTCATGAGTGGAGTGCCTCAGGGATCAGTACTGGGTCCACTGCTGTTATATATATTAACGATCTAGATGATAGGGTGGTAAATTGGATTAGTAATTTTGCAGATGATACAAAAGTTGGTGGTGTTGTGGACCGTGAGGATGATTATCAAAGTTTACAGGGTGATATAGGACAGTTGGAAGAATGGGCTGAAAGATGGCAGATGGAGTTTAATACTGATAAATGTGAGTGCTACATTTTGGTAGGAATAATCAAAACTGGCCATACATGTTAAATGGTGGACAATTGAGGAGTGCAGTGGAACAAAGAGATTTGGGCATCATGGTACATAATTCCCTGAAAGTTGAATCACATTGGATAGGGTGGTGAAGAAGGCATTTATAAATCAGAGTATAGAACACGGGAGTTGGGATGTTATGTTGAAATTGTATGGCATTGATGAGGCCAAATTTGGAATATTGTGTGCAGTTTTGGTCACCAAATTGCAGGAAAGATATAAACAGAACAGAGAAGAGGTTTACGAGAATGTTGCCAGGATTTCAGGGTTTGAGATACAGGGAAAGGTTGGGCAGGCTTGGGCTTTATTCCCTGGAGCATGGAAGGTTGAGGGGTGATTTGATAGAGGTATTCAAAAGTATAAGGGGAAGAAGTGAGATCGATGGTAATATTCAAGGAAATGTTGGATAGATATATGGACAGGATAGGTGTGGAGGGTTATGGGCTGAATGCAGTTTAGTGGGACTGGGTGGGAGAAGATGTTCAGCATGGACTAGTAGGGCCGAACTGGCCTGTTTCTGTGCTGTAAATGGTTATATAGTTACTGCATTCCCCTATCTAGCCTGCTTGTCACATCATCAAAGAATTCCAACAGCTTTATCAAGCAAGATTTTCCCATAAGGAAACCATGCTGGCTTTGGCCTGTCTTGTCATGTGTCTCCAAGTACTCCATCGCCTCATCTTTGACAATCGATCCAACATCTTCTCAACCACTGACGTCAGGCTATAATTTCCTTTCTGCTGCCTGTGTTCCTTCTTGAATAGTGAAGTGACATTTCCAATTTTCCAGACCTCTGGGACCAAACCCGAATTTATTGATTCCTGAAAGACAATTTCCAGAACCTTCACAATCTCTACTGCTTTTTTCAGAACCAAGGGTGTAATCCATCTGGTCCAGGAGACTAATCCATGGAAAGGTGCAGCCAGTCAGAATTTTAATTTCATGGGAGTCCACATTTCAGAAGTCTTTCGCTGAAGCCGGAAAATTGACCCAACTGTGAAGGAAGCACACCAACACATGAAGGTTGCGCATAGTGTCGAAGGTTGCCGTAGGTTACCACAGGATATAGACAGGATGCAGAGTTGGTCAGAGAAGTGGCAGATAGAATTCAATCCAGATAAGTGTGAAGTGATGCATTTTTGTAGGTTGATCATATAGGTGAAGTGTTTGGTTAAAGACAGGACTCTTAACAGTGTGGAATATGAGATGGACCTTGGGGTCCAAATTATAGATCGTTCAATATTGCCACACATGTTGATAGAGTAGTTAAGAAGGTTCTGGAATACTGGCCTTCATTGGTCGGAAGATTGAGTTCAAGAAATGTGCGGTAATGTTGCAGCTCTATAAAACTGTTGAGGCCACTTTGGAATAATATATTCAGTTCTGGTTGCCTCATTACACAAAAGATGTGGAAGCTTTGGAAAGGGTGCAGAGAAGATGAACCAAGATGTTGCCTAGATTGGAGAACATGCCTTATGAGGAAAGTTAACAGACAGAGTTTTTATCTTAGGAGTATAAAGGGATTAGAGTTGACAATAGAGGTCTACAAGATTATGAGAGGCATAGATCATGGACCTTTTTCCTGGGGCAATAATGGAAAATACCAGCAGTCATGTGAAGAAGGTAAGGGGAGGAAAGTTTAGAGGAGACACTAGGAGTTAGGTTTTTACACAGTGTTAGAAATAGAAGTACCTTAACAGAAATTGCTCGAGACAAAAATTGAGAACAAAGAACATTTATTACAACAACAATGCAAAGTTGGGTGCTTCCCCTTACCCTGGGAATACACACATACACTGGGGCTCACCCAACTTTTATACAGTGAATTTCAGTATCAGAATTCCCTCCCCCTTACATTCTTCTGCCCCCTGGATGGGTTTGGCATAGGCAATCTTTCCTGCCTACGTGCAGTTTTTGGAGGACCAGGGGGTATCCTGTCGGTGTCCTCTCATGTCATTATCCCATTGTCCTTATTCACAACCTTGCCCTTGTCCCCATTCACACCTTTCCAACTCTCAGAGCTACAGTCCCTTCATTTGCAGAGTTCGCTAATCCTGTCTAGGGTTTACTAATTTAATATGCAATACTTGATAAATCTGTGTATGGCTTACTAATTATATATGTAGAACTTGGTACTTCTGTCTAGGGCTAGGAGACCCTTATCTCATCCAGACTATCTCAACTTCCTACATTCTATTATTCCTTACCTTTCCTTATCTTATTCATACGGTGGGCTCACTGATCCTGTCCAAAAGACTAGAAGATTCTAATCTTACATAGGCTGACTCTGTTTCCTGCATTCTAATTTCCATGCTTAGCCTGTTCTTACTGGTTTAATCCATCACTCCACATGTCTGCACTAGTTTCCCCATCTTTCATATTTTTATGTCAAGTTTCCTCATCTCTCACAATCCTCACTTCTCTTTTAGATCAGTGTCACTGATCTGTCAAATAAAATGTGCTATTGCTAAAGTTGGTCTTTCTCCCAGCGGGTCAATAAACGAATTGTAGTGTCATAAGCATCCATTTGGGAAACACACACCCCTTGAGTTATAGAAATAAGGGTCCGCAAAATCATGAAATGAATACCAGCCTTTAGGTAGGGGAGCACCACACTGACCAGAACAGTGAGTCCTGCTGCTATCAGGGCTGTGAGTATCAGGCTCCAGTTCTCAGTAAAAAGTCAAGTCCATCCCACATCAGTCCAAGGTTGCCAAGTCTGAACATGGGCATGGGAAGATTTTTGTCGAAGTCCTGAAGCAGTGTCTTTAACCGCCTGACTGTTGTAAGCATTGTCAGTCCTGATTCTCGCACAAACGCTGCCTCCAGCACCCAACGAGCAATAGAGAGCCAGGTGGTTTCGTTGAATCATTGCTTGTAGCTGTAGTCATTCTTCAGCCCCTACATTCAGGGCCATCGCCGTCCGTTCGGCGACGATCTCCAAAGCCGCCTGGAGTCTGAACAAACGATTTAAATGCCCAGCACCTTTAGTATTCTGGAGCTGTTTACTTCGTTGATAATTGGAACTCCCCTTACAGTGGTGGGTGGCATTTAACAGTTGGACTGGCTGTCCAACTGTTGGACAGTTGGACAACTGTTTAACAGTTGGATGCTTTAGAATAGCACAGGTTGGGGAGGGGTGTTTCTTGTAACTTAATCTATGAGTTGTAGCCTGCCTGCGAACATTAGCATATGTATCAACTCTCTCTCTAACACATGTACAATCCTGACAATTATCCTGTCTGCCTTTGTGCCCACATCTGCCTTGTGCTAAACCATTAAAACTGATGTTGTAAATATCTGCAGAGTCCAAAAACCCATTAAAATCATATTGAGAGGTGTTCTGTGCCCCTGGTCCACATTTGAAATCTACATTAACCCCTACCTTCCTATGATCGTACCCTATATCTATGTCCCGTCTACATTGTAAAGTAAAATAATGGCCATCTATGCTGCCCCTACTCCAGGAGGACTTAATACATTTTGAAAATTTCAGTGATGTCCCAGAATTTGGGAGGCAACTATTAAATAGTACAATAAAAATTAAAAACAACATTACAAGGCTGTTTCTCGGCGTAGTGTGACTTTCAAGTCAGGATGAAGGACTGCACCCCAGGTGGAGGGTGGATTTTCAAGATCTGTAGTCTGTGGTTCAGCAACTCGTTTGATTCGTTGGACGTGGCTCCAACCCTTTTCTTTCGTTCGTACAGCGGTGTCTGTAATCAAAAGTACACAGTAGGGGCCATCCCAGACAGGTTTTAGTTGTTTATCTTGCCAAGCTTTAACAAATACCCAATCACCAGGTTTAATAGAATGAATTGGATACTCCAGGGGGGGAGTTTGAGAAGTAAACACTTCTGTTTTAATTCAAGGAGCGAAGTAGACAGTTCCTGTAAATATTTATTGATATATTGGTCATTAGCCTCAGGGATGGGAGTATCAGTGTGGAATCCCATGTAAGGAAGACCAAACATCATCTCATATGGTGAGACAGCAAGGTCTTTACGAGGAGCTGTGTGAATCCTGATTAAAGCTAAGGGCAAGCATTTAATCCAGGAGAGGCCAGTTTCCTCATGAAGTCGAGTGAGCTGGTATTTCAAAGTCTGATTCATTTGCTCAACCCGGCCCGAACTCTGGGGGTACCATGGGGTTTGGAGCTGCCAGTCAATGCCCAATCTTTTACAAACCCCCTGGAGTACCCGAGAAGTGAAGTGTGTACCACGATCCGAGTCAATGGTCTTGATCATCCCATACCGTGGAATTACAGAATCCAGCAGTACTCTGATAACGGTACTGGCACGATCATTCGGGGTCGGGAAAGCCTCAACCCATCGTGTGAAATGATCTACCATCACCAACAAGTACTTGTAAATAACTATCTTAGGTAACTCTGTGAAGTCCACTTGTATGCGTTGGAAAGGGCGTACAGCGATATCGCGACCGCCAGGCATTACCTGGCGCATGACCTTCTTATTAATCCTTTGACAAATTTGGCACCTCTGGGTACTCTGCTTGGCTAGAGTGTAAACGCCTGAACAATGAAAGGAGCGAACAAAAGTGTCGACAAGTGCCTGGGCTCCCCAGTGTGTCTGTTGATGGAGCTGGTCAAACAGTTGCCGTGCCAAAGCTTTATTCAGCACTTGGTGTCCTTCGGCTGTCCACCACAACCCATCACTTGTTTGACGCATCCCCTGATCCCTCATATAAACCTCCTCCTCTTTTGAAAGGATGGGAGTCTTTTTAAGCTCCTGTGGGATGGGGAGGAACAGCTGCATGTCCACTTTCGCAGTGAGCGCTGCCTGTTTAGCAGCTGCATCTGCCTGTCTGTTGCCCTGTGCTTCAGGGCTGTCACCAGTTTGATGGCCCCGTACATGGACCACAGCTATTTCCTCAGGTAAAGTCAGAGCCTCCAAAGATTGGACAATTAGGTTCTCATGCATCAATTTCTGTCCTTTTCCCGTTATCATTCCCCGTTCCTTCCAGATTCTCCCAAAGGTGTGCACTACCCCAAAAGCGTATTTTGAATCTGTGTAGATTGTGCCCACCTTATTTTCCAGACCTTGGAGAGCTCGACAGAGGGCATATAATTCACAAGACTGGGCTGACCAGTGACCGGGAAGGCGACCGTCTTCAATAACTACCCCCTCATTCCCATCCACTATACTATATCCGCTATAGCGAGTGCCAACAATACAGCGGGAAGAGCCATCAATAAACCACCGTTCTCCCTCCTGTAAAGGCTTATCACTCAAATCTTCTCTAATCTTAGTCTGCAGGTCTATAACTTCCAAACATATATGCTCTAACTCATTGATTGTGTTGGGAGAGGTTGGAGTGACTAAAAAGGCTGCTGGATTATGTTCTCTACTTGTAGTCAGAGTTGGATCATCCCTATCCATCAAGATCGCTTCGTATTTCAAGATTCTAGAATCTGTAAGCCACCTACCAGCACGCTGTAACAGAATATTGCGAACGGTGTGAGCAGTGTGTACTATCATCGGGGCACCAAATGTAATTTTTCATGCTTCTTCAACTAAAATAGCAGTGGCTGCGATAGCTTGAACACATTCTGGCCAACCACGACAAAAAGATTCCAAAACTTTTGAGAGAAAAGCAACTGGCTGCCTGCTGCCTGCCCTTTCTTGTGTTAAAACACCAGTTGCTACACCCCCTTTTGTGTTAGTATAAAGGTCAAAAGACTTATTAAGGTTGGGTAAAGTCAACACTGGGGCACTAATAAGGCGCTGTTTCACCAAGTTAAAATTATTAATCTCTTCTTCCGTCCAAACTAGCGCTTTTCCCCCTAGAATCGCGAGTTTATCGTAAAGGAATCGAACTAGATTAGAATAATTTTCTATCCAAATTCTACAGTATCCCACTAGACCAAGGAATTTCCTGAGTTCTTGGGCATTCTTAGGAGGTGGGATCTGTAGAATACCTTGTATCCTTTCTGGACTGATCTTTCTGGTTCCCTGACTTACCAAGTGACCCAGGTATTTAACCTCTGGTTGTACGAATTGTAATTTGGATTCACTCACCCTGAGACCCTTCTTTTCGAGAAAATTCAAAAGTGCAATGGTATATAGTTTAGCTGATTCATACGTCCTTCCCGTAAATAATAAATCGTCTACATATTGAATTAACTGACAACTCTCTTCCCGAGGAGCCTCCTCTAATATTTGTTCTAGGACCTGGCCAAATAATTTTGGTGATTCCGTAAAGCCCTGAGGGAGTACGGTCCACCTGTATTGATTTTTACGTCCCGTAAAAGGATTCTTCCATTCAAAAGGAAACATATCTCTGCTCTCTGCTGCTAACGGGCAGGTCCAGAAAGCATCCTTGAGGTCAATTACGCTAAACCATTTACTGTGGGGATTAGGTACGACAGGGTGACGGGTGAGAATAATTTTGTTTAGTTCCCTCAAGTCCTGTACTAATCTATAGGTACCGTCTGGTTTTTGGATGGGTAAGATTGGGGTATTAAAAGGTGACATACAATGTTCTAGAATGCCATCTTTCACCAATTGGTCAGGTACTGGCTGCAGCCCCTTTCGGCCAGCCATTGGAACGGGATACTGCTTTCGCCTACTAATCAGCTCAGGATCTTTTAAGGTAACTCGTAGGGGAGGGATATGTAACACTCCTCTATTGCCTCTTCCTGCCCATACTCCAGGATTTATGAGTTCCCGATCCTCCTCACTTAATACATATAGTTGAACCCCAATACCTGATTCTTGTGGTCTGGTGCCGATAGCCAATTGATCTTGTAAATCACATCCCAGCAAACAAACTCCAGCTTGGGGAACAAGTAAGAGATCCTCCGTTATAACCTTTTCTCCCATCTGTATCCTAACATCTCTTAATACAGGGACCGGGAAATCTCTTCCCCCTACCCCCGAAATCATTATTCTCCCTTCTATCCTCACACCCTCGGGTGGGTGTAATATACTAGACCGGGCTGCCCCGGAATATACTAAGAATATCATCCTATCACTGTGGGGTCCTATGTTTAAATTTACCAATGGTACTCCGTGCAGCCCCACAGTGTGGATTAACTGAGAACCGTGACTCCCCTATTCATAGTCTGTTTCCATCAGGGCATACGATCGCGTCTCCCTGGCTCACATGGGGCACTCTCTCTTGAAGTGTCCCTCCTTGTTACAATAGTAGCAGACCATTGTTCCCACTTCCCAATTCCTAGTTGGGTCTCCTCGGGGACCCGGGAATGGTTGGCGTCCCCGAAATCCTCCTCTACTCCTTCCTCTAATCTGGACCCTATTTCCCCACCCCTGGCTCTCCTCTCAATGCCCAGGAGCTGGCACAAAGTCCCTACCTTTTCCTTGCTGTCCCTTAAATGCCTGCATTAAAATCTTAGCCTTTCCCTTCTGCTTATCCTCAGATCTCTGTACAAAGGCTTTTTGCGCAATTTGTAGAAGCTGGGTTATTCCCTGCTCATGTCAATTCTCAGTTTTCTGTAATTTCCTCCTTATGTCTGGGGCTGAATTTGTAATGAAACTCGTTAATATTAATTGTTCCCCTGCTGGGGATTCTATATCCAGACCCCCATATTGCTGTATACCCGTACGCAATCTATTCAAAAATACCGAGGGGGTCTCGTCGGGTCCCTGAGGAACTTCGAATGCCTTTTTAAAGTTCTGTCCCTTCGGAACAGATTCCCTGATTCCTTTAATCAGATTAGCCCTATACTCTTCCATTAATACCCGACCATCATTGGTATTTTTATCCCAATTAGGTCTAGCCAAGGGGAATTTAGCTTCTCCAGGTCCCCCTTGGTGATCCCGATCCCAGACTCTAATCCCTGCCTGGCGAATCATTCCATGCTCATCCAGGGTAAACAGAGTCCTAAATATAGCCGTTAATTCATCCCATGTATATATATTCGGTCCTAACAATTGATCTAATTGTTCAGCGCATCCCTGGGGATCCTCTATCAGGGAAATCATTTCCCTCTTAAAATTAGGCACCTCCGTACTGGTCAAGGGCACATTTACAAAACCAAGACCCCCTCCCACGGGAACCTCCCGCAGGGGTCTCTTCCAGCTAATTTCTAGCTTATACACTCTGCTCAAAACTAACCTTGCCTCTGTCTCTCGTAGGCAATCTAATACTTTGCGAATGGGTTAACATGCCACCCCTATTCTCTTCTCCTTTCGTTAGTTGCGGGGGAGGAGGGGAAGGTGCGGAAGGGTAGAGCACAGGAGGGGGGGATAGATAGGAACTAGTAAAGGAGGGGCATAGGGTGGAGGAAAGGAATGTAACACATCCCATCCTTGCGTCTCAGGTACAAGGGTTTCCTCATCCCTCTTGTCCTCACTTCTCTTTTCGTTCAGGACCAGTTGGTCAACCGATCCCCTGAGCCAGCAGGCGGCATATTCCCTGCTTTCAATGTTATCCCTTTGATTCTTATACAGCCAGATGTTAAGTTCCTGACACATCCAGTCATCCTCGTATCCGAGCCTCGGCCAATATACCGAGCTCCCTTTAATAGGGCTTTTAACCCATTCCAGACAACAGTATTTAATCATGATAAGTTTGTCTTTTCCCCGGGTTCTCCCCGAACCCCAGTCAGATAACATTACTCCTAACGGATTCTGATTGGTTATCTGATCATCCAATCCTTCACTAGGATTCTCTTTCTTACTGCCCATACCTCCCATACTGACAGGTATAAAAATTTCTCTTACCAGATCCAGTAGCTTCTCTTATCGCGCTTCCTTAACGTTCTCCCGTCGTTTGTTCTCAATGCCTTTTCTCGGATATCACTCACTTTTCCACTGAGTAGCCACCCGTCGTCCATGAGTCCAGCTGAATCAGCTGGGGTGCACCTACCACCGTCGTCGGGCACTCTGTCAGTGGAGGGAGTGTGATCCCGGACGAGCCCCCATTTGTTAGAAAAAGAAGTACCTTAACAGAAATTGCTCGAGACAAAAATTGAAAACAAAGAACATTTATTATAACAACAATGCAAAGTTGGGTGCTTCCCCTTACCCTGGGAATACACACATACACTGGGGCTCACCCAACATTTATACAGTGAATTTCAGTATCAGAATACCCTCCCCCTTACATTCTTCTGCCTCCAGGATGGGTTTGGCATAGGCAATCCTTCCTGCCTATGTGCAGTTTTTGTGAACTTGGAGGACCAGGGGATATCCTGTCAGTGTCTTCTCATGTCATTATCCTCATTGTCCTTATTCACAACCTTGCCCTTGTCCCCATTCACACCTTTCCAACTCTCAGAACTACAGTCTCTTCATCTGCAGAGTTCGCTAATCCTGTCTAGGGTTTACTAACTTAATATGCCTAACTTGATAAATCTGTGTATGGCTTACTAATTATATATGTAGAACTTGGTACTTCTGTCTAGGGCTAGGAGACCCTTATCTCATCCAGACTATCTCAACTTCCTACATTCTATTATTCCTTACCTCTCCTTATCTTATTCATACGGTGGGCTCACTGATCCTGTCGAAAAGACTAGAAGATTCTTATCTTACATAGGCTAACTCTGCTTCCTGCATTCTAATTTCCATGCTTAGCCTGTTCTTACTGGTTTAATCCATCACTCCACATGTCTGCACTAGTTTCCCCATCTTTCATATTTTTATGTCAAGTTTCCTCATCTCTCACAGTATGGAGTTTGACTGTGTGACATTGTTATGTGTGCGATTCCCACCGTGTAAACTTGTTATGTAAGTGAGTTTCACAGTGTTACCTTGTAATTTCACTAAATTCAATATTGAAAATGTTATGTTAGTGAGTTCTTCAGTGTAACCTATTTAGGTGAGTGAGTTCCACAGTATAACCTTGTTATGTGAGTGAATTCCACAGTGTTACCATGTTATGTGAGTCAGTTCCACAGTGTAAACGTCATGTGAGAGAGATGCACAGTATAATTTGTTTACTTTGTGAAACCCATATTCTAAACTATATGTTAGTGTGTCCCACAGTGTAAACTTGTTCTGTAATTTACACAGTGTGACCTTGTTATGCGAGTGAATCCCACCGTTTGACCTTGTTATATGAGAGAGTTTGAAAGTGTGATGTTGTTATGGAAGTGAATTCCACAGTGTCAACCTGTCTAGTTAGTGAGCCTCAGAGTGTAACATTGGTAGAGAGTGAGTTTGACTGTGTGACATTGTTGTGTGTGAGATTCCCACAGTGTAAACTTGTTATGTGGGTGAGGTTCACAGTGTAACCTTGTAATTTTGCTAAATTCGATATTGAACATGTTATGTTAGTGAGTTCCTCAATGAAACACGTTTAGGTGAGTGTGTTCCACAGTGTAACCGTGTTATTTTGGAGAGTTCCACAGTATAATTTTGGGTACTTAGGGCATCCCATATTGTAAACTTTATGTTAGTGAGTCCCACAGTGTAAATTTGTTATGTGAGTAATTTTCACAGTGTGACCTTATTATGTGAGTCCCACAAATTGACCTTATTATGTGAGAAATTCCCACAGAGTAAACTTGTAATGTCAATGAGTTTGAAAGTGTGACATTGTTATGGAAGTGATTTCCACAGTGTCAACCTTTCTACTTAGTGAGTCTCAGGGTGTAACATTGGTATGGAGTGTGTTTGACAGTGTGACATTGTTATATGTGAGATTCCCACTGTGTAAACTTGTTGTGTGGGTGAGTTTCACAGTGTTACCTTGTATTTCGCTAAATTCGACATTTAAAATGTCATGTTAGTGAATTCCTCAGTGTAACCTTTTTACGTGAGTGAGTCCCACACTGTAAACTCGCCGCTGTACCATTTCACATCTGGCATCTGGCACGAATTCCATTCCACATCCAGTATCTGTCTAGAAGATCATTCTACTCTGACAGCTCGCCGCTGTACCATTACACACCCAGCATCTGTCATGAAGTCCATTCCACATCCGGATTCTCACAGAAGGACCATTTCACCTCCGGCATCTGGCAGGTGGACCATTCCAGATCTGGCATCTGGCAGGTGGACCATTCCACATCTGGCATCTGGCAGGCAGACCATTCCGCATTTGGGCTTTTGCAGGTGGACAATTCCACCACCGGGATCTGGCAAGCATACAATTCCACATCTGGCATCTGGCACGAATTATATTGTAAATCCAGAGTCTCACATGAGGAACATTCCATCTCCGGCATCTGGCAGATGTACCATTCCACATCCGGAATGTGTCAGAGGAACATTCCACATCCTGCATCTGCCAGGTGGACAATTCCACATCCATCATCTGTTAGGCTGAGCAGTCCAATTCCAGCAAATGGCAGGAAGATGATACCAGATTCAGCATCTTACAGGCAGGCCATTCCACATCCAGCATCTGGCAAGTAGTGAATTCTAACTGCATCTCGCTGGCAGACCAGTCCACATCTGGCATCTATCAGGCAGACTAGTCAATATCTGGCATCAAGTGGGTTGACAATGCCACATCTGGCATCAGGCAGGCCGACCACTCCACATCCTGCATCTGGGAAAAAAAAAACATTCTACATCTGGCATCTGGCAGCAAACCATTCCCCATCCTGCAACTGGCAGGTGGTCTATTCCACTCCAGCATCAGCCAGGCAGACCATTCCATATCCAACATCTGGCAGAGGTCCATTCCACACCCTGCAACTGACAAGCATACCATTTCACATCTGGCATCTGGCACGAATTTCATTCCACATCCGGCATCCGTCCAGAAGATCATTCTACATCCGGCATCTCGCCGCTGTACCATTACACGTCCAGCATCTGGTACAAAGTCCATTCCACATCCGGATTCTCACAGAACGACCATTCCACCTCCGGCATCTGGCAGGTGGAACATTCCATATCTGGCATCTCGCAGGTGGACAATTATACCTCCGACATCTTGCAGGTGAACAATTCCACATCTAGCATCTGGCACGAATTATATTGTACATTCACATTCTCACATGAGGACCATCTGGCAGATGTACCATTCCAAATCCGGAATGTGTCAGAGGAACATTCCACATCCAGCATCTTCCAGATGGACAATTCCACATCTGGCATCTGTTAGGCAGAGCAGTCCATGTCCAGCAAATGGCAGGAAGATGATACCAGATTCAGCATCTTACAGGCAGACCATTCCACATCTAGCATCTGGCAGGTAGTCAATGCTAAATCCGGCATCTCACTGGCAGACCAGTCCAAATCTGGCATCTGGCAGGCCAACCATTCCACATTTAGTATCTGGCAGGAGTACCATTCCACATCTGGCATTTGGCAGCAAACAAATCCACATCCGGCGATGGACAGTATAAATTTGTTATGTGAGTGAGTTCCCCAGTGTAACCGTGTTATGTGAGTCAGTTCCACAGTGTAAACTTGTCATATGAGAGAGTTGCACAGTATAATTTTGTTTACTTAGTGAAACCCATATTCTAAACTATATGTTAGTGTGTCCCACAGTTTAAACTTCTGTGAGTAATTTACACAGTGTGACCTTGTTATGTGAGTGATTTCCACCATGTAAACTTGTCATGTGTCTGAGTTTCACAGTGTTACCTTGTAATTTTGCTAAATTCGATATTATAAAAGTTATGTTAGTGAGTTCCTCAGTGCAAATTTTTTAGGTTAGTGTGTTCCACAGTGTGAGTGTGTCCCACCATTTGACCTTGTAATATGAGAGTTTCAAAGTGTGACGATGTTATGGAAGTGAATTCCACAGTGTCAGCCTGTCCAGTTACTGAGCCTCAGAGTGTAACATTGGTATGGAGTGAGTTTGATAGTGTGACATTGTTATGTGCGGGTTTCCCACCATCTAAACTTGTTATGTGGGTGAGTTTCACAGTGTTACCTTGTAATTTTGCTAAATTCGATATTGAACATGTTATGTTGTGAGTTCCTCAGTGCAACTTTTTTAGGTGAGTAAGTTACACAGTATAACCTTGTTATTTGAGTGAGTTCCACAGTGTAACCGTGTTATGTGAATCAGTTCCACAGTGTAAATGTCATGTGAGAGAGTTGCACAGTATAATTTTGTTAACTTAGTGAAACTCATATTCTAAACTATATGTTAGTGTGTCCCACAGTGTAAACTTGTTATGTAATTTACACAGTGTGACCTTGTTTTGTGAGTGATTCCCACCATGTAAACTTGTTATGTGTCTGAGTTTCACAGTGTAATCTTGTAATTTTGCTAAATTCGATATTGAAAATGTTTGTTCGTGATTTCCTCAGTGGAACTTTTTTAGGTGAGTGAGTTCCACCGTGTAAACTTGTTATGTGAGTGAGTTTGAAAGTGTGACATTGTTATCGAAGTGATTTCCATAGTGTCAACCTTTCTACTTAGTGAGTATCAGGGTGTAACATTGGTATGGAGTGTGTTCGACAGTGTGACATTGTTATGTGTGAGATTCCCACAGTGTAAACTTGTTATGTGGGTGAGTTTCACAGTGTAACCTTGTATTTTCGCTAAATTCAATATTGAAAATATTATGTTATTGAGTTCCTAAGTGTAACCTTTTTAGGTGAGTAATTTACACAGTGTGACCTTGTTATGTCAGTGATTCCCACCATATGAACTTGTTATGTGTCTGAGTTTCACTGTGTAACCTTGTAATTTTGCTAAATTCGATATTGAAAATTTTATGTCAGTGAGTTCCTCAGTGAAACTTTTTTAGGTGAGAGTGATCCACAGTGTGAGTGAGTCCCACCATTTGACCTTGTTATATGAGAGAATTTGAAAGTGTGACGTTGTTATGTAAGTGAATTCCACAGTGTCAACCCGTCTAGTTAGTGAGCCTCAGGGTGTAACAATGGTATAGAGTGAGTTTGACAGTGTGACATTGTTATGTGTGAGATTCCCACTGTGTCAACTTGTTATGTAGTAAGTGAGTTTCACAGTGTTACCGTTTAATTTCGCTAAATTCGATATTGAAAATGTTATGTTAGTGAGTTCTTCAGTGCAACTTTTTTAGGTGAGTGAATTTTGTTCACTTAGTGAATCCCATATTGTAAACTTCATGTTAGTGAGTCCCACAGTGTAAACTTGTTTTGTTAGTAAATTACACATTGTGACCTTGTTTTGTGAGTGATTCCCACCATGTAAACTTGTTATGTGTCTGAGTTTCACAGTGCAACCTTGTAATTTTGCTATATTTGATGTTGAAAATGTCATGTTAGTGAGTTCTTCAGTGCAACTTTTTTAGGTGAGTGAATTTTGTTCACTTAGTGAATCCCATATTGTAAACTTCATGTTAGTGAGTCCCACAGTGTAAACTTGTTGTGTGAGTAATTTACACAGTGTGACCTTGTTTTTAGAGTGATTCCCACCATGTAAACTTGTTATGTGTCTGAGTTTCACAGTGCAACCTTGTAATTTTGCTATATTTGATGTTGAAAATGTCATGTTAGTGAGTTCCTCAGTGTAACCTTTTTAGGTGAGTGAGTTCCATAGTGTAAACGTCTTGTTAGAGAGTTGCATAGTATAATTTTGTTTACTTTGTGAAACCCAAATTCTAAACTATATGTTACTGTGTCCCACAGTGTAAACTTGTTATGTAATTTACACAGTGTGACCTTGTTATGTGAGTGAGTCCCACCATTTGACCTTGTTATATGAGAGAGTTTGAAAGTGTGACGTTGTTATGGAAGTGAATTCCACAGTGTCAGCCTGTCTAGTTAGTGAGCCTCAGAGAGTAACATTGGTAGAGAGTGAGTTTGATTGTGTGACATTGTTGTGTGAGATTCCCACAGTGTAAACTTGTTATGTAGAATGAGAGTTTCACAGTGTTACCTTTTAATTTCGCTAAATTCAACATTGAAAATGTTATGTTAGTGTGTCCTTCAGTGTAACCTATTTAGGTGAGTGAGTTCCACAGTATAACTTGTTACGTGAGTGAGTTCCACAGTGTAACCGTCATGTGAGAGAGTTGCACAGTATAATTTTGTTTACTTAGTGAAACCCATATTCTAAACTATATGTTAGTGTGTCCCACAGTGTAAACTTGTTGTGTGAGTAATTTACACAGTGTGACCTTGTTATATCAGTGAGTCCCACCGTTTGACCTTGTTATATGAGAGAGTTTGAAAGTGTGACGTTGTTATGGAAGTGAATTCCACAGTGTCAGCCTGTCTAGTTAGTGAGCCTCAGAGTGTAACATTGGTATAGAGTGAGTTTGACAATGTGATATTGTTATGTGTCAGATTGCAACGTGTAAGCTTGTTCTGTAGTAAGTGAGTTTCACAATGTTACCTTTTAATTTCGCTAAATTTGATATTGAAAATGTGTTGTTAGTGAGTTCCTCAGTGTAACCTTTTTAGGTGAGTGTGTCCCACAGTGTAAACTTGTTGTGTGAGTAATTTACACAGTGTAACCTTGTTATGTGAGCGATTTTCACCATGTAAACTGGTTATGTGTCGGAGTTTCACAGTGTAACCTTGTAATTTCGCTAAATTCGATATTGAAAATCTTATGTCAGTGAGTTCCTCAGTGCAACTTTTTTAGGTGAGTGAGTTCCACAGTGTAAACTTGTCATGTGAGAGATTTGCACAGTATAATTTTGGGTTCTTGGGGAATCCCATATTGTAAACTTTATGTTAGTGAGTCCCACAGTGTAAATTTGTTATGTGAGTAATTTTCACAGTGTGACCTTATTCTGTGAGTCCCACAAATTCACCTTATTATGTGAGAGATTCCCACAGTGTAAACTTATTTTGTGAGCGAGTTTGAAAGTGTTACATTGTTATCGAAGTGATTTCCACAGTGTCAACCTTTCTACTTTGTGAGTCTCAGGGTCTAACATTGGTATGGAGTGTGTTCGACAGTGTAACATTGTTATGTGTGAGATTCCCACCGTGTAAAGTTGTTATGTGAGTGAGTTCCACAGTGTAAACTTGTCATGTGAGAGAGTTCCACAGTATAATTTTGGGTACTTAGGGAATCCCATATTGTAAACTTTATGTTAGTGAGTCCCACATTGTAAATTTGTTATGCCAGTAAATTACACAGTTTGACCTTTTTATGTGAGTCCCACAAATTGACCTTATTATGTGAGAGATTCCGACTGTGTAAACTTGTTATGTGAGTGAGTTTGAAAGTTTGACATTGTTGTGGAAGTGATTTCCAGTGTCAACATTTCTACTTGGTGAGACTCAGGATGTAATATTGGTATGGAATGTGTTCGACAGTGTCACATTGTTATGTGTGAGATTCCCACCATGTAAACTTGTTATGTGTCTGAGTTTTACAGTGTAACCTTGTAATTTCGCTAAATTCGATATTGAAAATGTGATGTTAGTGAGTTCCTCAGTGCAACATTTTTAGGTGAGTGAGTTCCACAGTGTAACATTGTCATGTGAGAGAGTTGCACAGTATAATTTTGTTCACTTAGTGAATCCCATATTGTAAACTTCATATTAGTGACTCCCACAGTGTAAACTTGTTTTGTGCGTCATTTACACAGTGTGACCTTATTATGTGAGTCTCAAAATTTGACCTAGTTTCCTTCGTGAATCCCATATTCTAAACTATATGTTAGTGTGTCCCACAGTGTAAACTTGTGTGAGTAAATTACACAGTGTGACGTTGTTATGTGAGTGAGTCCCACCATTTGACCTTGTCATGTCAGTGAGTTTGAAAGTGTGACATTGTTATGGAAGTGAATTCCACAGTGTCAACCTGTCTAGTTAGTGGTCCTCAGAGTGTAACATTGGTATGGAGTGAGTTTGACAGTGTGACATTGTTATGTGTGAGATTCCCACCATGTGAACTTGTTACGTGGGTGAGTTTCACTAAATTCGCTAAATTCGATATTCAAAATGTTACGTTAGTGAGTTACTCAGTGTAACATTTTTAGGTGAGTGAGTTCCACAGTGTAAACTTGTCATGTGAGCAATTTACACAGTATGACCTTATTATGTGAGCGAGTCCCACAGTTTAACCTTCTCATTGAGGACATTTCATTAATTTAACTTTGTATGGTGAATGAGTTCTACAGAATGAACTGGTTATGGCAGTGAGTTCTACATTGAAAACATTATGTTCGTGAGTTCCACAGTGTTACCTTGTTATTTGAGATATTTCCACAGTGTAAACTTGTTATGTGAGAGAGTTGCACAGTATAATTTTGTTTCTTAGTGAATCCCATATTGTAAACTTCATGTTAGTGAGTCCCACAGTGTAAACCTTTTTTTTTTAAAACTTTATTTAAGATTTTATAACATGAATAACATGTAGGATTACATTTAAAAAAATTAAGAATAAAATAATAAAATTACAATACAATCTTTCTTTTTTTTTCTTTGGCTTGGCTTCGCGGACGAAGATTTGTGGAGCGGGTAAATGTCCACGTCAGCTGCAGGCTCGTTTGTGGCAGACAAGTCCGATGCGGGACAGGCAGACATGGTTGCAGCGGTTCCAGGGGAAAAGTGGTTGGTTGGAGTTGGGTGTTGGGTTTTTCCTCCTTTGTCTTTTGTCAGTGAGGTGGGCTCAGCGGTCTTCTTCAAAGGAGGTTGCTGCCCGCCAAACTGTGAGGTGCCAAGATGCACGGATTGAGGCGATATCAGCCCACTGGCGGTGGTCAATGTGGCAGGCACCAAGAGATTTCTTTAGGCAGTCCTTGTACCTCTTCTTTGGTGCACCTCTGTCATGGTGGCCAGTGGAGAGCTCGCCATATAACACATGACCCACCCAATGCAGCTGGAACTTCAGCAGCATGGATTCGATGCTGTTGGCCTCTGCCATCTCGAGTACAATATCAGTAATCTAAATAAAGTATACCCTCCCCAATAATTATTACACATTAATAACCCAACTCAAATTAGTCCAACCCCCCCCTTTCCCCCCCAAAATAAAGAGTGAAGAATTAATAAAGTTAATAATATATGTGAGAAAAAAACCCATTAACAAAAAAAAACTAAAACATAACCAATTAAAATACTAACAAATAGAAAAATAATTAATACTAAGATATCAGACTTAAAAAACATATTTAAAACAAACTTAAATGCATATATTTAACAAACGGAGTTAAGATGAAACATATATTTAACTCAAACTTAATATAAAAAATTAGTAAAGTTAGTAATTATCTATACTGAATAAACTTTACCAAAAAAAACCTCAATTTTTAGTTTTTTAAACAATCAAATACTTTTGTATGCTTTTTTTATAAACAAAAAAAACCCTTCACTCTTTAATCTAATAATACAAAAAAAAGGAAAAAAAACGGGTAGGAGGTTAAAAATACCCCCTCCCGTCTAAACCATGCCATGCGATAACTCCCAAAAAAAAATGGGTGTGAGATAACTCACACACAGCAGATGACTTTCAGGAAATAGTGCCTATCCAGTTCTCTTCCCCAACTCTCACTTCATCTTAAATTAACATCATCATTATTTAATATCCCTTTTTTAAAAAAAAAATTAGAAAAAAAAAAGGACAACTCTTCTTTTAATCAGCTCCAACTGCCGAGTCACCATTACAACCATTCCTTCTTGGAGCACGGCTCTTTTCTTCTATCTCTTGTCTCCTTAGAGATCACGGCGGACTGTCTCTGTTGAAACTGAGTAATTGGCATCTCTTGAGAAAATGCTATAGCTTCCTTTGGAGAATCAAAGAACTTTGGTTGGCAACCATCTTGAAAAACCTTCAAAACAGCTGGATATCTAAAGGTTGCCTTGTAACCTTTCTTCCACAACAACTCTTTAGCAGGATTGAATTCCCATTGTTGGAACATAACTTCTTGACTCAAATCCGCATAGAAGAAAACTCGATTATTTTGAATCATCAAGGGTGATTTTCTCTGTTGTGCATTTCTAATAGCCACTTGTAAAATTATTTCTCTGTCGTAATAATTCAAGCAACGAACCAAAACAGGTCTTGGACTTTGACCTGAAATAGGTCTTCTACGCAAGGCTCTGTGAGCACGTTCCAGTATTATACCTTCCGGGAAATGTTCTTGACCCAGCACCTGCAGAATCCATTCAGTAAAAAATTTTCTTGGGTCTGATCCCTCCATACCTTCCGGCAAACCAATAATCTTTATATTGTTCCGTCTGGATTGGTTTTCCAAATTATCAATCTTTTTCACCAAATTTTTATTTTGAGTTTGTAAGTCTTCGAACATTTTGGTCACATCAAAAACTTGATCCCGTACTTCATCTATCTCTTCTTCACACGAATTAAATTTATCTCTCACTTCAAGCTTAAAAAGCTCCAAACTCAGCCATCTGTTGAGAATGTATTTTCACCAAAGTATTAAACCTAGTACCAAGTTCAGTCATAATCTTGGATAATCCCTGCATTGTATAAGATAATTTAGATTAAAGATTCACAGAAATCTTTTCAATTGGAAGAGATTTTGGCTCAACAGATTCCTGCTTCTTCTCCAAAGGATCTTCTATTCCTTCCTTCATTCTGGTTGCCTTCCTTGTAGTATGACTGCGTGGGGAAACCCCAGCCACAGCCTCTCCAGCAATGACTGGAGGATGCTGGCCGGGGTTCCCCAGTCCATAATGTATTAAATTCTCCCAGTACATCAAGTTGTATAGGTTCTTGTATCTCAAGAGATGCAGTTTGAGCGCCACCTCTACAGTTGACAAATGCCTTTGAGTATCTCTTTGTTCTAAAGGCTGTTTGGCGCCCTCTTTAGGGGGCTCTACCGATGTAACATAGAGCTCTACATCCGAACACTGTACCTCTCTCCTGTGATCCATTTCACGCTGAGTCCCAGTGTCTTTCCTGAAGGTAGGCTCCAAAACTTGAACTTTTGGAAAATGTAGTTTTTTGATGATCTGTTGTTGTTTTTGTTTGCTCTTTTCCACCAATTGTACCATCATAAGTTAAATTAACAGCACTGAAATTATCTAAACTTTTAAAGAATTTTAACGGGCATTTCTAGACAAAACAATAAGATAGAGCCAGGAGAGGACTGGAAGGCACGTCTGATCCTTACGCCATGCCCCAGCCCACAGTGTAAACTTGTTATGTGAGTGAGTTTGAAAGTTTAATCTTGTAAGTTCACTAAATTCAAAATTGAAAATGTTATGTTACTGAGTTCCTCAGTGCAACTTTTTTAGGTGAGTGAGTTCCACAGTATAAACTTGTCATGTGAGAGATTTTCACAGTATAATTTTGTTTTCTTTGTGAAACCCATATTCTAAATTATATGATAATGTGTCCCACTGTGTAAACTTGTGTGAGTAATTTACACAGTGTGACCTTGTTATGTGAGTGATTCCCACCATGTAAACTGGTTATGTGTCTGAATTTCACAGTGTAACCTTGTAATTTTGCTAAATTCGATATTGAAAATGTTATGTTAGTGAGTTCTACAGTGTTATCTTGTTATGTGAGATAGTTCAATGGTGTAAACTTGTTATGTGAGAGAGTGGCACAGTATAATTTTGTTTAGTTAGTGAATCCCACATTGTAAATGTTATGTGAGTGAGTCCCACAGTTTCACCTTCTTATGTCAGTGAGTTCGAGATTGAAAATGTAATGTGAGTGGTTTTCACAGTTTCACCTTTTGATATTAACGACCTTCACAATGTGGACTGGTCATGTGAGTGAGGTCCTCATTCCAGCCATGTGATGTTAATGAGTCTCACAGTGTAACCTTGTGAAGTAAAGTGGAGCACAGTGTGAGATTGTTATGTTGGTGACGTTCACAGTGTGACCTTGTTATGTGAGTCAGTTCCACAGTGTAACCTTGTTATTTGAGGGATTCCCATAGTGTTATCATGTTATGTGAGCGAGTTCTACTGTGTAAACATTAAAGTGAGTTAGTCAAACAGGGTGAACTTGTTCTGTGAGTGAGTCCCACAGTTTCACCTTGTTATGTCAGTGAGTTCGAGATTGAAAATGTAAAGTGAGTGGTTTTTACAGTGTGACCTTTTGATATGAACGATTTTCACAATGTGGATGGTTATGTGTGTGAATTCCACATTCCAGCCATGTTATGTTAATGAGTTGCACTGTGTAACCTTGTTAAGTAAAGTGTACCAAAGTGTGAGATTGTTATGTTGGTGACTTTCACAGTGTGACCTTGCTATTTGAGTTAGTTCCACAGTGTGATATTGATGTGCTAGTGAGTTCCACATTGCAAACTTATTATATGAGAGATTCCCACAGTTTAATTTTCTTATTGAGGGGGATTACACAACTTAACTTTGTTATTTGAATGAGTTCCGCAGAAGGAACGTGATGTAATTTTTACCCACCGTCCTACCTTGTTGTGTGAGTGAGTCCCACATTCTGACCTTGTTATATCACTGGGTTCGACATTGAAAATGTTTTGTTAGTGAGTTCCACAGTGTAACCTTGTTACGTGAGTGAGTTCCACTGTATAATCATGTTTTCTTTGTAAATCCCATATTGTACATTTTATGTTACTGAGTCCCACAGTGTAAGCTTGTTATGTGAGTAATTTTATCAGTGTGACCTGGAGATGTGATATTGTACTTTGAATTCAGCTTCAGATTTAGTAATAAAGTTTTGTATAAACTAAAGTACTCTCAGTGTGTGTGTCTGTTTTCTTTCAGAAGCTCAAACATTGTGACCAATCTAAAACGAACAAAGTGAGAGGTACTACTTTACCCATTGCCGAGAGCACTTCAGGATGCCGGATGTGGAATAGTCCATCTGCAAGATGCTGGATGTGGAATGGTCCGCCTGCCATATACCGGATGTGGAAAGGACCACCTGCCAGATGCTGGATGTGAAATGGTCAAACTGCCAGATGCTGGATGTGGAATGGTCCGCCTGCCAGATGCCAGATGTAGAATGGTCTTATGGCCAGATGCCAGGTTTGGAAAGTTCCGCCTGCCGGATGCCTTAAATGGAATAGTCCTCCTGCCAAATGCTAGATGTGGAATGGTCTTCCTTAAAGATGTCAGATGTCAAACAGTCCAACTGGCAGTTGCCGGATGTGGAATGGTCCACCTGCCAGATGCCTTAAATGGAATAGTCCTCCTGCCAAATGCTAGATGTGGAATGGTCTTCCTTAAAGATGTCAGATGTCAAACAGTCCAACTGGCAGTTGCCGGATGTGGAATGGTCCACCTGCCAGATGCCGGAAGTGGAATGGTCCACTTGCCAGATGCTAGATGTGGAAAGATCTTCTGGTCAGATGCCAGATTTGGAAAGGACCTCCTGCCAGATGGCATGTGGAATAGTCCTCCTGCCAGATGCCACATGTGGAATGTTCCGCATGCCAGTTGCTGGATGTGGAATGGTCCACCAGCCAGATGCCGGAGGTGGAATGGTCTTCCTGCCACATGCCAGATGTTGAATGGTCTGCCTACCAGATGCCAGATGTAGAATGGACTGCTTGAGAGATGCCAGATGTGTAATGGTCTGGTCCGCCTCCCAGTTGCTAGATGTGGAATGATGGACCTGACTGATGAAAGATATCGAATGGTCCGCCTGGCTGATGCTGGAGTGGAATAGACCACGTTGCCAGATGAGGAATAGTTTGCTGGAGTGGAATAGACCACAGTTGCCGGATGAGGAATGGTTTGCTGTCAGATGCCAGATGTGGAATGGTGTTTTTCCTAGATGCAGGATGTGGAGTAGTTGTCTGGCCAGATGCCAGATGTGGCATTGTCCACCCACTTGAGGTCAGATATTGACTAGTCTCCCTGACAGATGCCAGATGTGCAATGGTCTACCTGTGAGACGCCGGATTTGGAATGGACCACTTGTCAGATGCCGGATGCAGAATGGTCTGCATGTCAGATGTCAAATGTCATATCAGCTTCCTGCCATTTGCTGGATATGGAAACGTCCACCTAACAGATGGCAGATATGGAAAGGTCCCCCTGCAAAATGCCAGATGTGGAATTGTCCACTTGCCAGTTGCCAGATGTGTAATGGTTCACCGGCCATATGCCAAATGTAGAATTATCTTCTGGACAGATGCTGGATGTGGAATGGAATTCATGCCAGATGCCAGATGTGGAATGGTCTGCGTGGCTGATGCTGGTGTGGAATAGTCCACCTGCCAGATGCTGGAAGTGGAATGGTCCACTTGCCAGATGCTAGATGTGGAAAGATCTTCTGGTCAGATGCCAGATTTGGAAAGGACTTCCTGCCAGATGGCATGTGGAATAGTCCTCCTGCCAGATGCCACATGTGGAATGGTCTGCCTGTCAGATGCTGAATCTAGTATCATCTTACTGCCATTTGCCGGCTGTGGACTGATCAGCCTAACAGATGTCGGATGTGGAATTGTCCACCTGGAAGATGCTGGATGTGGAATGTTCCTCTGCCAGATTCCGGATGTGGAATGGTACACCTGCCAAATGTTGGAGGTGGAATGGTCCTCATGTGAGAATCCGGATGTGGAATGGACTTCGTGCCAGTTTCTGGATGTGGAATGGACTGCTAGCAACTTACAGAATGTGGAATGGTCCTTTGCCAGATGCCGTATGTGGAATGTTCCGCCTGTCAGATTCATGATGTGGAATGGCCTTCCTGGAAAATGTCCAATGTGGAATGGTCCATCTGACATATGCTGGATGAGGAATAGTCTGCCTGCCAGAAGCCCGAAGGGGAATGGTCTTCCTGCCAGTTGCTGGATCTGGAATGGTTCTTCTTCAATATGTCGGATTTCCAATGGTCCACCTGCCAGATGCCAGATGTAGAATGGTCTTCCTGCCAGATGCAGTGACTCCAATTTGACAGTTAGGAGATGGTTTAATAGTGATGTACTGTAAACTGAAGCAGATATTATGATACCAGGTACACAGTTTTGAGAGGGTTTAACAGTGATGTACAATAAACTGTGCCAAATACAGTAACATGGGTCTCATAGTGGGGAGAAAGATTAACGGTGATGTTCAGTAGAGTTAGACAGATCCTGTGAGAAAGGTTTCACAGTGTTGAGAAGTTTAAATAGTGACGTACGATAAACTTTGGTGGATATGGTGACCGAGTTTAAAGTGGAGAGATGGTTTAATGGTGATATACGGTAGACTCAGGCATATTTTGTGACACTGTGTTCACAGTAGTGAAATGGTTAAAAAGTGATGTACGATAAACTGTGTCAGATACTGTAACACCAGGTTCACAGTAAGGAGAAGGTTTAATGGTGATCTACGGCAGACTGAGGCAGAGACCGTTACACTGGGTTCACAGTGGGGAGAAAGTTTACAGTTTTGTACAATAAACTGTGGCAGAAACTCTGACAAGAGGTTTCCAGTTGGCATAAGGTTTAACGGTGCTGTAAGATAAACTGTGACAGATACTGAGACACCAAGTTCACAGACGTGAGAATGTTCAATGGTGGTATATGGTTGACTGAGGCAGGTACTCAGACACTGGACTCACAGTAGTGAGAAGGTTTAACGGTGATGCATGGCAGACATAGGCAAATAATGTTACACCGGGTTCACAGTGGGCAGAAGGTTTAACGGTGATATACGGAAGAATGAGGAAGATACTGTGAGACAGGGTTCACAGCAGCAGTGAGAAGGTTTAACAGTGATGTCCAATATAATGTAGCAAATACTGTGACACTGGATTCACATTTGAGAGATAAAACAACAGTGATGTATGGAAGACTGAGGCAGATACTGTGACACCAGTTACACAGTGGGGAGAATGTTTAATGAGGATGTATGGTACACTTTGACAGATACTGTTCACACCAGGTACACAGTAGTGAGTAGGTTTAACAGTGATGTATGATAAATTATGGCAGATGCAGAGACACCAGGTTCACAGTGAGGAGAAGGTTTTATGATGTTTGTTAGAGTGAGACAGATACTGTGACATTGAGTTCACAGTGGTGGAAGATTTAACAGTACGATAAACAGTCCCAGGTTCTGTGACACCTGATAACCATTTGTTAGTGGATTTAACAGTGTAGGATTATGTGTAGCAGATATTTTGACAGAAGGTTCAAAGGGGAAAGAGGTTTAATGGCGATGTACGATAATCTGTGGCAGATAGAGAGACAATGGGTTTACAGTGGGGAGAAGGATGAACAGTGATGTATGATAAACTGTGGCAATACTGTGACATGATGTTCACAATATTATGAAGTTTTAATGGTGATGTATAATAAACTCTGGCATATACTATGACCCCGGTTTCACAGTGGGGAGAAGGTTCAACATTGATGTACAATAAACTATGTCAGATACTGTGACACCGGGTTCACAGTAATGAGAATGTTTAACAGTGATACACGATAAACAGTTCCAGATATTATGACACCGGGTTCACTGTGGAGAAATGGTTTAATGGTGATGTACGGCAGACTGAGACAGATACTATAAACTCCATGAGATACTGTGACACCGGATTCACTGTGGGGAGTGGTTTAATGGTGATGAACAGAAGACAGAGGCAGATACTGTGAAACCGGATTCACAATGGGGAGAAGGTCAATCACTGCTGGACGATAAACTGTGCAAGATACTTTGATCTTAGGTTCACAGTGCGAGAAGCTGTCACAGTAATGAACGATGAACTGTGTCAAATACTGTGACCCCAGGTTCACAGTGGGGAGAAAGTTTAATGGTGATGTACGGTAAATTGAGATGGATACTGTGACACTAGTTGAATAGAGGGAATGAGTTTAAACAGTGATGAACGATAAACTGTGTCAAATATTGTGACACTGGGTTCACATCCGTCATACGGTTGAACAGTAATGTACGATAAACTGTGTTTGATACTGTGACACCAAGTTCACAATAGGGAGAATGTTAATGGGAATGTAGGTAGATGGAGGCCGATACTGTGACACAGATTTCAGAGTATGGAGTAGATATAACAGTGATGTACAATAAACAGCGGGAGATACCGCATTCACAGTGGGGAGAAGGTTAATGGGGATGGATGGTACATTAAGGGAGATACTGTGGCACCAGGTTCACAGTGGGGAGAAGGTTTAACGTGATGTACGGTAGACTGAGGTAGAGACTATGACACAAGGCTCATTGTATTGTTAATTTCTCTTCATTACAACATCTAATTTATATGCTCCATTTTTCTTGTGGCAACTTCCAAACTTTCCATAAAGTTAAATTCTAATCAGATTTAGTTCATTTAAATAGGTCACCATTAAAAGCCCAAATCATTTGGTCTCTAAAGTACGCCTCACAAAATTAAATTCTTTACTTGGGTTTGGTTGCAACAGCTCTTCAGTTTGCTTCATTATTTTTTCAGTCCCTCGTTTTGTGTTTTCTTTTTTGCCTGTGCAGCTTCACCAAATGGGCATCCAACTCTCTCTTCTCAGCTTGACCCAACGTCTCCTCTGTAAACTTAAGCAAACCAAGGAGACCAAAGTTAAAATTTTCATATTTGCATTTTCAAAAACAAAAATGGTGCTGTGACTTGCAGTTTCACATCTTAATCCCACTTGCTAAACTTGCAAGCAACTGCACCTCATCCTACAGCTGGAAAATTGCAAGAGAACTGCTGGGTTAAAGCAAAGATTCCTCCCAGTCACCTCATTAAAGGCCTCCAAGTTAACAACAGATAGCAACCTGAAAGATAAATACAAAGATCTGTATCAGGAATATTAACGGGCTTTTAAAAAAAATCATTTCCACTATTGAAAGAAAACTCAGGCTTTTGTTGAACAATTCCTGTTGTATTCCTCAAAATGGTTTGAATCTTGATTTCAAGCAGAGTCATTTGGTGAGATTGTTGGTCCAGAACAAACCCTGCCCACACACTCCCTTAAATACCTCCAAAGTCCTGGCTCAGCTCTGCTCCATGCTAAAGCTATCAGAGCTTTTCTGAAGAGATATCAGAATTCAGATGCAGATACGACGAGTCAGAAACACCCTAATACTTCCCTGAACAACACACCTCTCTCTGAAAACCAGCAAGAACCTTCCTGAACTGTAATGTTTTTTTTACCTTTCGAGCACCAAAGCCTGGTGAATTTTACATATGTTAAATTCTGTGCACAGTATAAGAATGGCCTGCAACCAGTGAACTTTGAGGAATGAGAAGTGAGATTGGACTGTGAACCAAAGAACTTTTCTGAACTTACACACACATTACACACACGTGCACTTAGAATTAGAAGGGGGGTAAGTTAAGTAAAGTAATTTAAAGTAGTAAAACAGTCATAAGTTGAAGTGTAATTCCATATTCATATTTAAAGATAATTAAAATCAATGGCGAATCTGTCTGCCTCACAGCAGGAAAAAAGCAATTTTGTGTGATAAGACACTTTTTAATTATATGACAGTAAATAGAGAGAGAGGTTCAAGTTTCAAACTATTACAAACTCCAGTCACCAGAGCTACCTGGATTATACCTCTTCCCACTTTATTTTTTTGCAAGGACACCACATTGTATATTGATATGTTTTTGAAAGAGATTATTGTAGGAGTCGTGGAGGCCACAAACAAACACAAACACTTCACAAAACAGCTCTTATTTAAAATGCAAGAGCTTTGCTGATAGAGAGTCATTCAGGTGCCAAGAGCCTTTGCAAAGACAAAACAAGGAGACTGCTTTGCTGAAGAATTTCAAAAGCAGGTGTAAATGGATTATTGATTTTAAATCAACTGATGAATGGACTCAGAAGTTTGGGTCCAGTGCAGTAATCTGGCTGGTTGCAGTTTGCTGTTCTAAGAAGGTCATGTGCTTTTGCAAGCATAGAGGAGAGACCAAATATGCTTTTTCTAATAGAGAGATGGCAAGCTGAAGACGGTTTGTGAGTTCTCAGTTCAGCCTGTTGAAAAACTTTTAATCCAAACTATAGGAAATGGCTGGCCTGAGTGTTTCACCTGAAATAAGGAAAACAAAAGGAACTCTATGGTGACCTGCAGAAGAGGTGATCATTTGGAAAACCGTGACGGGTTTCATTGACAAGACCCCAAAGTGGCTGATCAGAGGGAATCAGTTTTTGTGTGTCCAATGAGCAAGAAATCCCTCTCTGAAACCAACAAGAGCCTTCCAGGAGGGGTAACCATTCACTTTTAAGCACCAGAGCTTGGTGCAAATTCATAAATGTTGAATTCTTTGCACAGTATAAGAATTGATAGACACCAGTGAACATGGAGTTGTGTCAAAGAACTTTATGCACATTAAATACACCTGCACTGAGAATTAGAACGGGGCAATGTAAGGCTGTTAAGTTAATAGTGATAAGTTAAAGTTTGATCCTGTTTTTTTGTTTAAAGAAAATTAAAAATGACGTTTGTTTAAGTATCTTTTGTCTTGGTGATTTTCTATTGCTGCGAGGTTTTGGGTCCTCTGGGCTTATAAAAGTCCCAAGGAGGTTTTCTACTCCAGAACACCCAAAATGTCTTATTTCTTCAATAAATGCAGATTCCCCCATAAAGCCTGCACCCATATCTCCAATTTTCTTTCTGCCCTTACCCCACCTCCTCTCCGGCAGAACAAGGACAGAATCCTCAGATTTCTCGCTTACCACCCATCAGCTGCCACATCTGACACATTATCCTTGAACACTTCCAACTTCAGCACCATTCTCTAACCTGCTACATCTAACCCACTCCACTCAGATCCTCTTTTCACAGGGGCACGTCTTTCTGTGACTCCCTCAAGAGCACTTCCCTCTCCCTTGACAGCACTTCCCTCTCCACCCACCACCACCTGACGCACTCCCCTTTGGAATTGCAGAAATTTCCAAACTTGTCCCTCCATTTCCTGCCACCTCCATCCAAGGCCACAATCAGACCTTCCAGGTGAGGCACTGTTTCACATGCACCCCATCCAACCTAATCTACTACATTTGGTCGACTCAGTTGACCTCGATATCACCAAGACCAAATACAGACTGGGTAGCCATTTTGCTAAACACCTGTGCTCTGTGGATCTAACCTTGAGCTTCCTGTGGCCTACCATATCATTTCTCAAACCCTTCCAGCAACATGACTGTTGGCCCCATCCTTTGCCAGGCTGAGGGCACACAAACTTAAAGAAAACATATTATATTCCTCCTGGGCAGCCTTAAACTCTATAGCATGAATACGAATGTTTCTAATTTTAACCAATCACTCACCTCTGTCTGATTTCAGTTTCCATCTCTTGATCTACTGCCCATTTGAATAAAATTACTCCTTTAAGGTAGAAGAGTTGACAGTGGTGTTTTCCCCATGTCGCTTGCCATTGAACAACTGGCAAAATTAAGTTGCGCTTGTTGCAAAATGAATGGTGTTATTGTTCAAAATCTCCCTGAGATTGAAAGTATTCTTGGACTGAATAGACATCTGGGCCAAATGGCTATTTAAGGACATTCTGTACCTGATTGTACGCCCTGAAGTACAATGAGTAATTCTCTCCACTAAAGATTGTTACATCTATACAGAACATGTATTAATACACAAAACAATCACACCTCCTTATTGGTCAGGAAGTGCCTAAACCACACAAGGAGACTGAGGAGGTCAAGGCCAACGGCTCTCATCCTGAGATTTTACAGGAGCGCAGTTGAGTCTCCTGTCTGGCTGCATCATTGGATGGTCTAGTAGCTGTAAAGCATCAGACAGGAATGATGCAAAGAGTTGTGAGGATCACTGGGGTCTCCCTTTCTTCTGTAGATGACATTTACTGGAAGTGTTGTTTAAATAGGGCTCAAGGAATTGTAAAAAGACCATTTCCATCCAGTGCACAGCATCTTTAACCACGTCCATCATCAAAATCAGGACTGCCAGGCTGGGGAATAGCTTCTTCCCACAGGCTGTGAGATGGAAGAAAAGTATCCTGTAAGTGGGATAATCATCCCAAATATTTATATATGTAGCGGCTACTTCGATAGGGCTACTAAAGCAACACACCCACACACACACACCAGGTTAGTCAACACAAGACTGCTTTATTCAGACTTTACAGGCTTCTTTGATTTAGTGTGTCCTGGGCTCCATGGGACATCATTATGAGTTTGCTTCTGAACCACAGGACCGCAGATTTAAATGAAGCCGTGTGAGTGTCCCGTGCCATCCGGCAGGAGAATCCACAGATCAACGTGCCGTTCCTCGCCACGAAGCACCACGCGTGGACAGTCAATTAAATGGATGAGTTCCCAACTGTCTGTCTTATATTTTCACTCGCGTGCCAAAGAACCTTACCCGCTCGGCCCACTACACAGCTGCTAAACCACCCAGTTCCCCCCCAGAACCTTCACAGAAACTAAAACATCAGCTGCATGCACCTGAGGTGGACCCCCCTCGCCGTCTGGGCTGGGGGCACTGAAATAGGTGAAGCGGGCTTCACATGGGCAGGCTTGAGTCTACACTAAACAGCTGTGAATGTCCCCTTATGTCCAAAGTATACACAAGCCCATCCTTCTTCACCACATGGAAAGGGCCCTCATACGTTAATTGTAATGGCGCTCCTGGGACCTGTCCGCGCACAAAAACAAAATCAGCGTCCAGGAATGGTGGGGCACATTCTGTTTAGGTGATCCATGCCAGTGGGTAGGAAAAAGTTTGCTGATCATGACTCCATGTCAAAGCTGTGAAGGAAATTCAGGTCAGAGTTGGTTGTGAAATGAATGTCCCATGAAACTGTAAGAACTGTACCATCAACCATCTCTGTGGACAATGCGGACATATCTTCCTTTGAAGAGATGTGCACTCCGAATAGAATCCATGGCAACTCATCGACCTAATTGGGACTGGTGAGTCAGGCCTTAAGTGCGGACTTCAGTTGCCAGTAGAAACGTGCTCAATGATCTGAAGTAATGTGTGTCGGAAAACCAAATCTAGCCATCCGATCGACAGTGAATGCTCTTGCCCTTGACTCAGTGTCACTGGATGGCAACGGGACAGCCTCTGACCAGCGTGTGAAACGTTCTATGACTGTTAGAATGTATTTCAAAATTTGAGATAATGGCAATGATCCAAGCAGGTCCACATGCACGTGTTCCAACCGCCTGTGTACCACCGGGAAATGTTGAAGAGGTGCCTTATTGTGCCGCTGAATTTTGGCAGTCTGGCAGGAGGTACCTGTGCAGACCCATTATGCAACACCCTTTTTTAGTCCATGCCATACATATTTATTTGACATGAGCTTGACAGATGTTCTGATGGACGGATGAGACAAGGTGTGTATCTGGTCAAAAATGTGTTGCCTCCAAGATGCCGGAATCACTGGTCTAATGTAGCCCAAAGACATGTCACAAAGTAAGGTTGGCTGCCCAGTTGTGATGCCACCTGCAGTATGTCCAAGTTAGTCATGGTCGTACTATATGGCTGACCATCGGGGTCCATTGCCTGGACACTGGCTAATTCAGGAATATCAGTCTCATCCTGAATATGATATACAGTCGGTCTGGACAGAATATTCATGACGCCATTGTTTTTACCAGATGTTTTCCAAGTAGATTTAAGGGAATTCTAAATCTCTGCCCTAAGTGCCAATAAGCTGCTGGCAGGTTTGAATAGCATTCTTCAACCCAAGTGGCATCCTAAGAAATTCAAAAAGCCCAGAAGGGGTAATAATTGCCATTTAAGGAATGTAATACTTATGGGCTGGGATAAATGGGGAACAGTGGGGAACAGATGGGGCAAAGTGGGGAACATTGTGAAGAATGGGCAACAGGGTGGAACAGATGTGGTACACCTGTTCCCCACTATTCCCCAGCTGTTCCCCACCAGTTCCCCACTATTCACCACCGTTCCCCATGATTCCCCACTCTTCCCCTCATTTCCCAATCTGTTCCCCACTGTTCCTCCCATTTGTCTCTGTTCCCCACTGTTCTCCATTGTTCCTCAGCGATCCCCACTTTTCCTCATCTCTTCCTTTCATTCCTCAATTTTCACCTCTGTTGCCCACTATACACCACTTTTCCCCACTGTTCCCTCACTGTTCCCCACCGTTCCTAAAAGAAGTCTGTAAAGTCTGAATAAAGCAGTCTTGTGTTGACTAACTTGGTGTGTGTGTGTTTGTGTGTGTATTACTTTAGTAGCTCTACCGAAGTCGCCGCTACGATTGGGGACCCCAAATGCAAGATTCAGGGAAGCTTGAATCTCCAGTTACCATGGACACAAGGACGGCAGCAGCTGTTGCCATCACGGCTGCAGTTAATGTGGTGGAACTTCATTTGCCTCCTTTCTGGACACATCAACCTCGGGTATGGCTTAATCAGGCTGAAACCCAGATTTGTCTTGTGGCATAATGGCAGAGGACATGAAATTCTGCCATGTAATAGGTGCATCGGACACTGCTGCAGCGTCTCAAGTAATAGAATATGTTGCCAATCCCCTGGCAGAAAACCAGTAAACCAGGTTCCGCCAATTTTTCCTGGACTCGCTGGAATTGACTAGACATGAGCACGACTTTTAAATACGGAGGACCTAGGTAACAGGAATCTATCCGATTTAATGAATGAGATGCTCGCATTAGCAGATGGTTATTCTCATTGTTTACTTTTTGAGACTCTATTCCTGTCCAAACTCCCATGTCGTGTCACAATACCAATCATTAACATGGATTTCCACCATCCCCATGACGTAGTGCAGGAGACTGACAGGCTGGATCACACTCCAACGCTAGAGTCTGCTCACGTACAGACTGTTTTCGCAGCAGATCCATATCCCGTGTCCTATGAGCCAACTATATCTTCAGTTCAGTCAAAGAAGGATGAACGTGTTGACAGGCGGTGAGAATGGTGTTTTTACCATGGCTGTTGGTGGAAAAAATGCCCATAAATGTGTCCCGACATGTACCTATTACAGAAAAAAGGCAGGAAACGATAAGGCTGGCTACCATTTATGGCCATGCCAGCTGGCACAAGCACGTCCCATTGTATCTTCCAAGACTGCGCTGGTAAGCACAAGTTTCTTGTAGACACGAGTGCTGAGGTCCGTTTGCTCCCACCAACCTATTTTGAAATAAAACCCACATAAACAACACCACCTGACTCTTCAAACACAAATGGGATGAAAATTCCCTGCTTTGGCACAGGATAGGTCACGATTGGGATAGGAGGTGTGACATTCCATTGGAATTGCCTATTGGCTTCCATTGCACAGCCTATTTTGGGTGCAGATTTTTTAAGGTCCCATGACTTGCCAGTAGATGTGAAGTGGAGGAAATTGGTTCCTGCTACCACTTTTCAAACATACCCTCTGGGATGCAGCAAAGGGAGAGTTTCCCACCTCGGGGTGCATACCTTGAACAAATGTGCACATGCTGCTCTGCTCAACGAATTTCCCTGTACTCTCTCACCTAATTTCAATATCTCCTAAACAGCCCAGGGTGTGTCCCATTACATAGACACTTCAGGCCCACCAAATGACGTCAGGGTTCGTCATCTTCCACCTGATAAACTGCGCAGGCAAGGGCAGAGTGAACTGCAATTGAGGAATTAGGTATCATTCAGCACTCCAACAGTCCTTGGGCATCACTGTTAAACATGGTACCCAAGAAAACAGGTGGATGGAGACCCTGCAGTGATTACTGTAGGATCAATAACTACAGCCGACAGATACCCTATACCTCATATGCAAGATGTCGCTGCCCATCTGCACAATTTCTGTGCTTTCTCCAAGGTAGATCTTGTCATGAGATCAAGTGTGGGGAAAAGTAGGGAATGGTGTGGAACCGTGGTGATCACTGCAGTAAAATGGAGAACACGGGAATATTGGGGAGCAGGGTGGAACAATGAGGAAAGGGGAACAGATGGGAAAGAGTGGGGAACACTGCAGAACAGAGGGGAACAAAAGGGAGCAGGGGAACAGATGGGGAACTGATGGGAATCAGTGGGGAACTGTGGGTAATAGGTGGGATACTGCTAGAAAACAGTTGGGATTGGTGGAGAACAGTGGGGAAAGTTGGGGAAGAGGTGAAGAACAATGGGCTACAGTGCAGAACTGTGGGAAACAGATGTGAAACAGTAGAGAACTGTTCGGGAACAGCTGGAGAACAGAGGGGAACTGATGGGGAACAGTGGGGAACCATGGGGAAACAGGTGGGAAACTGGTAGGAAACAGTTGGGATTGGTGGAGAAGAGTAGGGAACATTTGGGAACAGGTGAAGAACAGTGGGGGAGAGTGATGAACTGTGGAGTAAAGAGGTGGAACAGTAGGGTACAGTGGAAAAATTGGTGAACAGCTGGAAAACAGAGGCGAACTGTGGGGAGCAGGGGAACAGTGTGGAAGAGATGGTGAATGGTGGAGAATGGGGGAAAAGTGGGGAATTGGTGGGAGACAGTTGAGGAACAGTGGTGAACAGGTGTGGAATAGCTGGGGAACAGTGGGAACAGGTTTGGAACAGTAGGAAAACGGTGGGGAACAGTGGGGAAAAGATGAGGGACAGTGGGAAACAGTTTAGAACAGATGGGGAACTGATGTGGAACATTAGTGAACAGTGGATAAATGTGGGGAACTATGGGGAACATGCGTCGAACAGCTGTGGAACTGTGAGCAACTCTGGGAAACTTTGGTGAAAACTGGGGAACTGTTGAGGACAGTGGGGAGCAGTGGGGAACAGATGGTGAACATTGGAGAACTGCGGGAAACAGTGTGGAAATTTAGGTCACAGATGGGAAAAAGAGGAGCATCTGATGGGCAACAATGGGAAACATGGGGTGCAGTGGGTAACAGTTGGGATCTGTGGGGAACAGTCGGGAACAGTGAGGAACAATAGGGAAAAGTGGGAGAAATGGGGAACAGTTGGGAACAGAGGGGAAAAGTAAAGCACAGAGGGGAACAGTGGTGAACAGAGTGGAAGAGTAGGGAACAGTTTAGAATAGATGGAGAGAAGTGGGGAACAGTGAGGAACTGTGGGAGATAGTGGGAAAGAGGGGAAGAATGAGTAACAGTTGGGTATACAGGGTAATGGGGAGAGCAGTGGGGAACAGAATGCGAACATTGGAGAATGTGGGGAACAGTGGTCAAAAGTGTGTGTCAGATGGAGAACTGTGAAGAACAGTGGGAAACACGGGGCACAATTAGGGAACAGTGGTGTATAGTGGGCAACAGTGGGAAAATTGAGGTACAGAAGGAAGAGATGGGGAAAAGTAGGGATCACTGAGGAACAGTGGAGAACAGTGGAACAGAGACAAATAGGGGGGAGCAATGGGGAACAGATATTGAATTGTGGAGAATGTGGGAACAGTGGGGAACAGATTGGGAAATGAGGGGAAAAGTGGGGAACCATGTGGAACAGTGGTGAAAAGTGGGGAAGTGGTGGGAAACAGCTGGATAACAGTGGGGAACAGATGGGGAACTGATGGGGAACAGTGGGGAACCATGGGAACTGGTGGGAAACTGAGGGGTCAAAGGGAAGAATGAGTAACAGTGGGTAATAGATAGCGAACTGTGGAGAACGGGAGAACAGTGGAGAAAAGTGGGTAACTGATGGGTAATGAGGGGAACAGTGTGAAAATTGGGGAATAGGAGGAACAGTGGGGAACAGATGGGGGACTGATGGGGAATATAGGGGAATAGTGGGGAACAGTCAGTAATGGTGGTGAACAGATGTGGAACAGAGACAAAAATGGGAAACAGTGGGGAAAAGTGAGGAACTAAAGGGAACAGTTGGGATCAGTAGGGAACAGGTGGGGAACCAAAGGGAGCAGGGGGAACAGATTGGAAAAAGTGGGGAATCGTGGGGCACACTGCAGAACAGAGGTGAACCAAAGGAAGAAGGGGGAACGGATTGGAAAAAGTGGGGAACAGTGTGGAAAAATGCAGAACAGAGGGCAACCAGAGGTAGCAGGGGAAACAGATTGGAAAAAGTGGGGAACCGTGGGGAACACTGCAGAACAGAGGGGCACCAAAGGGAGCAGAGGGAACGCATTGGAAAACTGGGGAACCGTGGGGAACACTGCACGACAGAGGGGAACCAAAGGAAGCAGGGGGAACGGATTGTAAAACGTTGGGCCGATGGGGAACACTGTAGGACAGAGGGGAATCAAAGGGAGCAGGGGGAACTGATTGGAAAAAGTGGGGAACTGTGGGGAACACTGCAGAACAGAGGGCAAACAAACGGAGCAGGGGGAATGGATTGCAAAAAGTTGGGAACCGTGGAGGACAATGCAGGACAGAGGTGAAACAACCAGAGCAGGGGGAATGGATTGCAAAAAGTTGGTAAGCGTGGAGGACACTGCAGAACAGAGGGGAACCAAAGGGAGCAGGGCGAACAGATTGTAAAAAAGTGGGGAACCGTGGGGAAAGCTGCAGAACAGTATGAAAACAAAGCAAGCCGGGGGTATGGTTTGGAAAATGTGGGGAACCGTGGGGAAAACTGCAGAACAGAGGGAAACCAAAGTGATCAGAGGGAACAGATTGGAAAATGTGAGGAACCGTGGGGAACACTGCAGAACAGAGGGGCACCAAAGGGAGCAGAGGGAATGCATTGGAAAAAGTGGGGAACAGTGGGGAACACTGCACGACAGAGGGGAAACAAAGGAAGCAGGGGGAACTGAATGTAAAAAGTTGTGCCGATGGGGAACACTGTAGGACAGAGGGGAATCAATGGGAGCAGGGGGAACTGATTGGAAAAAGTGGGGAACTGTGGGGAACAATGCAGAACAGAGGGCAAACAAACGGAGCAGGAGGAATGGATTGCAAAATGTTGGGAACCGTGGAAGACAATGCAGGACAGAGGGGAAACAAACAGAGCAGGGGGAATGGATTGCAAAAAGTTGGGAACCGTGGAGGACAATGCTGGACAGAGGGGAAACAAACAGAGCAGGGGGAATAGATTGCAAAAAGTTGGTAAGCGTGCAGGACACTGCAGATAGAGGGGATCCAAAGGGAGCAGGACGAACAGATTGTAAAAAAGTGGGGAACCGTGGGGAACGCGCCAGAACAGTATGAAAACAATGCGAGCCGGGGGAATGGTTTGGAAAATGTGGGGAAACGTGTGGAAAATTACAGAACAGAGTGGAGCCAAAGGAGCAGGGGGAACAGATTGGAAAAAGTTGGGAACCGTGGGGAACACTGCAGAACAGAGGGGAACCAAACGGAGCAGGGGGAACGGATTGCAAAAAGATGATAAATGTGGAGAACACGGCAGGACAGAGGGGAACCAAAGGGAACAAGGAGAACAGGTTGGAAAAATTGTGGTGCCATGGGTAACACTTCAATGCAGAGGGGAACCATAGGGATCCCGGGGTACAGGATGGAAAAAATTTGGAGAATCGTGGGGAACACTGTAGAATAGAGGGGAACCAAAGGGAGCAGGGGGAACGGATTGGAAAAAGTGGGGAAGCGTCGGGAACACTGCAGAACAGAGGATAACCAAAGGGAGCAGGGGGAACGGATTGGAAAAAGTGGGGAACCGATTGGAAAAAGAAGGGAACCGTGTGGAAAAATACAGAAAGGTGGGGAACCAAAGGGAGCAGGGGGAACGAATTGGAAATGGTGGAGAACTGTGGGGAACACTGCAGAACAGAGGGGAACCAAAGGGAGCAGAGGGAACGGATTGGAAAATGTGGGGAACAGTGTGGAAAAATGCAGAACAGAGGGCAACCAGAGGTAGCAGGGGAAACAGATTGGAAAAAGTGGGGAACCGTGAGGAACACTGCAGAACAGAGTGGAGCCAAAGGAGCAGGGGGAACAGATTGGAAAAAGTGGGGAACAGTGTGGAAAAATGCAGAACAGAGGGCAACCAGAGGTAGCAGGGGAAAGAGATTGGAAAAAGTGGGGAACCGTGGGGAACACTGCACGACAGAGGGGAACCAAAGGAAGCAGGGGGAACGGATTGTAAAACGTTGGGCCGATGGGGAACACTGTAGGACAGAGGGGAATCAAAGGGAGCAGGGGGAACTGATTGGAAAAAGTGGGGAACTGTGGGGAACACTGCAGAACAGAGGGCAAACAAACGGAGCAGGGGGAATGGATTGCAAAAAGTTGGGAACCGTGGAGGACAATGCAGGACAGAGGTGAAACAACCAGAGCAGGGGGAATGGATTGCAAAAAGTTGGTAAGCGTGGAGGACACTGCAGAACAGAGGGGAACCAAAGGGAGCAGGGCGAACAGATTGTAAAAAAGTGGGGAACCGTGGGGAAAGCTGCAGAACAGTATGAAAACAAAGCAAGCCGGGGGTATGGTTTGGAAAATGTGGGGAACCGTGGGGAAAACTGCAGAACAGAGGGAAACCAAAGTGATCAGAGGGAACAGATTGGAAAATGTGAGGAACCGTGGGGAACACTGCAGAACAGAGGGGCACCAAAGGGAGCAGAGGGAATGCATTGGAAAAAGTGGGGAACAGTGGGGAACACTGCACGACAGAGGGGAAACAAAGGAAGCAGGGGGAACTGAATGTAAAAAGTTGTGCCGATGGGGAACACTGTAGGACAGAGGGGAATCAATGGGAGCAGGGGGAACTGATTGGAAAAAGTGGGGAACTGTGGGGAACAATGCAGAACAGAGGGCAAACAAACGGAGCAGGAGGAATGGATTGCAAAATGTTGGGAACCGTGGAAGACAATGCAGGACAGAGGGGAAACAAACAGAGCAGGGGGAATGGATTGCAAAAAGTTGGGAACCGTGGAGGACAATGCTGGACAGAGGGGAAACAAACAGAGCAGGGGGAATAGATTGCAAAAAGTTGGTAAGCGTGCAGGACACTGCAGATAGAGGGGATCCAAAGGGAGCAGGACGAACAGATTGTAAAAAAGTGGGGAACCGTGGGGAACGCGCCAGAACAGTATGAAAACAATGCGAGCCGGGGGAATGGTTTGGAAAATGTGGGGAAACGTGTGGAAAATTACAGAACAGAGTGGAGCCAAAGGAGCAGGGGGAACAGATTGGAAAAAGTTGGGAACCGTGGGGAACACTGCAGAACAGAGGGGAACCAAACGGAGCAGGGGGAACGGATTGCAAAAAGATGATAACTGTGGAGAACACGGCAGGACAGAGGGGAACCAAAGGGAACAAGGAGAACAGGTTGGAAAAAGTGTGGTGCCATGGGTAGCACTTCAATGCAGAGGGGAACCATAGGGATCCGGGGGTACAGGATGGAAAAAATTTGGAGAATCGTGGGGAACACTGTAGAATAGAGGGGAACCAAAGGGAGCAGGGGGAACGGATTGGAAAAAGTGGGGAAGCGTCGGGAACACTGCAGAACAGAGGATAACCAAAGGGAGCAGGGGGAACGGATTGGAAAAAGTGGGGAACCGATTGGAAAAAGAAGGGAACCGTGTGGAAAAATACAGAAAGGTGGGGAACCAAAGGGAGCAGGGGGAACGAATTGGAAATGGTGGAGAACTGTGGGGAACACTGCAGAACAGAGGGGAACCAAAGGGAGCAGAGGGAACGGATTGGGAAATGTGGGGAACAGTGTTGAAAAATGCAGAACACAGGGCAACCAGAGGTAGCAGGGGAAACAGATTGGAAAAAGTGGGGAACCGTGAGGAACACTGCAGAACAGAGTGGAGCCAAAGGAGCAGGGGGAACAGATTGGAAAAAGTGGGGAACCGTGCGGAACACTGCAGAACAGAGGGGAACCAAACGGAGCAGGGGGAACGGTTTGCAAAAAGTTGATAACTGTGGAGAACACGGCAGGACAGAGGGGAACCAAAGAGAACAAGGGGAACAGGTTGGAAAAAGTGTGGTGCCATGGATAACACTTCTATGCAGAGGGGAACAATAGGGATCCAGGGGCACAGGATGGAAAAAAATGTGGAGAATCGTGAGGAACACTGTAGAATAGAGGGGAACCAAAGGGAGCAGGGGGAACGGATTGGAAAAAGTGGGGAAGCGTCGGAAACACTGCAGAACAGAGGAGAACCAAAGGGAGCAGGGGGAACAGATTGCAAAATGTGGGGAACAGTGTGGAAAAATACAGAAAGGTAGGTAACCAAAGGGAGCAGGGGGAACGAATTGGAAATGGTGGAGAACTGTGGGGAACACTGCAGAACAGAGGGGAACCAAAGGGAGCAGAGGGAACGGATAGGAAAATGTGGGGAACAGTGTGGAAAAATGCAGAACAGAGGGCAAACAGAGGTAGCAGGGGAAACAGATTGGAAAAAGTGGGGAACCGTGAGGAACACTGCAGAACAGAGGGGCACCAAAGGGAGCAGGAGGTACAGGTTGGAAAAAGTGGGGAACCGTGGGGAACACTGCACGACAGAGGGGAACCAAAGGAAGCAGGGGAAACGGATTGTAAAAAGTTTGGCCGATGGGGAACACTGTAGGACAAAGGGGAATCAAAGGGAGCAGGGGGAACTGATTGGAAAAAGTGGGGAACTGTTGGGAACACTGCAGAACAGAGGGCAAACAAACGGAGCAGGTGGAATAGATTGCAAAAAGTTGGTAAGCGTGGAGGACACTGCAGAACAGAGGGGAACCAAAGGGAGAAGGCGAACAGATTGTAAAAAAGTGGGGAACCGTGGGGAATGGATAGTATGAAAACAAAGCAAGCCGGGGGAATGGTTTGGAAAATGTGGGGAACCGTGGGGAAAACTGCAGAACAGAGTGGAGACAAAGGAGCAGGGGGAACAGATTGGAAAAAGTGGGGAACCGTGGGGAACACTGCAGAACAGAGCAGAACCAAAGGGAGCAGGGGCAACGGATTGCAAAAAGTTGGGAACCGTGGAGAACACGGAAGGACAGAGGGGAACGAAAGGGAACAAGGGGAACAGGTTGGAAAAAGTGGTGTCCCATGGGTAACACTGCAAGGCAGAGGGGAACCAAAGGAAGCAGGGGGAACGGATTGTAAAAAGTTGCACCGATGGGGAGCACTGTAGGAGAGAGGGGAATCAAAGGGAGCAGGGGGAACGGATTGGAAAAAGTGGGGAAGCGTCGGGAACACTGCAGAACAGAGGAGAACCAAAGGGAGCAGGGGGAACAGATTGAAAAAAGTGGGGAACCGATTGGAAAAAGAAGGGAACCGTGTGGAAAAATACAGAAAGGTGGGGAACCAAAGGGAGCAGGGGGAACGAATTGGAAATGGTGGAGAACTGTGGGGAACACTGCAGAACAGAGGGGAACCAAAGGGAGCAGAGGGAACGGATTGGAAAATGTGGGGAACCGTGGGGAACACTGCAGAACAGAGGTGAACCAAAGGAAGCAGGGGGAACGGATTGGAAAAAGTGGGGAACAGTGTGGAAAAATGCAGAACAGAGGGCAACCAGAGGTAGCAGGGGAAACAGATTGGAAAAAGTGGGGAACCGTGGGGAACACTGCAGAACAGAGGGGCACCAAAGGGAGCAGGGGGAACGGTTTGCAAAAAGTTGATAACTGTGGAGAACACGGCAGGACAGAGGGGAACCAAAGAGAACAAGGGGAACAGGTTGGAAAAAGTGTGGTGCCATGGGTAACACTTCTATGCAGAGGGGAACCATAGGGATCCAGGGGTAAAGGATGGAAAAAAATGTGGAGAATCGTGAGGAACACTGTAGAATAGAGGGGAACCAAAGGGAGCAGGGGGAACGGATTGGAAAAAGTGGGGAAGCGTCGGAAACACTGCAGAACAGAGGAGAACCAAAGGGAGCAGGGGGAACAGATTGTAAAATGTGGGGAACAGTGTGGAAAAATACAGAAAGGTGGGTAACCAAAGGGAGCAGGGGGAACGAATTGGAAATGGTGGAGAACTGTGGGGAACACTGCAGAAGAGAGGGGAACCAAAGGGAGCAGAGGGAACGGATTGGAAAATGTGGGGAACAGTGTGGAAAAATGCAGAACAGAGGGCAAACAGAGGTAGCAGGGGAAACAGATTGGAAAAAGTGGGGAACCATGAGGAACACTGCAGAACAGAGGGGCACCAAAGGGAGCAGGAGGTACAGGTTGGAAAAAGTGGGGAACCGTGGGGAACACTGCACGACAGAGGGGAACCAAAGGAAGCAGGGGAAACGGATTGTAAAAAGTTTGGCCGATGGGGAACACTGTAGGACAAAGGGGAATCAAAGGGAGCAGGGGGAACTGATTGGAAAAAGTGGGGAACTGTTGGGAACACTGCAGAACAGAGGGCAAACAAACGGAGCAGGTGGAATGGATTGCAAAAAGTTGGTAAGCGTGGAGGACACTGCAGAACAGAGGGGAACCAAAGGGAGAAGGCGAACAGATTGTAAAAAAGTGGGGAACCGTGGGGAATGCTGCAGAATAGTATGAAAACAAAGCAAGCCGGGGGAATAGTTTGGAAAATGTGGGGAACCGTGGGGAAAACTGCAGAACAGAGTGGAGACAAAGGAGCAGGGGGAACAGATTGGAAAAAGTGGGGAACCGTGGGGAACACTGCAGAACAGAGCAGAACCAAAGGGAGCAGGGGCAACGGATTGCAAAATGTTGGGAACCGTGGAGAACACGGAAGGACAGAGAGGAACGAAAGGGAACAAGGGGAACAGGTTGGAAAAAGTGGTGTCCCATGGGTAACACTGCAAGGCAGAGGGGAACCAAAGGAAGCAGGGGGAACGGATTGTAAAAAGTTGCACCGATGGGGAGCACTGTAGGAGAGAGGGGAATCAAAGGGAGCAGGGGGAACGGATTGGAAAAAGTGGGGAAGCGTCGGGAACACTGCAGAACAGAGGAGAACCAAAGGGAGCAGGGGGAACAGATTGGAAAAAGTGGGGAACCGATTGGAAAAAGAAGGGAACCGTGTGGAAAAATACAGAAAGGTGGGGAACCAAAGGGAGCAGGGGGAACGAATTGGAAATGGTGGAGAACTGTGGGGAACACTGCAGAACAGAGGGGAACCAAAGGGAGCAGAGGGAACGGATTGGAAAATGTGGGGAACCGTGGGGAACACTGCAGAACAGAGGTGAACCAAAGGAAGCAGGGGGAACGGATTGGAAAAACTGGGGAACAGTGTGGAAAAATGCAGAACAGAGGGCAACCAGAGGTAGCAGGGGAAACAGATTGGAAAAAGTGGGGAACCGTGGGGAACACTGCAGAACAGAGGGGCACCAAAGGGAGCAGAGGGAACGCAATGGAAAACTGGGGAACTGTGGGGAACACTGCACGACAGAGGGGAACCAAAGGAAGCAGGGGGAACGAATTGTAAAACGTTGGGCCGATGGGGAACACTGTAGGACAGAGGGGAATCAAAGGGAGCAGGGGGAACTGATTGGAAAAAGTGGGGAACTGTGGGGAACACTGCAGAACAGAGGGCAAAAAAACGGAGCAGGGGGAATGGATTGCAAAAAGTTGGGAACCGTGGAGGACAATGCAGGACAGAGGGGAAACAAACAGAGCAGGGGGAATGGATTGCAAAAAGTTGGTAAGCGTGGAGGACACTGCAGAACAGAGGGGAACCAAAGGGAGCAGGGCGAACAGATTGTAAAAAAGTGGGGAACCGTGGGGAACGCTGCAAAACAGTATGAAAACAAAGCAAGCCGGGGGAATGGTTTGGAAAATGTGGGGAACCGTGGGGAAAACTGCAGAACAGAGGGGAACCAAAGGGATCAGTGGGAACAGATTGGAAAAAGTGGGGAACCGTTGTGAACACTGCAGAACAGAGGGGCACCAAAGGGAGCAGATGGAATGCATTGGAAAAAGTGGGGAACCGTGGGGAACACTGCATGACAGAGGGGAACCAAAGGAAGCAGGGGGAACGGATTGTAAAAAGTTGCACCGATGGGGAGCACTGTAGGAGAGAGGGGAATCAAAGGTAGCAGGGGAAACAGATTGGAAAAAGTGGGGAACCGTGGGGAACACTGCAGAACAGAGGGGCACCAAAGGGAGCAGGGCTAACTTATCGGAAAAAGTGGGGAACTGTGGGGAACACTGCAGAACAGAGGGCAAACAAACGGAGCAGTAGGAATGGATTGCAAATTGTTGGGAACCGTGGAAGACAATGCAGGACAGAGGGGAAACAAACAGATCAGGGGGAATGGATTGCAAAAAGTTGGGAACCGTGGAGGACAATGCAGGATAGAGGGGAAACAAACAGAGCAAGGGGAATGGATTTTAAAAAGTTGGTAAGCGTGGAGGACACTGCAGATAGAGGGGATCCAAAGGGAGGAGGACGAACAGATTGTAAAAAAGTGGGGAACCGTGGGGAACGCTCCGGAACAGTATGAAAACAATGCGAGCCGGGGGAATGGTTTGGAAAATGTGGGGAAACGTGTGGAAAATTGCAGAACAGAGTGGAGCCAAAGGAGCAGGGGGAATAGATTGGAAAAAGTTGGGAACCGTGGGGAACACTGCAGAACAGAGGGGAACCAAACGGAGCAGGGCGAACGGATTGCAAAAAGATGATAACTGTGGAGAACACGTCAGGACAGAGGGGAACCAAAGGGAAAAAGGGGAACAGGTTGGAAAAAGTGTGGTGCCATGGGTAACATAGGGATCCGGGGATACAGGATCGAAAAAAATGTGGAGAATCGTGGGGAACACTGTAGAATAGAGGGGAACCAAAGGGAGCAGGGGGAACGGATTGGAAAAAGTGGGGAAGCGTCGGGAACACTGCAGAACAGAGGAGAACCAAAGGGAGCAGGGGGAACGGATTGGAAAAAGTGGGGAACCGATTGGAAAAAGTAGTGAACCGTGTGGAAAAATACAGAAAGGTGGGGAACCAAAGGGAGCAGGGGGAACGAATTGGAAATGGTGGAGAACTGTGGGGAACACTGCAGAACAGAGGGGAACCAAAGGGAGCAGAGGGAACGGATTGGAAAATGTGGGGAACAGTGTGGAAAAATGCAGAACAGAGGGCAACCAAAGGTAGCAGGGGAAACAGATTGGAAAAAGTGGGGAACCGTGAGGAATACTGCAGAACAGAGGGGCACCAAAGGGATTAGAGGGAACGCATTGGAAAACTGGGGAACCGTGGGGAACACTGCACGACAGAGGGGAACCAAAGGAAGCAGGGTAAACGGATTGTAAAAGGTTTGGACGATGGGGAACACTGTAGGACAAAGGGGAATCAAAGGGAGCAGGGGGAACTGATTGGAAAAAGTGGGGAACTGTGGGGAACACTGCAGAACAGAGGGCAAACAAACGGAGCAGGGGGAATGGATTGCAAAAAGTTGGTAAGCGTGGAGGACACTGCAGAACAGAGGGGAACCAAAGGGAGCAGGGCGAACAGATTGTAAAAAAGTGGGGAACCGTGGGGAATGCTGCAGAACAGTATGAAAACAAAGCAAGCCGGGGGAATGGTTTGGAAAATGTGGGGAACCGTGGGGAACACTGCAGAACAGAGGGCAAACAAACGGAGCAGGGGGAATGGATTGCAAAAAGTTGGTAAGCGTGGAGGACACTGCAGAGCAGAGTGGAGCCAAAAGAGCAGGGGGAACAGAATGGAAAAAGGGGGAACCGTGGGGAACACTGCAAACAGAGGGGAACCAAACGGAGCAGGGGCAACGGATTGCAAAAAGTTGGGAACCATGGAGAACACGGAAGGACAGAGGGGAACCAAAGGGAACAAGGGGAACAGGTTGGAAAAAGTGGTGTCCCATGGGTAACACTGCAAGGCAGAGGGGAACCATAGGCATCAGGGGTTACAGGATAGAAAAAAATGTGGAGTATCGTGGGGAACACTGTACAATAGAGGGGAACCAAAGGGAGCAGGGGGAACGGATTGGAAAAAGTGGGGAAGCGTCGGGAACACTGCAGAACAGAGGAGAACCAAAGGGAGCAGGGGGATCAGATTGGAAAAAGTGGGGAACCGATTGGAAAAAGAAGGGAACCGTGTGGAAAAATACAGAAAGGTGGGGAACCAAAGGGAGCAGGAGGAACGAATTGGAAATGGTGGAGAACTGTGGGGAACACTGCAGAACAGAGGGGAACCAAAGGGAGCAGAGGGAACGGATTGGAAAATGTGGGGAACCGTGGGGCACACTGCGGAACAGAGGTGAACCAAAGGGATCAGTGGGAACAGATTGGAAAAAGTTGGGAACCGTTGTGAACACTGCAGAACAGAGGGGCACCAAAGGGAGCAGATGGAATGCATTGGAAAAAGTGGGGAACCGTGGGGAACACTGCATGACAGAGGGGAACCAAAGGAAGCAGGGGGAACGGATTGTAAAAAGTTGCACCGATGGGGAGCACTGTAGGAGAGAGGGGAATCAAAGGTAGCAGGGGAAACAGATTGGAAAAAGTGGGGAACCGTGGGGAACACTGCAGAACAGAGGGCAAACAAACGGAGCAGTAGGAATGGATTGCAAATTGTTGGGAACCGTGGAAGACAATGCAGGACAGAGGGGAAAGAAACAGAGCAGGGGGAATGGATTGCAAAAAGTTGGGAACCGTGGAGGACAATGCAGGATAGAGGGGAAACAAACAGAGCAAGGGGAATGGATTTTAAAAAGTTGGTAAGCGTGGAGGACACTGCAGATAGAGGGGATCCAAAGGGAGGAGGACGAACAGATTGTAAAAAAGTGGGGAACCGTGGGGAACGCTCCGGAACAGTATGAAAACAATGCGAGCCGGGGGAATGGTTTGGAAAATGTGGGGAAACGTGTGGAAAATAACAGAACAGAGTGGAGCCAAAGGAGCAGGGGGAATAGATTGGAAAAAGTTGGGAACCGTGGGGAACACTGCAGAACAGAGGGGAACCAAACGGAGCAGGGCGAACGGATTGCAAAAAGATGATAACTGTGGAGAACACGTCAGGACAGAGGGGAACCAAAGGGAAAAAGGGGAACAGGTTGGAAAAAGTGTGGTGCCATGGGTAACATAGGGATCCGGGGATACAGGATCGAAAAAAATGTGGAGAATCGTGGGGAACACTGTAGAATAGAGGGGAACCAAAGGGAGCAGGGGGAACGGATTGGAAAAAGTGGGGAAGCGTCGGGAACACTGCAGAACAGAGGAGAACCAAAGGGAGCAGGGGGAACGGATTGGAAAAAGTGGGGAACCGATTGGAAAAAGTAGTGAACCGTGTGGAAAAATACAGAAAGGTGGGGAACCAAAGGGAGCAGGGGGAACGGATTGGAAAATGTGGGGAACAGTGTGGAAAAATGCAGAACAGAGGGCAACCAAAGGTAGCAGGGGAAACAGATTGGAAAAAGTGGGGAACCGTGAGGAATACTGCAGAACAGAGGGGCACCAAAGGGATTAGAGGGAACGCATTGGAAAACTGGGGAACCGTGGGGAACACTGCACGACAGAGGGGAACCAAAGGAAGCAGGGTAAACGGATTGCAAAAGGTTTGGACGATGGGGAACACTGTAGGACAAAGGGGAATCAAAGGGAGCAGGGGGAACTGATTGGAAAAAGTGGGGAACTGTGGGGAACACTGCAGAACAGAGGGCAAACAAACGGAGCAGGGGGAATGGATTGCAAAAAGTTGGTAAGCGTGGAGGACACTGCAGAACAGAGGGGAACCAAAGGGAGCAGGGCGAACAGATTGTAAAAAAGTGGGGAACCGTGGGGAATGCTGCAGAACAGTATGAAAACAAAGCAAGCCGGGGGAATGGTTTGGAAAATGTGGGGAACCGTGGGGAAAACTGCAGAACAGAGTGGAGCCAAAAGAGCAGGGGGAACAGAATGGAAAAAGGGGGAACCGTGGGGAACACTGCAAACAGAGGGGAACCAAACGGAGCAGGGGCAACGGATTGCAAAAAGTTGGGAACCATGGAGAACACGGAAGGACAGAGGGGAACCAAAGGGAACAAGGGGAACAGGTTGGAAAAAGTGGTGTCCCATGGGTAACACTGAAAGGCAGAGGGGAACCATAGGCATCAGGGGTTACAGGATAGAAAAAAATGTGGAGTATCGTGGGGAACACTGTACAATAGAGGGGAACCAAAGGGAGCAGGGGGAACGGATTGGAAAAAGTGGGGAAGCGTCGGGAACACTGCAGAACAGAGGAGAACCAAAGGGAGCAGGGGGATCAGATTGGAAAAAGTGGGGAACCGATTGGAAAAAGAAGGGAACCGTGTGGAAAAATACAGAAAGGTGGGGAACCAAAGGGAGCAGGAGGAACGAATTGGAAATGGTGGAGAACTGTGGGGAACACTGCAGAACAGAGGGGAACCAAAGGGAGCAGAGGGAACAGATTGGAAAATGTGGGGAACCGTGGGGAACACTGCAGAACAGAGGGGCACCAAAGGGAGCAGAGGGAACGCATTGGAAAACTGGGGAATCGTGGGGAACACTGCACGACAGAGGGGAACCAAAGGAAGCAGGGGGAACGGATTGTAAAACGTTGGGCCGATGGGGAACACTGTAGGACAGAGGGGAATCAAAGGGAGCAGGGGGAACTAATTGGAAAAAGTGGGGAACTGTGGGGAACACTGCAGAACAGAGGGCAAACAAACGGAGCAGGGGGAATGGATTGCAAAAAGTTGGTAAGCGTGGAGGACACTGCAGAACAGAGTGGAACCAAAGGGAGCAGGGGGATTGGATTGCAAAAAGCTGGTAAGCGTGGAGGACACTGCAGAACAGAGGGGAACCAAAGGAGCAGGGCGAACAGATTGTAAAAAAGTGGGGAACCGTGGGGAACGCTGCAGAACAGTATGAAAACAAAGCAAGCCTGGGGAACTGGTTTGGAAAATGTGGGGAACCGTGGGGAAAACTGCAGAACAGAGGGGCACCAAAGGGAGCAGAGGGAATGCATTGGAAAAAGTGGGGAACCGTGGGGAACACTGCATGACAGAGGGGAACCAAAGAAAGCAGGGGGAACGGATTGTAAAAAGTTGCGCCGATGGGGAACACTGTAGGACAGAGGGGAATCAAAAGGAGCAGGGGGAACTGATTGGAAAAAGTGGGGAACCGTGTGGAAAAATGCAGAACATAGGGGAAACAGAGGTAGCAGGGAAACAGATTGGAAAAAGTGGGGAACCGTGGGGAACACTGCAGAACAGAGGGGCACCAAAGGGAGCAGAGGGAACACATTGGAAAAAGTGGGGAACCGTTGGGAATACTGCACGACAGAGGGGAACCAAAGGAAGCAGGGGGAACGGATTGTAAAAAGTTGGGCCCATGGGGAACACTGTAGGACAGAGGGGAATCAAAGGGAGCAGGGGGAACTGATTGGAAAAAGTGGGGAACTGTGGGGAACACTTCAGAACAGAGGGGAAACAAACGGAGCAGGAGGAATGGATTGCAAAATGTTGGGAACCGTGGAAGACAATGCAGGACAGAGGGGAAACAAACAGAGCAGGGGGAATGGATTGCAAAAAGTTGGGAACCGTGGAGGACAATGCAGGATAGACGGGAAACAAACAGAGCAGGGGGAATGGATTGCAAAAAGTTGGTAAGCGTGGAGGACACTGCAGATAGAGGGGATCCAAAGGGAGCAGGACGAACAGATTGTAAAAAAGTGGGGAACCGTGGGGAACGCACCAGAAAAGTATGAAAAAAATGCGAGCCGGCCGAATGGTTTGGAAAATGTGGGGAAACGTGTGGAAAATTGCAGAACAGAGTGGAGCCAAAGGAGCAGGGGGAACAGATTGGAACAAGTGGGGATCCGTGGGGAACACTGCAGAACAGAGGGGAACCAAACGGAGCAGGGGGAACAGATTGTAAAAAGTTTGGCCGATGGGGAACACTGTAGGACAAAGGGGAATCAAAGGGAGCAGGGGGAACTGATTGGAAAAAGTGGGGAACTGTGGGGAACACTGCAGAACAGAGGGCAAACAAACGGAGCAGGGGGAATGGATTGCAAAAAGTTGGTAAGCGTGGAGGACACTGCAGAACAGAGGGGAACCAAAGGGAGCAGGGCGAACAGATTGTAAAAAAGTGGGGAACCGTGGGGAACGCTGCAGAACAGTATGAAAACAAAGCAAGCCGGGGGAATGGTTTCGAAAATGTGGGGAACCGTGGGGAAAACTGCAGAACAGAGGGGAACCAAAGGGAGCAGAGGGAACAGATTGGAAAAAGTGGGGAACCGTGGGGAACACTGCAGAACAGAGGGGAACCAAAGAGAGCAGGGGGAACAGATTGGAAAAAGTGGGGAACCGATTGGAAAAAGTAGGGAACCGTGTGGAAAAATACAGAAAGGTGGGGAACCAAAGGGAGCAGGGGGAACGAATTGGAAATGGTGGAGAACTGTGGGGAACACTGCAGAACAGAGGGGAACCAAAGGGAGCAGAGGGAACACATTGGAAAATGTGGGGAACCGTGGGGCACACAACAGAACAGAGGTGAACCAAAGGAAGCAGGGGGAACGGATTGGAAAAAGTGGGGAACAGTGTGGAAAAATGCAGAACAGAGGGCAACCAGAGGTAGCAGGGGAAACAGATTGGAAAAAGTGGGGAACCGTGAGGAACACTGCAGAACAGAGGGGCACCAAAGGGAGCAGAAGGAACGCATTGGAAAACTGGGGAACCGTGGGGAACACTGCACGACAGAGGAGAACCAAAGGAAGCAGGGGAAACAGATTGTAAAAAGTTTGGCCGATGGGGAACACTGTAGGACAAAGGGGAATCAAAGGGAGCAGGGGGAACTGATTGGAAAAAGTGGGGAACTGTGGGGAACACTGCAGAACAGAGGGCAAACAAACGGAGCAGGGGGAATGGATTGCAAAAAGTTGGTAAGCGTGGAGGACACTGCAGAACAGAGGGGAACCAAAGGGAGCAGGGCGAACAGATTGTAAAAAAGTGGGGAACCGTGGGGAACGCTGCAGAACAGTATGAAAACAAAGCAAGCCGGGGGAATGGTTTCGAAAATGTGGGGAACCGTGGGGAAAACTGCGGAACAGAGGGGAACCAAAGGGAGCAGAGGGAACAGATTGGAAAAAGTGGGGAACCGTGGGGAACACTGCAGAACAGAGGGGCACCAAAGGGAGCAGAGGGAAAGCATTGGAAAAAGTGGGGAACCGTGGGGAACATTGCACGACAGAGGGGAACCAAAGGAAGCAGGGGGAACGGATTGTAAAAAGTTGTGCCGATGGGGAACACTGTAGGACAGAGGGGAATCAATGGGAGCAGGGGGAACTGATTGGAAAAAGTGGGGAACCGTGTGGAAAAATGCAGAACAGAGGGGAACCAGAGGTATCAGGGGAAACAGATTGGAAAAAGTGGGGAACCGTGGGGAACACTGCAGAACAGAGGGGCACCAAAGGGAGCAGAGGGAACACATTGCAAAACTGGGGAACCGTGGGGAACACTGCACGACAGAGGGGAACCAAAGGAAGCAGGGGGAACGGATTGTAAAACGTTGGGCCGATGGGGAACACTGTAGGACAGAGGGGAATCAAAGGGAGCAGGGGGAACTGATTGAAAAAAGTGGGGAACTGTGGGGAACACTGCAGAACAGAGGGCAAACAAACGGAGCAGGGGGAATGGATTGCAAAAAGGTGGGAACCGTGGAGGACAATGCAGGACAGAGGGGAAACAAACAGAGCAGGGGGAATGGATTGCAAAAAGTTGGTAAGCGTGGAGGACACTGCAGAACAGAGGGGAACCAAAGGGAGCAGAGGGAACGGATTGGAAAAAGTGGGGAAACGTGGGGAACACTGCACGACAGAGCGGAACCAAAGGGATCAGGGGGAACAGATAGGAAAAAATTTGGGAACTGTTAAAATACTGCATGACAGAGGGGAACCAAAGGGAGCAGGAGGTACAGGTTCGAAAAAGTGGGGAACCGTGGAGGACACGGCAGGACAGAGGGGAACCAAAGGGAGCAGGGCGAACAGATTGTAAAAAAGTGGGGAACCGTGGGGAACACTGCAGAACAGTATGAAACCAAAGCGAGCAGGGGGAACAGTTTGGAAAATGTGGGGAACCGTGGGGTTCACCTCAGAACAGAGGGGAACCAAAGGGAGCAGGGGAACGCATTGGAAAAAGTGGGGAACACTGCAGAACAGTGAGGAACCAAAGGGAGGAGGGGGAACAGACTGGAAAAAGTGGGGAACCGTGTGGAAAAATGCAGAACAGTGGGGAAACAAAGGGTGCAGGAGGAACAGATTAGAAGAAGTGGGGTACCGTGTGCAAAAATGCACAACAGTGGGGAACCAAAGGGAGCAGGGGGTAAAGGAAGGAAAAAAATGTGGAGAATCGTGGGGAACACTGCAGAATAGAGGGGAACCAAAGGGAGCAGGGGGAACGGATTGGAAAAAGTGGGGAAGCGTCGGGAACACTGCAGAACAAAGGCGAACCAAAGGGAACAGGGGAACGGATTGGAAAAAGTGGGGAACCATGGGGGAAACTGCAGGGCAGAGGGGAACCATAGGGAGCAGGGGTAGAGGTTGGAAAAATGTGGAGAACCGTGAGGAAAACTGCAGAACAGTGAGGAACCAAAGGGAGCAGGGGGAACAGATTTGAAAAAGTGGGGAACCGTGTGCAAAAATGCAGAACAGTGGGGAACCAAAGGGAGCAGGAGGAACAGATTGGAAAAAGTTGAAAACAGTAGGCAACACTGCAGATCAGAGGTGAATCAAAGGGTGCAGGGGGAACAGTTCGGAAAAGTGGGGAACCGTGGGGAACAATGCAGAACAGAGGGGAACCAGAGGTAGCAGGGGATACAGATTGGAAAAAGTGGGGAACAGTGGGGAACACTGCAGAACAGAGGGGCACCAAAGGGAGCAGAGGGAATGTATTGGAAAAAGTGGGGAGCCATGGGGAACACTGCACGACAGAGGGGAACAAAAGGAAGCAGGGGGAACGGATTGTAAAAAGTTGGGCAGATGGGGAACACTGTAGGACAGAGGGGAATCAAAGGGAGCAGGGGGAACTAATTGGAAAAAGTGGGGAACAGTGGGGAACACTGCAGAACAGAGGGCAAACAAACGGAATAGGGGGAATGGATTGCAAAAAGTTTGGAACCGTGGAGGACAATGCAGAACAGGGGAAACCAAAAGGAGCAGGGCAAACAATTTGTAAAAAAGTGGGGAACCGTGGGTAACGCTGCAGAACAGTATGAAACCAAAGCGAGCCGGGGGAATGGTTTCGAAAATGTGAGGAACCGTGGGGAAAACTGCAGAACAGAGTGGAGACAAAGGAGCAGGGGGAACAGATTGGAAAAAGTGGGGAACCGTGGGGAACACTGCAGAACAGAGGGGAAGCAAACGGAGCAGGGGCAACGGATTGCAAAAAGTTAGAAACCGTGGAGAACACGGAAGGACAGAGGGGAATCGAAGGGAACAAGGGGAACAGGTTGGAAAAAATGGTGTCCCATGGTTAACACTGCAAGGCAGAGGGGAACCATAGGGAGCAGGGGGTACAGTGTGTAAAAAAATGTGGAGAATCGTGGGGAACACTGTAGAATAGAGGGGAACCAAAGGGAGCAGTGGGAATGGATTGGAAAAAGTGGGGAAGCGTCGGGAACAATGCAGAACAGAGGAGAACCAAAGGGAGCAGGGGGAACAGATTGGAAAAAGTGGGGAACCGATTGGAAAAAGTAGGGAACCGTGTGGAAAAATGCAGAAAGGTGGGGAACCAAAGGGAGCAGGGGGAACGAATTGGAAAAGGTGGAGAACTGTGGGGAACACTGCAGAACAGAGGGGAACCAAAGGGAGCAGAGGGAACGGATTGGAAAAAGTGGGGAACCGTGGGGCACACTGCAGAACAGAGGGAAACCAAAGGTAGCAGGGGGAACGGATTGGAAAAAGTGGGGAACCATGGGGGCCACTGCAGGGCAGACGGGAACCAAAGGGAGCATGGGAACAGATTGGAAAAAGTGGGGAATCGTGGGGACTTCTGCAGAACAGTGGGGACCCAAAGGGAGCAGGGGGAAAGGATTCGAAAAAGTGGACCGTGGGGAACTCTGCAGAAAACAGGTGGACCAAAGGAAGCAGGGGGAACGGATTGGAAAAAAATGGGGAACCGTGTGGAACAATGCAGAACAGAGGGGAACCAAAGGGAGCAGGGGGAACAGATTGGAAAAAGTGGGGAATCGTGGGGAGTTCTGCAGAACAGAGGTGAACGAAAGAAAGCAGGGGGATCGGATTGGAAAAAGTTAGAAACCGTGGAGAACACGGAAGGACAGAGGGGAATCGAAGGGAACAAGGGGAACAGGTTGGAAAAAATGGTGTCCCATGGTTAACACTGCAAGGCAGAGGGGAACCATAGGGAGCAGGGGGTACAGTGTGTAAAAAAATGTGGAGAATCGTGGGGAACACTGTAGAATAGAGGGGAACCAAAGGGAGCAGTGGGAATGGATTGGAAAAAGTGGGGAAGCGTCGGGAACAATGCAGAACAGAGGAGAACCAAAGGGAGCAGGGGGAACAGATTGGAAAAAGTGGGGAACCGATTGGAAAAAGTAGGGAACCGTGTGGAAAAATGCAGAAAGGTGGGGAACCAAAGGGAGCAGGGGGAACGAATTGGAAAAGGTGGAGAACTGTGGGGAACACTGCAGAACAGAGGGGAACCAAAGGGAGCAGAGGGAACGGATTGGAAAAAGTGGGGAACCGTGGGGCACACTGCAGAACAGAGGGAAACCAAAGGTAGCAGGGGGAACGGATTGGAAAAAGTGGGGAACCATGGGGGCCACTGCAGGGCAGACGGGAACCAAAGGGAGCATGGGAACAGATTGGAAAAAGTGGGGAATCGTGGGGACTTCTGCAGAACAGTGGGGACCCAAAGGGAGCAGGGGGAAAGGATTCGAAAAAGTGGACCGTGGGGAACTCTGCAGAAAACAGGTGGACCAAAGGAAGCAGGGGGAACGGATTGGAAAAAAATGGGGAACCGTGTGGAACAATGCAGAACAGAGGGGAACCAAAGGGAGCAGGGGGAACAGATTGGAAAAAGTGGGGAATCGTGGGGAGTTCTGCAGAACAGAGGTGAACGAAAGAAAGCAGGGGGATCGGATTGGAAAAAGTGGGGAACAGTGTAGAAAAAAGCAGAACAGAGGAGAACCAGAGGTAGCAGGGGAAACAGATTGGAAAAAGTGGGGAACAGTGGGGAACACTGCAAACAGAGGGGAACCAAACGGAAGAGGGGCAACTGATTGGAAAAAGTGGGGAACTGTGGGGAACACTGCAGAACAGAGGGCAAACAAACGCAGCAGGGGGAATGCATTGCAAAATGTTGGTAAGCGTGGAGGACACTGCAGAACAGAGGGGAACCAAAGGGAGCAGGGCGAACAGATTGTAAAAAAGTGGGGAACCGTGGGGAACGCTGCAGAACAGTATGAAAACAAAGCAAGCCGGGGGAATGGTTTCGAAAATGTGGGGAACCGTGGGGAAAACTGCAGAACAGAGGGGAACCAAAGGGATCAGAGGGAACAGATTGGAAAAAGTGGGGAACCGTGGGGAACACTGCAGAACAGAGGGGCACCAAAGGGAGCAGAGGGAAAGCATTGGAAAAAGTGGGGAACCGTGGGGAACACTGCACGACAGAGGGGAACCAAAGGAAGCAGGGGGAACGGATTGTAAAAAGTTGCGCCGATGGGGAACACTGTAGGACAGAGGGGAATCAATGGGAGCAGGGGGAACTGATTGGAAGAAGTGGGGAACCGTGTGGAAAAATGCAGAACAGAGGGGAACCAGAGGTATCAGGGGAAACAGATTGGAAAAAGTGGGGAACCGTGGGGAACACTGCAGAACAGAGGGGCACCAAAGGGAGCAGAGGGAACACATTGCAAACTGGGGAACCGTGGGGAACACTGCACGACAGAGGGGAACCAAAGGAAGCAGGGGGAACGGATTGTAAAACGTTGGGCCGATGGGGAACACTGTAGGACAGAGGGGAATCAAAGGGAGCAGGGGGAACTGATTGAAAAAAGTGGGGAACTGTGGGGAACACTACAGAACAGAGGGCAAACAAACGGAGCAGGGGGAATGGATTGCAAAAAGGTGGGAACCGTGGAGGACAATGCAGGACAGAGGGGAAACAAACAGAGCAGGGGGAATGGATTGCAAAAAGTTGGTAAGCGTGGAGGACACTGCAGAACAGAGGGGAACCAAAGGGAGCAGAGGGAACGGATTGGAAAAAGTGGGGAAACGTGGGGAACACTGCATGACAGAGCGGAACCAAAGGGATCAGGGGGAACAGATAGGAAAAAATTTGGGAACTGTGAAAACACTGCATGACAGAGGGGAACCAAAGGGAGCAGGAGGTACAGGTTCGAAAAAGTGGGGAACCGTGGAGGACACTGCAGGACAGAGGGGAACCAAAGGGAGCAGGGCGAACAGATTGTAAAAAAGTGGGGAACCGTGCGGAACACTGCACGACAGAGGGGAACCAAAGGAAGCAGGGGGAACGGATTGTAAAACGTTGGGCCGATGGGGAACACTGTAGGACAGAGGGGAATCAAAGGGAACAAGGGGAACAGGTTGGAAAAAGTGTGGTGCCATGGGTAACACTTCAATGCAGAGGGGAACCATAGGGATCCAGGGGTACAGGATGGAAAAAAATGTGGAGAATCGTGAGGAACACTGTAGAATAGAGGGGAACCAAAGGGAGCAGGGGGAACGGATTGGAAAAAGTGGGGAAGCGTCGGGAACACTGCAGAACAGAGGAGAACCAAAGGGAGCAGGGGGAACAGATTGGAAAAAGTGGGGAACCGATTGGAAAAAGTAGGGAACCGTGTGGAAAAATACAGAAAGGTGGGGAACCAAAGGGAGCAGGGGGAACGAATTGGAAATGGTGGAGAACTGTGGGGAACACTGCAGAACAGAGGGGAACCAAAGGGAGCAGAGGGAACGGATTGGAAAATGTGGGGAACCGTGGGGCACACAGCAGAACAGAGGTGAACCAAAGGAAGCAGGGGGAACGGATTGGAAAAAGTGGGGAACTGTGGGGAACACTGCAGAACAGAGGGCAAACAAACGGAGCAGGGGGAATGGATTGCAAAAAGTTGGTAAGCGTGGAGGACACTGCAGAACAGAGGGGAACCAAATGGAGCAGGGCGAACAGATTGTAAAAAAGTGGGGAACCGTGGGGAACGCTGCAGAACAGTATGAAAACAAAGCAAGCCGGGGGAATGGTTTCGAAAATGTGGGGAACCGTGGGGAAAACTGCAGAACAGAGGGGAACCAAAGGGAGCAGAGGGAACAGATTGGAAAAAGTGGGGAACCGTGGGGAACACTGCAGAACAGAGGGGCACCAAAGGGAGCAGAGGGAAAGCATTGGAAAAAGTGGGGAACCGTGGGGAACATTGCACGACAGAGGGGAACCAAAGGAAGCAGGGGGAACGGATTGTAAAAAGTTGTGCCGATGGGGAACACTGTAGGACAGAGGGGAATCAATGGGAGCAGGGGGAACTGATTGGAAAAAGTGGGGAACCGTGTGGAAAAATGCAGAACAGAGGGGAACCAGAGGTATCAGGGGAAACAGATTGGAAAAAGTGGGGAACCGTGGGGAACACTGCAGAACAGAGGGGCACCAAAGGGAGCAGAGGGAACACATTGCAAAACTGGGGAACCGTGGGGAACACTGCACGACAGAGGGGAACCAAAGGAAGCAGGGGGAACGGATTGTAAAACGTTGGGCCGATGGGGAACACTGTAGGACAGAGGGGAATCAAAGGGAGCAGGGGGAACTGATTGAAAAAAGTGGGGAACTGTGGGGAACACTGCAGAACAGAGGGCAAACAAACGGAGCAGGGGGAATGGATTGCAAAAAGGTGGGAACCGTGGAGGACAATGCAGGACAGAGGGGAAACAAACAGAGCAGGGGGAATGGATTGCAAAAAGTTGGTAAGCGTGGAGGACACTGCAGAACAGAGGGGAACCAAAGGGAGCAGAGGGAACGGATTGGAAAAAGTGGGGAAACGTGGGGAACACTGCACGACAGAGCGGAACCAAAGGGATCAGGGGGAACAGATAGGAAAAAATTTGGGAACTGTTAAAATACTGCATGACAGAGGGGAACCAAAGGGAGCAGGAGGTACAGGTTCGAAAAAGTGGGGAACCGTGGAGGACACGGCAGGACAGAGGGGAACCAAAGGGAGCAGGGCGAACAGATTGTAAAAAAGTGGGGAACCGTGGGGAACACTGCAGAACAGTATGAAACCAAAGCGAGCAGGGGGAACAGTTTGGAAAATGTGGGGAACCGTGGGGTTCACCTCAGAACAGAGGGGAACCAAAGGGAGCAGGGGAACGCATTGGAAAAAGTGGGGAACACTGCAGAACAGTGAGGAACCAAAGGGAGGAGGGGGAACAGACTGGAAAAAGTGGGGAACCGTGTGGAAAAATGCAGAACAGTGGGGAAACAAAGGGTGCAGGAGGAACAGATTAGAAGAAGTGGGGTACCGTGTGCAAAAATGCACAACAGTGGGGAACCAAAGGGAGCAGGGGGTAAAGGAAGGAAAAAAATGTGGAGAATCGTGGGGAACACTGCAGAATAGAGGGGAACCAAAGGGAGCAGGGGGAACGGATTGGAAAAAGTGGGGAAGCGTCGGGAACACTGCAGAACAAAGGCGAACCAAAGGGAACAGGGGAACGGATTGGAAAAAGTGGGGAACCATGGGGGAAACTGCAGGGCAGAGGGGAACCATAGGGAGCAGGGGTAGAGGTTGGAAAAATGTGGAGAACCGTGAGGAAAACTGCAGAACAGTGAGGAACCAAAGGGAGCAGGGGGAACAGATTTGAAAAAGTGGGGAACCGTGTGCAAAAATGCAGAACAGTGGGGAACCAAAGGGAGCAGGAGGAACAGATTGGAAAAAGTTGAAAACAGTAGGCAACACTGCAGATCAGAGGTGAATCAAAGGGTGCAGGGGGAACAGTTCGGAAAAGTGGGGAACCGTGGGGAACAATGCAGAACAGAGGGGAACCAGAGGTAGCAGGGGATACAGATTGGAAAAAGTGGGGAACAGTGGGGAACACTGCAGAACAGAGGGGCACCAAAGGGAGCAGAGGGAATGTATTGGAAAAAGTGGGGAGCCATGGGGAACACTGCACGACAGAGGGGAACAAAAGGAAGCAGGGGGAACGGATTGTAAAAAGTTGGGCAGATGGGGAACACTGTAGGACAGAGGGGAATCAAAGGGAGCAGGGGGAACTAATTGGAAAAAGTGGGGAACAGTGGGGAACACTGCAGAACAGAGGGCAAACAAACGGAATAGGGGGAATGGATTGCAAAAAGTTTGGAACCGTGGAGGACAATGCAGAACAGGGGAAACCAAAAGGAGCAGGGCAAACAATTTGTAAAAAAGTGGGGAACCGTGGGTAACGCTGCAGAACAGTATGAAACCAAAGCGAGCCGGGGGAATGGTTTCGAAAATGTGAGGAACCGTGGGGAAAACTGCAGAACAGAGTGGAGACAAAGGAGCAGGGGGAACAGATTGGAAAAAGTGGGGAACCGTGGGGAACACTGCAGAACAGAGGGGAAGCAAACGGAGCAGGGGCAACGGATTGCAAAAAGTTAGAAACCGTGGAGAACACGGAAGGACAGAGGGGAATCGAAGGGAACAAGGGGAACAGGTTGGAAAAAATGGTGTCCCATGGTTAACACTGCAAGGCAGAGGGGAACCATAGGGAGCAGGGGGTACAGTGTGTAAAAAAATGTGGAGAATCGTGGGGAACACTGTAGAATAGAGGGGAACCAAAGGGAGCAGTGGGAATGGATTGGAAAAAGTGGGGAAGCGTCGGGAACAATGCAGAACAGAGGAGAACCAAAGGGAGCAGGGGGAACAGATTGGAAAAAGTGGGGAACCGATTGGAAAAAGTAGGGAACCGTGTGGAAAAATGCAGAAAGGTGGGGAACCAAAGGGAGCAGGGGGAACGAATTGGAAAAGGTGGAGAACTGTGGGGAACACTGCAGAACAGAGGGGAACCAAAGGGAGCAGAGGGAACGGATTGGAAAAAGTGGGGAACCGTGGGGCACACTGCAGAACAGAGGGAAACCAAAGGTAGCAGGGGGAACGGATTGGAAAAAGTGGGGAACCATGGGGGCCACTGCAGGGCAGACGGGAACCAAAGGGAGCATGGGAACAGATTGGAAAAAGTGGGGAATCGTGGGGACTTCTGCAGAACAGTGGGGACCCAAAGGGAGCAGGGGGAAAGGATTCGAAAAAGTGGACCGTGGGGAACTCTGCAGAAAACAGGTGGACCAAAGGAAGCAGGGGGAACGGATTGGAAAAAAATGGGGAACCGTGTGGAACAATGCAGAACAGAGGGGAACCAAAGGGAGCAGGGGGAACAGATTGGAAAAAGTGGGGAATCGTGGGGAGTTCTGCAGAACAGAGGTGAACGAAAGAAAGCAGGGGGATCGGATTGGAAAAAGTTAGAAACCGTGGAGAACACGGAAGGACAGAGGGGAATCGAAGGGAACAAGGGGAACAGGTTGGAAAAAATGGTGTCCCATGGTTAACACTGCAAGGCAGAGGGGAACCATAGGGAGCAGGGGGTACAGTGTGTAAAAAAATGTGGAGAATCGTGGGGAACACTGTAGAATAGAGGGGAACCAAAGGGAGCAGTGGGAATGGATTGGAAAAAGTGGGGAAGCGTCGGGAACAATGCAGAACAGAGGAGAACCAAAGGGAGCAGGGGGAACAGATTGGAAAAAGTGGGGAACCGATTGGAAAAAGTAGGGAACCGTGTGGAAAAATGCAGAAAGGTGGGGAACCAAAGGGAGCAGGGGGAACGAATTGGAAAAGGTGGAGAACTGTGGGGAACACTGCAGAACAGAGGGGAACCAAAGGGAGCAGAGGGAACGGATTGGAAAAAGTGGGGAACCGTGGGGCACACTGCAGAACAGAGGGAAACCAAAGGTAGCAGGGGGAACGGATTGGAAAAAGTGGGGAACCATGGGGGCCACTGCAGGGCAGACGGGAACCAAAGGGAGCATGGGAACAGATTGGAAAAAGTGGGGAATCGTGGGGACTTCTGCAGAACAGTGGGGACCCAAAGGGAGCAGGGGGAAAGGATTCGAAAAAGTGGACCGTGGGGAACTCTGCAGAAAACAGGTGGACCAAAGGAAGCAGGGGGAACGGATTGGAAAAAAATGGGGAACCGTGTGGAACAATGCAGAACAGAGGGGAACCAAAGGGAGCAGGGGGAACAGATTGGAAAAAGTGGGGAATCGTGGGGAGTTCTGCAGAACAGAGGTGAACGAAAGAAAGCAGGGGGATCGGATTGGAAAAAGTGGGGAACAGTGTAGAAAAAAGCAGAACAGAGGAGAACCAGAGGTAGCAGGGGAAACAGATTGGAAAAAGTGGGGAACAGTGGGGAACACTGCAAACAGAGGGGAACCAAACGGAGCAGGGGCAACTGATTGGAAAAAGTGGGGAACTGTGGGGAACACTGCAGAACAGAGGGCAAACAAACGCAGCAGGGGGAATGCATTGCAAAATGTTGGTAAGCGTGGAGGACACTGCAGAACAGAGGGGAACCAAAGGGAGCAGGGCGAACAGATTGTAAAAAAGTGGGGAACCGTGGGGAACGCTGCAGAACAGTATGAAAACAAAGCAAGCCGGGGGAATGGTTTCGAAAATGTGGGGAACCGTGGGGAAAACTGCAGAACAGAGGGGAACCAAAGGGATCAGAGGGAACAGATTGGAAAAAGTGGGGAACCGTGGGGAACACTGCAGAACAGAGGGGCACCAAAGGGAGCAGAGGGAAAGCATTGGAAAAAGTGGGGAACCGTGGGGAACACTGCACGACAGAGGGGAACCAAAGGAAGCAGGGGGAACGGATTGTAAAAAGTTGCGCCGATGGGGAACACTGTAGGACAGAGGGGAATCAATGGGAGCAGGGGGAACTGATTGGAAGAAGTGGGGAACCGTGTGGAAAAATGCAGAACAGAGGGGAACCAGAGGTATCAGGGGAAACAGATTGGAAAAAGTGGGGAACCGTGGGGAACACTGCAGAACAGAGGGGCACCAAAGGGAGCAGAGGGAACACATTGCAAACTGGGGAACCGTGGGGAACACTGCACGACAGAGGGGAACCAAAGGAAGCAGGGGGAACGGATTGTAAAACGTTGGGCCGATGGGGAACACTGTAGGACAGAGGGGAATCAAAGGGAGCAGGGGGAACTGATTGAAAAAAGTGGGGAACTGTGGGGAACACTACAGAACAGAGGGCAAACAAACGGAGCAGGGGGAATGGATTGCAAAAAGGTGGGAACCGTGGAGGACAATGCAGGACAGAGGGGAAACAAACAGAGCAGGGGGAATGGATTGCAAAAAGTTGGTAAGCGTGGAGGACACTGCAGAACAGAGGGGAACCAAAGGGAGCAGAGGGAACGGATTGGAAAAAGTGGGGAAACGTGGGGAACACTGCATGACAGAGCGGAACCAAAGGGATCAGGGGGAACAGATAGGAAAAAATTTGGGAACTGTGAAAACACTGCATGACAGAGGGGAACCAAAGGGAGCAGGAGGTACAGGTTCGAAAAAGTGGGGAACCGTGGAGGACACTGCAGGACAGAGGGGAACCAAAGGGAGCAGGGCGAACAGATTGTAAAAAAGTGGGGAACCGTGCGGAACACTGCACGACAGAGGGGAACCAAAGGAAGCAGGGGGAACGGATTGTAAAACGTTGGGCCGATGGGGAACACTGTAGGACAGAGGGGAATCAAAGGGAACAAGGGGAACAGGTTGGAAAAAGTGTGGTGCCATGGGTAACACTTCAATGCAGAGGGGAACCATAGGGATCCAGGGGTACAGGATGGAAAAAAATGTGGAGAATCGTGAGGAACACTGTAGAATAGAGGGGAACCAAAGGGAGCAGGGGGAACGGATTGGAAAAAGTGGGGAAGCGTCGGGAACACTGCAGAACAGAGGAGAACCAAAGGGAGCAGGGGGAACAGATTGGAAAAAGTGGGGAACCGATTGGAAAAAGTAGGGAACCGTGTGGAAAAATACAGAAAGGTGGGGAACCAAAGGGAGCAGGGGGAACGAATTGGAAATGGTGGAGAACTGTGGGGAACACTGCAGAACAGAGGGGAACCAAAGGGAGCAGAGGGAACGGATTGGAAAATGTGGGGAACCGTGGGGCACACAGCAGAACAGAGGTGAACCAAAGGAAGCAGGGGGAACGGATTGGAAAAAGTGGGGAACTGTGGGGAACACTGCAGAACAGAGGGCAAACAAACGGAGCAGGGGGAATGGATTGCAAAAAGTTGGTAAGCGTGGAGGACACTGCAGAACAGAGGGGAACCAAATGGAGCAGGGCGAACAGATTGTAAAAAAGTGGGGAACCGTGGGGAACGCTGCAGAACAGTATGAAAACAAAGCAAGCCGGGGGAATGGTTTCGAAAATGTGGGGAACCGTGGGGAAAACTGCAGAACAGAGGGGAACCAAAGGGAGCAGAGGGAACAGATTGGAAAAAGTGGGGAACCGTGGGGAAAAATGCAGAACAGAGGGGAACCAGAGGTATCAGGGGAAACAGATTGGAAAAAGTGGGGAACCGTGGGGAACACTGCAGAACAGAGGGGCACCAAAGGGAGCAGAGGGAACACATTGCAAACTGGGGAACCGTGGGGAACACTGCACGACAGAGGGGAACCAAAGGAAGCAGGGGGAACGGATTGTAAAACGTTGGGTTGATGGGGAACACTGTAGGACAGAGGGGAATCAAAGGGAGCAGGGGGAACTGATTGAAAAAAGTGGGGAACTGTGGGGAACACTACAGAACAGAGGGCAAACAAACGGAGCAGGGGGAATGGATTGCAAAAAGGTGGGAACCGTGGAGGACAATGCAGGACAGAGGGGAAACAAACAGAGCAGGGGGAATGGATTGCAAAAAGTTGGTAAGCGTGGAGGACACTGCAGAACAGAGGGGAACCAAAGGGAGCAGAGGGAACGGATTGGAAAAAGTGGGGAAACGTGGGGAACACTGCATGACAGAGCGGAACCAAAGGGATCAGGGGGAACAGATAGGAAAAAATTTGGGAACTGTGAAAACACTGCATGACAGAGGGGAACCAAAGGGAGCAGGAGGTACAGGTTCGAAAAAGTGGGGAACCGTGGAGGACACTGCAGGACAGAGGGGAACCAAAGGGAGCAGGGCGAACAGATTGTAAAAAAGTGGGGAACCGTGGGGAACACTGCACGACAGAGGGGAACCAAAGGAAGCAGGGGGAACGGATTGTAAAACGTTGGGCCGATGGGGAACACTGTAGGACAGAGGGGAATCAAAGGGAACAAGGGGAACAGGTTGGAAAAAGTGTGGTGCCATGGGTAACACTTCAATGCAGAGGGGAACCATAGGGATCCAGGGGTACAGGATGGAAAAAAATGTGGAGAATCGTGAGGAACACTTTAGAATAGAGGGGAACCAAAGGGAGCAGGGGGAACGGATTGGAAAAAGTGGGGAAGCGTCGGGAACACTGCAGAACAGAGGAGAACCAAAGGGAGCAGGGGGAACAGATTGGAAAAAGTGGGGAACCGATTGGAAAAAGTAGGGAACCGTGTGGAAAAATACAGAAAGGTGGGGAACCAAAGGGAGCAGGGGGAACGAATTGGAAATGGTGGAGAACTGTGGGGAACACTGCAGAACAGAGGGGAACCAAAGGAAGCAGAGGGAACGGATTGGAAAATGTGGGGAACCGTGGGGCACACAGCAGAACAGAGGTGAACCAAAGGAAGCAGGGGGAACGGATTGGAAAAAGTGGGGAACTGTGGGGAACACTGCAGAACAGAGGGCAAACAAACGGAGCAGGGGGAATGGATTGCAAAAAGTTGGTAAGCGTGGAGGACACTGCAGAACAGAGGGGAACCAAATGGAGCAGGGCGAACAGATTGTAAAAAAGTGGGGAACCGTGGGGAACGCTGCAGAACAGTATGAAAACAAAGCAAGCCGGGGGAATGGTTTCGAAAATGTGGGGAACCGTGGGGAAAACTGCAGAACAGAGGGGAACCAAAGGGAGCAGAGGGAACAGATTGGAAAAAGTGGGGAACCGTGGGGAACACTGCAGAACTGAGGGGCACCAAAGGGAGCAGAGGGAAAGCATTGGAAAAAGTGGGGAACCGTGGGGAACACTGCACGACAGAGTGGAACCAAAGGAAGCAGGGGGAACGGATTGTAAAAAGTTGCGCCGATGGGGAACACTGTAGGACATAGGGGAATCAATGGGAGCAGGGGGAACTGATTGGAAAAAGTGGGGAACCGTGTGGAAAAATGCAGAACAGAGGGGAACCAGAGGTATCAGGGGAAACAGATTGGAAAAAGTGGGGAACCGTGGGGAACACTGCAGAACAGAGGGGCACCAAAGGGAGCAGAGGGAACACATTGCAAAACTGGGGAACCGTGGGGAACACTGCACGACAGAGGGGAACCAAAGGAAGCAGGGGGTACGGATTGTAAAACGTTGGGCCGATGGGGAACACTGTAGGACAGAGGGGAATCAAAGGGAGCAGGGGGAACTGATTGAAAAAAGTGGGGAACTGTGGGGAACACTGCAGAACAGAGGGCAAACAAACGGAGCAGGGGGAATGGATTGCAAAAAGGTGGGAACCGTGGAGGACAATGCAGGACAGAGGGGAAACAAACAGAGCAGGGGGAATGGATTGCAAAAAGTTGGTAAGCGTGGAGGACACTGCAGAACAGAGGGGAACCAAAGGGAGCAGAGGGAACGGATTGGAAAAAGTGGGGAAACGTGGGGAACACTGCATGACAGAGCGGAACCAAAGGGATAAGGGGCAACAGATAGGAAAACATTTGGGAACTGTGAAAACAGTGCATGACAGAGGGGAACCAAAGGGAGCAGGAGGTACAGGTTCGAAAAAGTGGGGAACCGTGGAGGACACTGCAGGACAGAGGGGAACCAAAGGGAGCAGGGCGAACAGATTCTAAAAAAGTGGGGAACCGTGGGGAACACTGCAGAACAGTATGAAACCAAAGCGAGCAGGGGGAACAGTTTGGAAAATGTGGGGAACCGTGGGGATCACTGCAGAACAGAGGGGAACCAAAGGGAGAAGGGAACGCATTGGAAAAAGTGGGGAACACTGCAGAACAGTGAGGAACCAAAGGGAGCAGGGGGAACAGATTGGAAAAAGTGGGGAACCGTGTGGAAAAATGCAGAACAGTGGGGAAACAAAGGGTGCAGGAGGAACAGATTAGAAGAAGTGGGGTACCATGTGCAAAAATGCACAACAGTGGGGAACCAAAGGGAGCAGGGGGTAAAGGAAGGAAAAAAATGTGGAGAATCGTGGGGAACACTGCAGAATAGAGGGGAACCAAAGGGAGCAGAGGGAACGGATTGGAAAAAGTGGGGAAGCGTCGGGAACACTGCAGAAGAAAGGAGAAACAAAGGGAACAGGGGGAACGGATTGGAAAAAGTGGGGAACCATGGGGGAAACTGCAGGGCAGAGGGGAACCATAGGGAGCAGGGGTAGAGGTTGGAAAAATGTGGAGAACCGTGAGGAAAACTGCAGAACAGTGAGGAACCAAAGGGAGCAGGGGGAACAGATTTGAAAAAGTGGGGAACCGTGTGCAAAAATGCAGAACAGTGGGGAACCAAAGGGAGCAGGAGGAACATATTGGAAAAAGTTGAAAACAGTGGGCAACACTGCAGAACAGAGGTGAATCAAAGGGTGCAGGGGGAACAGATTGGAAAAAGTGGGGAACCATGAGGAACACTGCAGAACAGAGGTGAACCAAAGGGAGCAGGGGGTACAGTTCGGAAAAGTGGGGAACCGTGGGGAACAATGCAGAACAGAGGGGAACCAAAGGGAGCAGGGGGATCGGATTGGAAAAAGTGGGGAACAGTGTGGAAAAATGCAGAACAGAGGGGAACCAGAGGTAGCAGGGGATACAGATTGGAAAAAGTGGGGAACCGTGGGGAACACTGCAGAAGAGAGGGGCACCAAAGGGAGCAGAGGGAATGTATTGGAAAAAGTGGGGAACCGTGGGGAACACTGCACGACAGAGGGGAACAAAAGGAAGCAGGTGGAACTGATTGTAAAAAGTTGGGCCGATGGGGAACACTGTAGGACAGAGGGGAATCAAAGGGAGCAGGGGGAACTGACTGGAAAAAGTAAGGAACAGTGGGGAACACTGCAGAACAGAGGGCAAACAAACGGAACAGGGGGAATGGATTGCAAAAAGTTTGGAACCGTGGAGGACAATGCAGAACAGGGGAAACCAAAGGGAGCAGGGCAAACAGTTTGTAAAAAAGTGGGGAACCGTGGGGAACGCTGCAGAACAGTATGAAACCAAAGCGAGCCGGGGGAATGGTTTGGAAAATGTGAGGAACCGTGGGGAAAACTGCAGAACAGAGTGGAGACAAAGGTGCAGGGGGAACAGATTGGAAAAAGTGGGGAACCGTGGGGAACACTGCAGAACAGAGGGGAACCAAACGGAGCAGGGGCAACGGATTGCAAAAAGTTGGGAACCGTGGAGAACACGGAAGGACAGAGGGGAATCGAAGGGAACAAGGGGAACAGGTTGGAAAAAATGGTGTCCCATGGGTAACACTGCAAGGCAGAGGGGAACGAAAGGGAGCAGGGGGTACAGTATGTTAAAAAATGTGGAGAATCCTGGGGAACACGGTAGAATAGAGGGGAACCAAAGGGAGCAGGGGGAACGGATTGGAAAAAGTGGGGAAGCGTCGGGAACAATGCAGAACAGAGGAGAACCAAAGGGAGCAGGGGGAACAGATTGGAAAAAGTGGGGAACCGATTGGAAAAAGTAGGGAACCGTGTGGAAAAATGCAGAAAGGTGGGGAACCAAAGGGAGCAGGGGGAACGAATTGGAAAAGGTGGAGAACTGTGGGGAACACTGCAGAACAGAGGGGAACCAAAGGGAGCAGAGGGAACGGATTGGAAAAAGTGGGGAACCGTGGGGCACACTGCAGAACAGAGGGAAACCAAAGGTAGCAGGGGGAATGGATTGGAAAAAGTGGGGAACCATGGGGGCCACTGCAGGGCAGACAGGAACCAAAGGGAGCATGGGAACAGATTAGAAAAAATTTGGAGAACCGTGGGGAAAACTGCAGAACAAAGCAGAACCAAAGGGAGCAGGGGGGACAGCTCGGAAAAGTGCGGACCCGTGGGGAACAATGCAGAACAGAGAGGAACCAAAGGGAGGAGGGGGAACAGATTGGAAAAAGTGGGGAATCGTGGAGACTTCTGCAGAACAGTGGGGACTCAAAGGGAGCAGGGGGAAAGGATTCGAATAAGTGGACGGTGGGGAACTCTGCAGAAAACAGGTGGACCAAAGGAAGCAGGGGGAACGGATTGGAAAAAATGGGGAACCGTGTGTAACAATGCAGAACAGAGGGGAACCAAAGGGAGCAGGGGGAACAGATTGGAAAAAGTGGGGAATCGTGGGGAGTTCTGCAGAACAGAGGTGAACGAAAGGAAGCAGGGGGTTCGGATTGGAAAAAGTGGGGAACAGTGTAGAAAAATGCAGAACAGAGGGGAACCAGAGGTAGCAGGGGAAACAGATTGGAAAAAGTGGGGAACCGTGGGGAAAAATACAGAAAGGTGGGGAACCAAAGGGAGCAGGGGGAACGGATTGGAAAAAGTTGAGAACAGTGGGCAACACTGCAGAACAGAGGTGAATCAAAGGGTGCAGGGGGAACAGATTGGAAAAAGTGGGGAACCGTGAGGAACACTGCAGAACAGAGGTGAACCAAAGGGAGCAGGGGGTACAGTTCGGAAAAGTGGGGAACCGTGGGGAACAATGCAGAACAGAGGGGAACCAAAGGGAGCAGGGGGAACAGATTGGAAAAAGTGGGGAACAGTGTAGAAAAATGCAGAACAGAGGGGAACCAGAGGTAGCAGGGGAAACAGATTGGAAAAAGTGGGGAACCGTGGGGAAAAATACAGAAAGGTGGGGAACCAAAGGGAGCAGGGGGAACGGATTGGAAAAAGTTGAGAACAGTGGGCAACACTGCAGAACAGAGGTGAATCAAAGGGTGCAGGGGGAACAGATTGGAAAAAGTGGGGAACCGTGAGGAACACTGCAGAACAGAGGTGAACCAAAGGGAGCAGGGGGTACAGTTCGGAAAAGTGGGGAACCGTGGGGAACAATGCAGAACAGAGGGGAACCAAAGGGAGCAGGGGGAACAGATTGGAAAAAGTGGGGAATCGTGGGGAGTTCTGCAGAACAGAGGTGAACCAAAGGAAGCAGGGGGAATACATTGGAAAAAGTTTGGAACCGTGGAGGACAATGCAGAACAGGGGAAACCAAAGGGAGCAGGGCAAACAGTTTGTAAAAAAGTGGGGAACTGTGGGGAACGCTGCAGAACAGTATGAAACCAAAGCGAGCCGGGGGAATGGTTTGGAAAATGTGGGGAACCGTGGGGAAAACTGCAGAACAGAGTTGAGACAAAGGAGCAGGGGGAACAGATTGGAAAAAGTGGGGAACCGTGGGGAACACTGCAGAACAGAGGGGAACCAAACGAAGCAGGGGAAACGGATTGCAAAAAGTTGGGAACCGTGGAGAACACGGAAGGACAGAGGGGAACCAAAGGGAACAAGGGGAACAGGTTGGAAAAAGTGGTGTCCCATGGGTAACACTGCAAGGCAGAGGGGAACCATAGGGAGCAGGGGGTACAGTATGTAAAAAAATGTGGAGAATCGTGGGGAACACTGTAGAATAGAGGGGAACCAAAGGGAGCAGGGGGAACGGATTGGAAAAAGTTGAGAACAGTGGGCAACACTGCAGAACAGAGGTGAATCAAAGGGTGCAGGGGGAACAGATTGGAAAAAGTGGGGAACCGTGAGGAACACTTCAGAACAGAGGTGAACCAAAGGGAGCAGGGGGTACAGTTCGGAAAAGTGGGGAACCGTGGGGAAAAATGCAGAACAGAGGGGAACCAAAGGGAGCAGGGGGAACAGATTGGAAAAAGTGGGGAATCGTGGGGAGTTCTGCAGAACAGAGATGAACCAAAGGAAGCAGGGGGAATGCATTGGAAAAAGTGGGGAAACGTGGGGAACACTGCACGACAGAGGGGAACCAAAGGAAGCAGGGGGAACGGATTGTAAAATGTTGCGCCTATGGGGAACACTGTAGGACAGAGGGGAATCAAAGGGAGCAGGGGGAACTGATTGGAAAAAGTGGGGAACAGTGCAGAACAGAGGGCAAACAAACGGAACATGGGGAATGGATTGCAAAAAGTTTGGAACCGTGGAGGACAATGCAGAACAGGGGAAACCAAAGGGAGCAGGGCAAACAGTTTGTAAAAAAGTGGGGAACCGTGGTTAACGCTGCAGAACAGTATGAAACCAAAGCGAGCCGGGGGAATGGTTTGGAAAATGTGGGAAACCGTGGGCAAAACTGCAGAACAGAGTTGAGACAAAGGAGCAGGGGGAACAGATTGGAAAAAGTGGGGAACCGTGGGGAACACTGCAGAACAGAGGGAAACCAAACGGAGCAGGGGCAACGGATTGCAAAAAGTTGGGAACCGTGGAGAACACGGAAGGACAGAGGGGAACCAAAGGGAACAAGGGGAACAGGTTGGAAAAAGTGGTGTCCCATGGGTAACACTGCAAGGCAGAGGGGAACCATAGGGAGCAGGGGGTACAGTATGTAAAAAAATGTGGAGAATCGTGGGGAACACTGTAGAATAGAGGGGAACAAAAGGGAGTAGGGGGAACGGATTGGAAAAAGTGGGGAAGCGTCGGGAACACTGCAGAACAGAGGAGAACCAAAGGGAGCAGGGGGAACAGATTGGAAAAAGTGGGGAACCGATTGGAAAAAGTAGGGAACCGTGTGGAAAAATACAGAAAGGTGGGGAACCAAAGGGAGCAGGGGGAACGGATTGGAAAAAGTTGAGAACAGTGGGCAACACTGCAGAACAGAGGTGAATCAAAGGGTGCAGGGGGAACAGATTGGAAAAAGTGGGGAACCGTGAGGAACACTGCAGAACAGAGGTGAACCAAAGGGAGCAGGGGGTACAGTTCGGAAAAGTGGGGAACCGTGGGGAACAATGCAGAACAGAGGGGAACCAAAGGGAGCAGGGCGAACAGATTGTAAAAAAGTGGGGAACCGTGGGGAACACTGCAGAAGAGTATGAAACCAAAGCGAGCCGGGGGAACAGTTTGGAAAATGTGGGGAACCGTGGGGATCACTGCAGAACAGAGGGGAACCAAAGGGAGCAGGGGAACGGATTGGAAAAAGTGGGGAACCGTGGGGAACACTGAACAATAGAGGGGAACCAAATGGAGCAGGGGAAATGGATTGGAAAAAGTGGGGAACCGTGGGAAACACTGCAGAACCAAAGGGAGCAGGTGGAACAGTTTGGAAAAAATGTGGAGAACCATGGGGAAAACTGCAGAACAGAGTGGAGCGAAAGGAGCAGGGGGAACAGATTGGAAAAAGTGGGGTCCCATGGAAAACACTGCAAAGCAGAGGGGAACCATAGGGAGCAGGGTGTACAGGATGGAAAAAAATGTGGAGAAACGTGGGTAACAATGCAAAACAGAGGCAAACAAAAGGGAACAGGGGGAACGGATTGGAAAAAGTGGGGAACCATGGGGGACACTGCAGGGCAGAGGGGAACCATAGAGAGCAGGGGTTGCAGATTGGAAAAAATGTGGAGAACAGTGAGGAATCAAAGGGAGCAGGGGGAACATATTGGAAAAAGTGGGGAACCGTGTGGAAAAATGCAGAAAAGTAGGGAACCAAAGGGAGCAGGGGGAAAGAATTGGAAAAGGTGGAGAACTGTGGGGAACACTGCAGAACAGAGGGGAACCAAAGGGAGCAGAGGGAACAGATTGGAAAAAGTGGGGAACCGTGGGGCACACTGCATGACAGAGGGGAACCAAATGGATCAGGGGGAACAGATAGGAAAAAATTGGGGAACTGTGAAAACACTGCATGACAGTGGGGAACCAAAGGGAACAGGAGGTACAGGTTGAAAAAAGTGGGGAACCGTGGAGGACACTGCAGGACAGAGGGGAACCAAAGGAAGCAGGGGGAACGGATTGGAAAAAATGGGGAACCGTGTGGAACAATGCAGAACAGAGGGGAAACAAAGGGAGAATGTGGAACAGATTGGAAAAAGTGGGGAATCGTGGGGAGTTCTGCAGAACAGAGGTGAACGAAAGGAAGCAGGGGGATCGGATTGGAAAAACTGGGGAACAGTGTAGAAAAATGCAGAACAGAGGGGAAGCAGAGGTAGCAGGGGAAACAGATTGGAAAAAGTGGGGAACCGTGGGGAACACTGCACGACAGAGGGGAACCAAAGGAAGCAGGTGGAACGGATTGTAAAAAGTTGCACCGATGGGGCACATTGTCGGACAGAGGGGAATCAAAGGGAGCTGGGGGAAGTGATTGGAAAAAGTGGGGAACAGTGGGGGACACTGCAGAACAGAGGGCAAACAAACGGAACAGGGGGAATGGATTGCAAAAAGTTTGGAACCGTGGAGGACAATGCAGAACAGGGAAAACCAAAGGGAGCAGGGCAAACAGTTTGTAAAAAAGTGGGGAACCGTGGGGAATGCTGCAGAACAGTATGAAACCAAAGCGAGCCGGGGGAATGGTTTGGAAAATGTGGGGAACCGTGGGGAAAACTTCAGAACAGGGTGGAGACAAAGTAGCAGGGGGAACAGATTAGAAAAAGTGGGGAACCGTGGGGAACACTGCAGAACAGAGGGGAACCAAAGGAAGCAGGGGGAACCGATTGGCAAAAGTGGGGAACAGTGTGGAAAAATGCAGAACAGAGGGGAACCAGAGGTAGCAGGGGAAACAGATTGGAAAAAGTGGGGAACCGTGGGCAACACTGCAGAACAGAGGGGCACCAAAGGGAGCAGGAGGTACATGTTGGAAAAAGTGGGGAACCGTGGGGAACACTGCATGACAGAGGGGAACCAAAGGTAGCAGGAGGGACAGGTTGGAAAAAGTGGGGAACCGTGGAGAACACTGAAGCACAGATGGGAACAAAAGTGAGCAGGGGAAACGGATTGCAAAAAGTGGGGCCCATGGCGAACACTGCATGACAGAGGGTAATCAAAGGGAGCAGGGGGAACCGATTGGAAAAAGTTGGGAACTGTGGGGAACACTGCAGAACAGAGGGAAACCAAAGGTAGCAGGGGGAACGGATTGGAAAAAGTGGGGAACCATGGGGGCCACTGCAGGGCAGACGGGAACCAAAGGGAGCATGGGAACAGATTAGAAAAAATTTGGAGAACCGTGGGGAAAACTGCAGAACAAAGCAGAACCAAAGGGAGCAGGGGGAACAGCTCGGAAAAGTGCGGACCCGTGGGGAACAATGCAGAACAGAGAGGAACCAAAGGGAGAAGGGGGAACAGATTGGAAAAAGTGGGGAATCGTGGGGAGTTCTGCAGAACAGTGGGGACCCAAAGGGAGCAGGGGGAAAGGATTCGAAAAAGTGGACCGTGGGGAACTCTGCAGAAAACAGGTGGACCAAAGGAAGCAGGGGGATCGGATTGGAAAAAGTGGGGAACAGTGTAGAAAAATGCAGAACAGAGGGGAACCAGAGGTAGCAGGGGAAACAGATTGGAAAAAGTAGTGAACCGTGGGAAACGCTGCAGAACAGTATGAAACGAAAGCGAGCCGAGGGAATGATTTGGAAAATGTGGCGAACCGTGGGGAAAACTGCAGAACAGAGTGGAGCCAAAGGAGCAGGGGGAACAGATTGGAAAAAGTGGGGAACCATGGGGGCCACTGCAGGGCAGACGGGAACCAAAGGGAGCATGGGAACAGATTAGAAAAAATTTGGAGAACCGTGGGGAAAACTGCAGAACAAAGCACAACCAAAGGGAGCAGGGGGAACAGCTCGGAAAAGTGCGGACCCGTGGGCAACACTGCAGAACAGTGGTGAATCAAAGGGAGCAGGGGGTACAGTTCGGAAAAGTGGTGAACCGTGGGGAACAATGCAGAACAGAGGGGAACCAAAGGGAGCAGGGGGAACAGATTGGAAAAAGTGGGGAATAGTGGGGAGTTCTGCAGAACAGAGGTGAACCAAAGGAAGCAGGGGGATCGGATTGGAAAAAGTGGGGAACAGTGTTGAAAAATGCAGAACAGAGGGGAACCAGAGGTAGCAGGGGAAACGGATTGGAAAACGTGGGGAACCGTGGGGAACACTGCAGAACTGACGGGCACCAAAGGGAACAGTGGGAATGCATTGGAAAAAGTGGCGAAACGTGGGGAACACTGCACGACAGAGGGGAACCAAAGGAAGCAGGGGGGACGGATTGTAAAATGTTGCGCCGATGGGGAACACTGTAGGACAGAGGGGAATTAAAGGGAGCAGGGGGAACTGATTGGAAAAAGTGGGGAACAGTGGGGAACACTGCAGAACAGAGGGCAAACAAACGGAACAGGGGGAATGGATTGCAAAAAGTTTGGAACCGTGGAGGAAAATGCAGAACAGGGGAAGCCAAAGGGAGCAGGGCAAACAGTTTGTAAAAAAGTGGGGAACCGTGGGGAACGCTGCAGAACAGTATGAAACCAAAGCGAGCCGGGGGAATGGTTTGGAAAATGTGGGGAACCGTGGGGAAAACTGCAGAACAGAGTGGAGACAAAGGAGCAGGGGGAACAGATTGGAAAAAGTGGGGAACAGTGGGGAACACTGCAGAACAGAGGGGAACCAAACGGAGCAGGGGCAACGGATTGCAAAAAGTTGGGAACCGTGGAGAACACGGAAGGACAGAGGGGAACCAAAGGGAACAAGAGGAACAGGTTGGAAAAAGTGGGGAACCGTGGGGCACACTGCATGATAGAGGGGAACCAAAGGGATCAGGGGGAACAGATAGGAAAAAATTGGGGAACTGTGAAAACACTGCATGACAGAGGGGAACCAAAGGGAACAGGAGGAACAGGTTGGAAAAAGTGGGGAACCGTGGAGGACACTGCAGGACAGAGGAGAACCAAAGGGAGCAGGGCGAACAGATTGTAAAAAAGTGGGGAACCGTGGGGAACACTGCAGAAGAGTATGAAACCAAAGCGAGCCGGGGGAATGGTTTGGAAAATGTGGGGAACCGTGGGGAAAACTGCAGAACAGGGTGGAGACAAAGTAGCAGGGGGAACAGATTAGAAAAAGTGGGGAACCGTGGGGAACACTGCAGAACAGAGGGGAACCAAAGGAAGCAGGGGGAACGGATTGGCAAAAGTGGGGAACAGTGTGGAAAAATGCAGAACAGAGGGGAACCAGAGGTAGCAGGGGAAACAGATTGGAAAAAGTGGGGAACCGTGGGCAACACTGCAGAACAGAGGGGCACCAAAGGGAGCAGGAGGTACATGTTGGAAAAAGTGGGGAACCGTGGGGAACACTGCATGACAGAGGGGAACCAAAGGTAGCAGGAGGGACAGGTTGGAAAAAGTGGGGAACCGTGGAGAACACTGCAGCACAGATGGGAACAAAAGTGAGCAGGGGAAACGGATTGCAAAAAGTGGGGCCCATGGCGAACACTGCATGACAGAGGGTAATCAAAGGGAGCAGGGGGAACCGATTGGAAAAAGTTGGGAACTGTGGGGAACACTGCAGAACAGAGGGAAACCAAAGGTAGCAGGGGGAACGGATTGGAAAAAGTGGGGAACCATGGGGGCCACTGCAGGGCAGACGGGAACCAAAGGGAGCATGGGAACAGATTAGAAAAAATTTGGAGAACCGTGGGGAAAACTGCAGAACAAAGCAGAACCAAAGGGAGCAGGGGGAACAGCTCGGAAAAGTGCGGACCCGTGGGGAACAATGCAGAACAGAGAGGAACCAAAGGGAGAAGGGGGAACAGATTGGAAAAAGCGGGGAATCGTGGGGAGTTCTGCAGAACAGTGGGGACCCAAAGGGAGCAGGGGGAAAGGATTCGAAAAAGTGGACCGTGGGGAACTCTGCAGAAAACAGGTGGACCAAAGGAAGCAGGGGGATCGGATTGGAAAAAGTGGGGAACAGTGTAGAAAAATGCAGAACAGAGGGGAACCAGAGGTAGCAGGGGAAACAGATTGGAAAAAGTAGTGAACCGTGGGAAACGCTGCAGAACAGTATGAAACGAAAGCGAGCCGAGGGAATGATTTGGAAAATGTGGCGAACCGTGGGGAAAACTGCAGAACAGAGTGGAGCCAAAGGAGCAGGGGGAACAGATTGGAAAAAGTGGGGAACCATGGGGGCCACTGCAGGGCAGACGGGAACCAAAGGGAGCATGGGAACAGATTAGAAAAAATTTGGAGAACCGTGGGGAAAACTGCAGAACAAAGCAGAACCAAAGGGAGCAGGGGGAACAGCTCGGAAAAGTGCGGACCCGTGGGCAACACTGCAGAACAGTGGTGAATCAAAGGGAGCAGGGGGTACAGTTCGGAAAAGTGGTGAACCGTGGGGAACAATGCAGAACAGAGGGGAACCAAAGGGAGCAGGGGGAACAGATTGGAAAAAGTGGGGAATAGTGGGGAGTTCTGCAGAACAGAGGTGAACCAAAGGAAGCAGGGGGATCGGATTGGAAAAAGTGGGGAACAGTGTTGAAAAATGCAGAACAGAGGGGAACCAGAGGTAGCAGGGGAAACGGATTGGAAAACGTGGGGAACCGTGGGGAACACTGCAGAACTGAGGGGCACCAAAGGGAACAGTGGGAATGCATTGGAAAAAGTGGCGAAACGTGGGGAACACTGCACGACAGAGGGGAACCAAAGGAAGCAGGGGGGACGGATTGTAAAATGTTGCGCCGATGGGGAACACTGTAGGACAGAGGGGAATTAAAGGGAGCAGGGGGAACTGATTGGAAAAAGTGGGGAACAGTGGGGAACACTGCAGAACAGAGGGCAAACAAACGGAACAGGGGGAATGGATTGCAAAAAGTTTGGAACCGTGGAGGACAATGCAGAACAGGGGAAGCCAAAGGGAGCAGGGCAAACAGTTTGTAAAAAAGTGGGGAACCGTGGGGAACGCTGCAGAACAGTATGAAACCAAAGCGAGCCGGGGGAATGGTTTGGAAAATGTGGGGAACCGTGGGGAAAACTGCAGAACAGAGTGGAGACAAAGGAGCAGGGGGAACAGATTGGAAAAAGTGGGGAACAGTGGGGAACACTGCAGAACAGAGGGGAACCAAACGGAGCAGGGGCAACGGATTGCAAAAAGTTGGGAACCGTGGAGAACACGGAAGGACAGAGGGGAACCAAAGGGAACAAGAGGAACAGGTTGGAAAAAGTGGGGAACCGTGGGGCACACTGCATGATAGAGGGGAACCAAAGGGATCAGGGGGAACAGATAGGAAAAAATTGGGGAACTGTGAAAACACTGCATGACAGAGGGGAACCAAAGGGAACAGGAGGAACAGGTTGGAAAAAGTGGGGAACCGTGGAGGACACTGCAGGACAGAGGAGAACCAAAGGGAGCAGGGCGAACAGATTGTAAAAAAGTGGGGAACCGTGGGGAACACTGCAGAAGAGTATGAAACCAAAGCGAGCCGGGGGAACAGTTTGGAAAATGTGGGGAACCGTGGGGATCACTGCAGAACAGAGGGGAACCAAAGGGAGCAGGGAAACGGATTGGAAAAAGTTGGGAACCGTGGGGAACACTGCAGAACAGAGGGGAACCAAAGGTAGCAGGGGGAAAGGATTGGAAAAAGTGGGGAACCATGGGGGACACTGCATGGCAGACGGGAACCAAAGGGAGCATGGGAACAGATTAGAAAAAATTTGGAGAACCGTGGGGAAAACTGCAGAACAGAGCGGAACCAAAGGGAGCAGGGGGAACAGCTCGGAAAAGTGCGGACCCGTGGGGAACAATGCAGAACAGAGAGGAACCAAAGGGAGAAGGGGGAACAGAATGGAAAAAGTGGGGAATCGTGGGGAGTTCTGCAGAACAGTGGGGACCCAAAGGGAGCAGGGGGAAAGGATTCGAAAAAGTGGACCGTGGGGAACTCTGCAGAAAACAGGTGGACCAAAGGAAGCAGGGGGAACGGATTGGAAAAAATGGGGAATCTTGTGGAAAAATGTAGAACAGAGGCGAACCAGAGATAGAAGGGGGAACAGATTAGAAAAAATTTGGAGAACCGTGGGGAACACTGCAGAACAGTGAGGAACCAAAGGGAGCAGGGGGAATGGATTGGAAAAGATATAGAACTCTGGGGAACAATGCAGAACAGAGGGGAAGCAAAGGGAGCAGCGGGTAACAGATTGGAAAAAGTGGGGAACCGTGTGGAAAAATGCAGAACAGTGGGGAACCAAAGGGAGCAGGAAGAACAGATTGGAAAAAGTGGGGAACCATGAGGAACACTGCAGAACAGAGGGACACGAAAGGGAGCAGGGGGTACAGTTTGGAAAAGTGGGGAACCGTGGGGATCACTACAGAACAGAGGGGAACCAAAGGGAGCAGGGGAACACATTGGAAAAAGTGGGCAACCGTGGGGAACACTGCAGAACAGTGAGGAACCAAAGGGAGCAGGGGGAACAGATTGGAAAAAGTGGGGAACCGTGTGGAAAAATGCAGAACAGTGGGGAAACAAAGGGTGCAGGAGGAACAGATTTGAAGAAGTGGGGTACCGTGTGCAAAAATGCACAACAGTGGGGAACCAAAGGGAGCAGGGGGTACAGGAAGGAAAAGAATGTGGAGAATCGTGGGGAACACTGCAGAATAGAGGCGAACCAAAGGGAGCAGGGGGAATGGATTGGAAAAAGTGTGGAAGCGTCGGGAACACTGCAGAACAGAGGCGAACCAAAGGGAACACGGGGAACGGATTGGAATAAGTGGGGAACAATGGGGGACACTGCAGGGCAGAGGGGAACCATAGGGAGCAGGGGGTACAGGTTGGAAAAATGTGGGGAACAGTGGGGAACACTGCAGAACAGTATGAAACCAAAGCGAGCAGGGGGAACAGTTTGGAAAATGTGGGGAACCGTGTGGAAAAATGCAGAACAGTGGGGAACCAAAGGGAGCAGGAAGAACAGATTGGAAAAAGTGGGGAACCGTGAGGAACACTGCAGAACAGAGGGACACTAAAGGGAGCAGGGGGTACAGTTTGGAAAAGTGGGGAACCGTGGGGAACAATGCAGAACAGAGGGGAACCAAAGGGAGCAGGGGGAACAGAGTGGAAAAAGTGGGGCCAATGGGGAACACTGCAGGACAGAGTGGAATCAAAGGGAGCAGGGGGTAATGATTGGAAAAAGTGGGGAACTGTGGGTAACACTGCAGAACAGAGGGGAAACAAACGGAGCAGGGGGAATGGATTGCAAAATGTGGGGAACCATGGGGAAAACTGCAGAACAGAGTGGAGCCAAAGGAGCAGGGGGAACGGATTGCAAAAAGTGAGGCCCATGGGGAACACTGGAGGACAGAGCGGAATCAAAGGGAGCAGGGGGAACTGATTGGAAAAAGTGGGGAACGTGCAGAACACTGCAGGACAGAGGGGAACCAAAGGGAACAGGGGGAACGGATTGGAAAAAGTGGGGAAGCATGGGGAATACTGCAGGGCAGAGGGGAACCATAGGGAGCATGGGCTACAGGTTGGAAAAAATGTGGAGAACCGTGAGGAAGACTGCAGAACAGTGAGGAACCAAAGGGAGCAGGGGGAACAGATTGGAATAAGTGGGGAACCGTGTGGAAAAATGCAGAACAGTGGGGAAACAAACAGAGCAGGGGGAATGGATTGCAAAAATTTGGGACGCGTGGAGGACACTGCAGAACAGAGGGGAACCAAAGGGAGCAGGGCGAATAGATTGTAAAATAGTGGGGAACCGTGGGGAACGCTGCAGAACAGTATGAAACAAAAGCGAGCCGAGGGAATGGTTTGGAAAATGTGGGGAACCGTGGGGAAAACTGCAGAACAGAGTGGAGCCAAAGGAGCAGGGGGAACAGATTGGAAAAAGTGGGGAACTGTGGGGAACACTGCAGAACAGAGCAGAACCAAAGTGAGCAGGGGGAACAGATTGGAAAAAGTGGGGAACCGATTGGAAAAAGTAGGGAACCGTGTGGAAAAATGCAGAAAGGTGGGGAACCAAAGGGAGCAGGGGGAACGAATTGGAAAAGGTGGAGAACTGTGGGGAACACTGCAGAAAAGCGGGGAACCAAAGGGAGCAGAGGGAACGGATTGGAAAAAGTGGGGAACCGTGGGGAACACTGCACGACAGAGGGTAACCAAAGGGATCAGGGGGAACAGATAGGAAAAAATTGGGGAACTGTGAAAACACTGCATGACAGAGGGGAACCAAAGGGAGCAGGAGGTACAGGTTGGAAAAAGTGGGGAACCGTGGAGGACACTGCAGGACAGAGGGGAACCAAAGGGAGCAGGGCGAACAGATTGTAAAAAAGTGGGGAATTGTGGGGAACACTGCAGAACAGTATGAAACCAAAGCGAGCAGGGGGAACAGTTTGGAAAATGTGGGGAAACGTGGGGATCACTACAGAACAGAGGGGAACCAAAGGGAGCAGGGGAACACATTGGAAAAAGTGGGCAACCGTGGGGAACACTGCAGAACAGTGAGGAACCAAAGGGAGCAGGGGGAACAGATTGGAAAAAGTGGGGAACCGTGTGGAAAAATGCAGAACAGTGGGGAAACAAAGGGTGCAGGAGGAACAGATTTGAAGAAGTGGGGTACCGTGTGCAAAAATGCACAACAGTGGGGAACCAAAGGGAGCAGGGGGTACAGGAAGGAAAAGAATGTGGAGAATCGTGGGGAACACTGCAGAATAGAGGGGAACCAAAGGGAGCAGGGGGAATGGATTGGAAAAAGTGTGGAAGCGTCGGGAACACTGCAGAACAGAGGCGAACCAAAGGGAACACGGGGAACGGATTGGAATAAGTGGGGAACAATGGGGGACACTGCAGGGCAGAGGGGAACCATAGGGAGCAGGGGGTACAGGTTGGAAAAATTTGGGGAACTGTGGGGAACACTGCAGAACAGTATGAAACCAAAGCGAGCAGGGGGAACAGTTTGGAAAATGTGGGGAAACGTGGGGATCACTACAGAACAGAGGGGAACCAAAGGGAGCAGGGGAACACATTGGAAAAAGTGGGGTACCGTGTGCAAAAATGCACAACATTGGGGAACCAAAGGGAGCAGGGGGTACAGGAAGGAAAAGAATGTGGAGAATCGTGGGGAACACTGCAGAATAGAGGGGAACCAAAGGGAGCAGGGGGAATGGATTGGAAAAAGTGTGGAAGCGTCGGGAACACTGCAGAACAGAGGCGAACCAAAGGGAACAGGGGGAACGGATTGGAATAAGTGGGGAACAATGGGGGACACTGCAGGGCAGAGGGGAACCATAGGGAGCAGGGGGTACAGGTTGGAAAAATGTGGAGAACCGTGAGGAAAACTGCAGAACAGTGAGGAACCAAAGGGAGCAGGGGGAACAGTTTTGAAAAAGTGGGGAACCGTGTGCAAAAATGCAGAACAGTGGGGAACCAAAGGGTTCAGGGGGAACAGATTGGAAAAAGTGGGGAACCGTGAGGAACACTGCAGAACAGAGGTGAACCAAAGGGAGCAGGGGGTACAGTTCGGAAAAGTGGTGAACCGTGGGGAACAATGCAGAACAGAGGGGAACCAAAGGGAGCAGGGGGAACAGATTGGAAAAAGTGGGGAATCGTGGGGAGTTCTGCAGAACAGAGGTGAACCAAAGGAAGCAGGGGGATCGGATTGGAAAAAGTGGGGAACAGTGTAGAAAAATGCAGAACAGAGATGACCCGGAGGTAGCAGGGGAAACAGATTGGAAAAAGTGGGGAACCGTGGGGAACACTGCAGAACAGAGGGGCACCAAAGGGAGCAGTGGGAATGCATTGGAAAAAGTGGGGAAACGTGGGGAACACTACACGACAGAGGGGAACCAAAGGAAACAGGGGGAACGGATTGTAAAATGTTGCGCCAATGGGGAACACTGTAGGAGCGAGGGGAACCAAAGGAAGCAGGGGGAACGGATTGTAAAATGTTGCGCCAATGGGGAACACTGTAGTACAGAGGGGAATCAAAGGGAGCAGGGGGAACTGATTGGAAAAAGTGGGGAACAGTGGGGAACACTGCAGAACAGAGGGCAAACAATGGAACAGGGGGAATGGATTGCAAAAAGTTTGGAACTGTGGAGGACAATGCAGAACAGGGGAAGCCAAAGGGAGCAGGGCAAACAGTTTGTAAAAAAGTGGGGAACCGTGGGGAACGCTGCAGAACAGTATGAAACCAAAGCGAACCGGGGGAATGGTTTGGAAAATGTGGGGAACCGTGGGGAAACCTGCAGAACAGAGTTGAGACAAAGGAGCAGGGGGAACAGATTGGAAAAAGTGGGGAACCGTGGGGAACACTGCAGAACAGAGGGGAACCAAACGGAGCAGGGGCAACGGATTGCAAAAAGTTGGGAACCGTGGAGAACACGGAAGGACAGAGGGGAACCAAAGGGAACAAGGGGAACAGGTTGGAAAAAGTGGTGTCCCATGGGTAACACTGCAAGGCAGAGGGGAACCATAGGGAGCAGGGGGTACAGTATGTAAAAAAATGTGGAGAATCGTGGGGAACACTGTAGAATAGAGGGGAACCAAAGGGAGCAGGGGGAACGGATTGGAAAAAGTGGGGAAGCGTCGGGAACACTGCAGAACAGAGGAGAACCAAAGGGAGCAGGGGGAACAGATTGGAAAAAGTGGGGAACCGATTGGAAAAAGTAGGGAACCATGTGGAAAAATGCAGAAAGGTGGGGACTAAAGGGAGCAGGGGGAACGAATTGGAAAAGGTGGAGAACTGTGGGGCACACTGCATGATAGAGGGGAACCAAAGGGATCAGGGGGAACAGATAGGAAAAAATTGGGGAACTGTGAAAACACTGCATGACAGAGGGGAACCAAACGGAACAGGAGGTACAGGTTGGAAAAAGTGGGGAACCGTGGAGGACACTGCAGGACAGAGGGGAACCAAAGGGAGCAGGGCGAACAGATTGTAAAAAAAGTGGGGAACCGTGGGGAACACTGCAGAAGAGTATGAAACCAAAGCGAGCCGGGGGAACAGTTTGGAAAATGTTGGGAAACGTGGGGTTCACTGCAGAACAGAGGGGAACCAAAGGGAGCAGGGAAACGGATTGGAAAAAGTGGGGAACCGTGGGGAACACTGAACAATAGCGGGGAACCAAAGGGAGCAGGGGAAATGGATTGGAAAAAGTGGGGAACCGTGGGAAGCACTGCAGAACCAAAGGGAGCAGGTGGAACAGTTTGGAAAAAATGTGGAGAACCATGGGGAAAACTGCTGAACAGAGTGGAGCGAAAGGACCAGGGGGAACAGATTGGAAAAAGTGGGGTCCCATTGGGAACACTGCAAGGCAGAGGGGATTCATAGGGAGCAGGGGGTACAGGATGGAAAAAATGTGGAGAAATGTGGGTAACAATGCAGAATAGAGGGGAACCAAAGGGAGCAGGGGGAACGGATTGGAAAAAGTGGGGAAGCGTCCGGAACACTGCAGAACAGAGGCAAACAAAAGGGAACAGGGGGAACGGATTGGAAAAAGTGGGGAACCATGGGGGACACTGCAGGGCAGAGGGGAACCATAGAGAGCAGGGGGTGCAGGTTGGAAAAAATGTGGAGAACAGTGAGGAATCAAAGGGAGCAGGAGGAACATATTGGAAAAAGTGGGGAACTGTGTGGAAAAATGCAGAACAGTGGGGAACCAAAGGGAGCAGGGGGAACAGATTGGAAAAAGTGGGGAATCGTGGGGAATTCTGCAGAACAGAGGTGAACCAAAGGAAGCAGGGGAAACAGATTGGAAAAAGTGGGGAACACTGCAGAAAAGAGGGGCACCAAAGGGAGCACAGGGAACACATTGGAATAAGTGGGGAACCGTGGGGAATATTGCACGACAGAGGGGAACCAAAGGAAGCAGGGGGAACGGATTGTAAAAAGTTGGGCCCATGGGGAACACTGTAGGACAGAGGCGAATCAGAGGGAGCAGGGGAATATGATTCCAAAAAGTTGGGAACCGTGGTGGACAATGCAGGACAGAGGGGAAACAAACAGAGCAGGGGGAATGGATTGCAAAAAGTTGGTAAGCGTGGAGGACACTGCAGAACAGAGGGGAACCAAAGGGAGCAGGGTGAACAGATTGTAAAAAAGTAGGGAAACGTGGGGAACGCTGCAGAACAGTATGAAACCAAAGCGAGCCGGGGGAATGGTTTGGAAAATGTGGGGAAACGTGTGGAAAACTGCAGAACAGAGTGGAGCCAAAGGAGCAGGGGGACAGATTGGAAAAAGTGGGGAACCGTGGGGAACACTGCAGAACAGAGGGGAACCAAACGGAGCAGGGGGAACGGATTGCAAAAAGTTGATAACTGTGGAGAACACGGCAGGACAGAGGGGAACCAAAGGGAACAAGGGGAAAAGGTTGGAAAAAGTGTGGTCCCATGGGTAACATTGGAATGCAGAGGGAAATCATAGGGAGCCGGGGGTACAGGATGGAAAAAAATGTGGAGAATCGTGGGGAATACTGCAGAATAGAGGGGAACCAAAGGGAGCAGGGGGAACGGATTGGAAAAAGTGGGGAAGCGTCGGGAACACTGCAGAACAGAGGAGAACCAAAGGGAGCAGGGGAAACAGATTGGAAAAAGTGGGGAACCGATTGGAAAAAGTAGGGAAACGTGTGAAAAAATGCAGAAAGGTGGGGAACCAAAGGGAGCAGTGGGAACGAATTGGAAAAGGTGGAGAACTGTGGGGAACACTGCAGAACAGAGGGGAACCAAAGGGAGCAGAGAGAACGGATTGGAAAAAGTGGGGAACCGTGGGGATCACTGTAGGACAGAGGGGAATCAAAGGGAGCAGGGGGAACTGATTGGAAAAAGTGGGGAACTGTGGGGAACACTGCAGAACAGAGGGCAAACAAACGGAGCAGGAGGAATGGATTGCAAAATGTTTGGAACCGTGGAAGACAATGCAGGACAGAGGGGAAACAAACAGAGCAGGGGGAATGGATTGCAAAAAGTTGGGAACCGTGGAGGACAATGCAGGACAGAGGGGAAACAAACAGAGCAGGGGGAATGGATTGCAAAAAGTGGGGAACCATGGGGAATGCTGCAGAACAGTATGAAAACAAAGCAAGCCGGGGGAATGGTTTGGAAAATGTGGGGAACCGTGGGAAAAACTGCAGAACAGAGTGGAGCCAAAAGAGCAGGGGAAAGAGAATGGAAAAAGGGGGAACCGTGGGGAACACTGCAGAACAGAGGGGAACCATACGGAGCAGGGGCAATGGATTGCAAAAAGTTGGGAACCGTGGAGAACACGGAAGGACAGAGGGGAGCCAAAGGGAACAGGGGGTACAGGATGGAAAAAATGTGGAGAAATGTGGGTAACAATGCAGAATAGAGGGGAACCAAAGGGAGCAGGGGGAACGGATTGGAAAAAGTGGGGAAGCGTCGGGAACACTGCAGAACAGAGGCAAACAAAAGGGAACAGGGGGAACGGATTGGAAAAAGTGGGGAACCATGGGGGACACTGCAGGGCAGAGGGGAACCATAGAGAGCAGGGGGTGCAGGTTGGAAAAAATGTGGAGAACAGTGAGGAATCAAAGGGAGCAGGAGGAACATATTGGAAAAAGTGGGGAACTGTGTGGAAAAATGCAGAACAGTGGGGAACCAAAGGGAGCAGGGGGAACAGATTGGAAAAAGTGGGGAATCGTGGGGAATTCTGCAGAACAGAGGTGAACCAAAGGAAGCAGGGGAAACAGATTGGAAAAAGTGGGGAACACTGCAGAAAAGAGGGGCACCAAAGGGAGCACAGGGAACACATTGGAATAAGTGGGGAACCGTGGGGAATATTGCACGACAGAGGGGAACCAAAGGAAGCAGGGGGAACGGATTGTAAAAAGTTGGGCCCATGGGGAACACTGTAGGACAGAGGCGAATCAAAGGGAGCAGGGGAATATGATTCCAAAAAGTTGGGAACCGTGGTGGACAATGCAGGACAGAGGGGAAACAAACTGAGCAGGGGGAATGGATTGCAAAAAGTTGGTAAGCGTGGAGGACACTGCAGAACAGAGGGGAACCAAAGGGAGCAGGGTGAACAGATTGTAAAAAAGTAGGGAAACGTGGGGAACGCTGCAGAACAGTATGAAACCAAAGCGAGCCGGGGGAATGGTTTGGAAAATGTGGGGAAACGTGTGGAAAACTGCAGAACAGAGTGGAGCCAAAGGAGCAGGGGGACAGATTGGAAAAAGTGGGGAACCGTGGGGAACACTGCAGAACAGAGGGGAACCAAACGGAGCAGGGGGAACGGATTGAAAAAGTTGATAACTGTGGAGAACACGGCAGGACAGAGGGGAACCAAAGGGAACAAGGGGAAAAGGTTGGAAAAAGTGTGGTCCCATGGGTAACATTGGAATGCAGAGGGAAATCATAGGGAGCCGGGGGTACAGGATGGAAAAAAATGTGGAGAATCGTGGGGAATACTGCAGAATAGAGGGGAACCAAAGGGAGCAGTGGGAACGGATTGGAAAAAGTGGGGAAGCGTCGGGAACACTGCAGAACAGAGGAGAACAAAAGGGAGCAGGGGAAACAGATTGGAAAAAGTGGGGAACCGATTGGAAAAAGTAGGGAAACGTGTGAAAAAATGCAGAAAGGTGGGGAACCAAAGGGAGCAGTGGGAACGAATTGGAAAAGGTGGAGAACTGTGGGGAACACTGCAGAACAGAGGGGAACCAAAGGGAGCAGAGAGAACGGATTGGAAAAAGTGGGGAACCGTGGGGAACACTGTAGGACAGAGGGGAATCAAAGGGAGCAGGGGGAACTGATTGGAAAAAGTGGGGAACTGCGGGGAACACTGCAGAACAGAGGGCAAACAAACGGAGCAGGAGGAATGGATTGCAAAATGTTTGGAACCGTGGAAGACAATGCAGGACAGAGGGGAAACAAACAGAGCAGGGGGAATGGATTGCAAAAAGTTGGGAACCGTGGAGGACAATGCAGGACAGAGGGGAAACAAACAGAGCAGGGGGAATGGATTGCAAAAAGTGGGGAACCGTGGGGAATGCTGCAGAACAGTATGAAAACAAAGCAAGCCGGGGGAATGGTTTGGAAAATGTGGGGAACCGTGGGAAAAACTGCAGAACAGAGTGGAGCCAAAAGAGCAGGGGAAAGAGAATGGAAAAAGGGGGAACCGTGGGGAACACTGCAGAACAGAGGGGAACCATACGGAGCAGGGGCAATGGATTGCAAAAAGTTGGGAACCGTGGAGAACACGGAAGGACAGAGGGGAACCAAAGGGAACAGGGGGAACGGATTGGAAAAAATGTGGAGAACCATGAGGAACACTGCAGGGCAGAGGGGAACCATAGGGAGCAGGGGGAACAGATTGGAAAAAGTGGGGAACCGTGTGGAAAAATGCAGAACAGTGGGGAAACAAACAGAGCAGGGGGAATGGATGGCAAAAAGTTGGGAAGCGTGGAGGACACTGCAGAACACAGGGGAACCAAAGGGAGCAGGGCGAATAGATTGTAAAATAGTGGGGAACCGTGGGGAACGCTGCAGAACAGTATGAAACCAAAGCGAGCCGTGGGGATGGTTTGGAAAATGTGGGGAACCGTGGGGAAAACTGCAGAACGGAGTGGAGCTAAAGGAGCAGGGGGAACAGATTGGAAAAAGTGGGGAACTGTGGGGAACACTGCAGAACAGAGCAGAACCAAAGGGAGCAGGGGGAACAGATTGGAAAAAGTGGGGAACCGATTGGAAAAAGTAGGGAACCGTGTGGAAAAATGCAGAAAGGTGGGGAACCAAAGGGAGCAGGGGGAACGAATTGGAAAAGGTGGAGAACTGTGGGGAACACTGCAGAACAGAGGGGAACCAAAGGGAGCAGAGGGAACGGATTGGAAAAAGTGGGGAAACGTGGGGAACACTGCACGACAGAGGGGAACCAAAGGAAGCAGGGAGAACAGATTGTAAAAAAGTGGGGAACCCTGGGGAACACTGCAGAACAGTTTGAAACCAAAGCGAGCAGGGGGAACAGTTTGGAAAATGTGGGGAACCGTGGGGATCACTGCAGAACAGAGGGGAACCAAAGGGAGCAGGGGAACGATTTGGAAAAAGTGGGGAACCGTGGGGAACACTGCAGAACAGTGAGGAACCAAAGGGAGCAGGGGGAATAGATTGGAAAAAGTGGGGAACCGTGTGGAAAAATGCAGAACAGTGGGGAAACAAAGGGTGCAGGAGGAACAGATTAGAAGAAGTGGGGTACCGTGTACAAAAATGCACAACAGTGGGGAACCAAAGGGAGCAGGGGGTACAGGAAGGAAAAAAATGAGCAGAATCGTGGGGAACACTGCAGAATAGAGGGGAACCAGAGGGAGCAGGGGGAACGGATTGGAAAAAGTGGGGAAGCGTCGGGAAAACTGCAGAACAAAGGCGAACCAAAGGGAACAGGGTTAACGGATTGGAAAAAGTGGGGAACCATGGGGGAAACTGCAGGGCAGAGGGGATCCATAGGGAGCAGGGGGTAGAGGTTCGAAATATGTGGAGAACCGTGAGGAAAACTGCAGAACTGTGAGGAACCAAAGGGAGCAGAGGGAACAGTTTTGAAAAAGTGGGGAACCGTGTGCAAAAATGCAGAACAGTGGGGAACCAAAGGGAGCAGGAGGAACAGATTGGAAAAAGTTGAGAACAGTGGGCAACACTGCAGAACAGAGGTGAATCAAAGAGTGCAGGTGGAACAGATTGGAAAAAGTGGGGAACCGTGAGGAACACTGCAGAACAGAGGTGAACCAAAGGGAGCAGGGGGTAGAGTTCGGAAAAGTGGGGAACCATGGGGAACAATGCAGAACAGAGGGGAACCAAAGGGAGCAGGGGGAACAGATTGGAAAAAGTGGGGAATCGTGGGGAATTCTGCAGAACAGAGGTGAACCAGAGGTAGAGGGGATACAGATTGGAAAAAGTGGGGAACCGTGTGGAAAAATGCAGAACAGTGGGGAAACAAACAGAGCAGGGGGAATGGATGGCAAAAAGTTGGGAAGCGTGGAGGACACTGCAGAACACAGGGGAACCAAAGGGAGCAGGGCGAATAGATTGTAAAATAGTGGGGAACCGTGGGGAACGCTGCAGAACAGTATGAAACCAAAGCGAGCCGTGGGGATGGTTTGGAAAATGTGGGGAACCGTGGGGAAAACTGCAGAATGGAGTGGAGCTAAAGGAGCAGGGGGAACAGATTGGAAAAAGTGGGGAACTGTGGGGAACACTGCAGAACAGAGCAGAACCAAAGGGAGCAGGGGGAACAGATTGGAAAAAGTGGGGAACCGATTGGAAAAAGTAGGGAACCGTGTGGAAAAATGCAGAAAGGTGGGGAACCAAAGGGAGCAGGGGGAACGAATTGGAAAAGGTGGAGAACTGTGGGGAACACTGCAGAACAGAGGGGAACCAAAGGGAGCAGAGGGAACGGATTGGAAAAGGTGGGGAACCGTGGGGAACACTGCACGACAGAGGGGAACCAAAGGGATCAGGGCGAATAGATAGGAAAAAATTTGGGAACTGTGAAAACACTGCATGACAGAGGGGAACCAAAGGGAGCAGGAGGTACAGGTTGGAAAAAGTGGGGAACCGTGGAGGACACTGCAGGACAGAGGGGAACCAAAGGGAGCAGGGCGAACAGATTGTAAAAAAGTGGGGAACCCTGGGGAACACTGCAGAACAGTTTGAAACCAAAGCGAGCAGGGGGAACAGTTTGGAAAATGTGGGGAACCGTGGGGATCACTGCAGAACAGAGGGGAACCAAAGGGAGCAGGGGAACGATTTGGAAAAAGTGGGGAACCGTGGGGAACACTGCAGAACAGTGAGGAACCAAAGGGAGCAGGGGGAATAGATTGGAAAAAGTGGGGAACCGTGTGGAAAAATGCAGAACAGAGGGGAAACAAAGGGTGCAGGAGGAACAGATTAGAAGAAGTGGGGTACCGTGTACAAAAATGCACAACAGTGGGGAACCAAAGGGAGCAGGGGGTACAGGAAGGAAAAAAATGAGCAGAATCGTGGGGAACACTGCAGAATAGAGGGGAACCAGAGGGAGCAGGGGGAACGGATTGGAAAAAGTGGGGAAGCGTCGGGAACACTGCAGAACAAAGGCGAACCAAAGGGAACAGGGTTAACGGATTGGAAAAAGTGGGGAACCATGGGGGAAACTGCAGGGCAGAGGGGATCCATAGGGAGCAGGGGGTAGAGGTTCGAAATATGTGGAGAACCGTGAGGAAAACTGCAGAACTGTGAGGAACCAAAGGGAGCAGAGGGAACAGTTTTGAAAAAGTGGGGAACCGTGTGCAAAAATGCAGAACAGTGGGGAACCAAAGGGAGCAGGAGGAACAGATTGGAAAAAGTTGAGAACAGTGGGCAACACTGCAGAACAGAGGTGAATCAAAGGGTGCAGGTGGAACAGATTGGAAAAAGTGGGGAACCGTGAGGAACACTGCAGAACAGAGGTGAACCAAAGGGAGCAGGGGATAGAGTTCGGAAAAGTGGGGAACCATGGGGAACAATGCAGAACAGAGGGGAACCAAAGGGAGCAGGGGGAACAGATTGGAAAAAGTGGGGAATCGTGGGGAATTCTGCAGAACAGAGGTGAACCAGAGGTAGAGGGGATACAGATTGGAAAAAGTGGGGAACCGTGGGGAACACTGCAGAACAGAGGGACACCAAAGGGAGCAGAGGGAACGGATTGGAAAAAGTGGGGAACCGTGGGGCACACTGAATGGCAGAGGGGAACCAAAGGGATCAGGGGGAACAGACAGGAAAAAATTGGGGAACTGTGAAAACACTGCATGACAGAGGGGAACCAAAGGGAGCAGGGCGAACAGATTGTAAAAAAGTGGGGAACCGTGGGGAACACTGCAGAAGAGTATGAAACCAAAGCGAGCCGGGCGAACAGTTTGGAAAATGTGGGGAACCGTGAGGATCACTGCAGAACAGAGGGGAACCAAAGGGTGCAGGGAAACGGATTGGAAAAAGTGGGGAACCGTGGGGAACACTTAACAATAGAGGGGAACCAAAGAGAGCAGGGGAAATGGATTGGAAAAAGTGGGGAACCGTGGGAAACACTGCAGAACCAAAGGGAGCAGGTGGAACAGTTTGGAAAAAATGTGGAGATCCATGGGGAAAACTGCAGAACAGAGTGGAGCGAAAGGGCCAGGGGGAACGGATTGGAAAAAGTGGGGAAGCGTCGGGAACACTGCAGAACAGAGGGAAACTAAAGGGAACAGGGGGAACAGATTTGAAAAAGTGGGGAACCATGGGGAACACTGCAGGGCAAAGGGGAACCATAGAGAGCAGGGGGTGCAGGTTGGAAAAAATGTGGAGAACAGTGAGGAATCAAAGGGAGCAGGAGGAACATATTGGAAAAAGTGGGGAACTGTGTGGAAAAATGCAGAACAGTGGGGAACCAAACGGAGCAGGGGGAACAGATTTGAAAAAGTGGGGATTCGTGGAGAGATCTGCAGAACAGAGGTGAACCAGAGGACGCAGGGGGAACAGACTGGAAAAATTGGGGAACCGTGGGGAACACTGCAGAACAGAGGGGAACCAAACGGAGCAGGGGGAACGGATTGAAAAAGTTGATAACTGTGGAGAACACGGCAGGACAGAGGGGAACCAAAGGGAACAAGGGGAAGAGGTTGGAAAAAATGTGGTCCCATGGGTAACACTGGAATGCAGAAGGGAATCATAGGGAGCCGGGGGTACAGGACGGAAAAAAATGTGGAGAATCGTGGGGAACACTGCAGAATAGAGGGGAACCAAAGGGAGCAGGGGGAACGGATTGGAAAAAGTGGGGAAGTGTCGGGAACACTGCAGAACAGAGGAGAACCAAAGGGAGCAGGGGAAACAGATTGGAAAAAGTGGGGAACAGATTGGAAAAAGTAGGGAAACGTGTGGAAAAATGCAGAAAGGTGGGGAACCAAAGGGAGCAGGCGGAACGAATTGGAAAATGTGGAGAATTGTGGGGAACACTGCAGAACAGAGGGGAACCAAAGGGAGCAGAGGGAACGGATTGGAAAAAGTGGGGAACCGTGGGGAACACTGCATGACAGAGGGGAAACAAAGGGAGCAGGAGGTACAGGTTGGAAAAAGTGGGGAACCGTGGAGAAAACTGCAGCACAGAGGGGAACCAAAGGGAGCAGGGGGAACAGATTTGAAAAAGTGGGGATTCGTGGAGAGATCTGCAGAACAGAGGTGAACCAGAGGATGCAGGGGGAACGGATTGGCAAAAGTGGGGAAAAGTGTGGAAAAATGCAGAACAGAGGGCAACCAGAGGTAGCAGGGGAAACAGATTGGAAAAAGTGGGGAACCGTGGGGAACACTGCAGAACAGAGGGGCACCAAAGGGAGCAGAGGGAACGCATTGGAAAACAGGGGAACCGTGGGGAACACTGCACGACAGAGGGGAACCAAAGGAAGCAGGGGGAACGGATTGTAAAAAGTTGGGCCGATGGGGAACACTGTAGGGCAGAGGGGAATCAAAGGGAGCAGGAGGTACAGGTTGGAAAAAGTGGGGAACCGTGGTGGACACTGCAGGACAGAGGGGAACCAAAGGGAGCAGGGCGAACAGATTGGAAAAAGTGGGGAACCGTGGGGAACACTGCAGAACAGAGGGGCACCAAAGGGAGCAGAGGGAATGCATTGGAAAAAGTGGGGAACCGTGGGGAACACTGCAGAAAAGAGGTGGACCAAAGGAAGCAGGGGGAACGGATTGTAAAAAGTTGCGCCGATGGGGAACACTGTAGAACAGAGGGGAATCAAAGGGAGCAGGGGGAACTGATTGGAAAAAGTGGGGAACTGTGGGGAACACTGCAGAACAGAGGGCAAACAAAAGGAACAGGGGGAATGGATTCCAAAAAGTTGGGACCATGGAGGACAATGCAGAACAGGGGGGAACCAAAAGGAGCAGGGCAAACAGCTTGTAAAAATGTGGGGATCCGTGGGGAACGCTGCAGAACAGTATGAAACCAAAGCGAGCCGGGGGAATGTTTTGGAAAATGTGGGGAACCGTGGGGAAAACTGCAGAACAGAGTGGAGACAAAGGAGCAGGGGGAACAGATTGGAAAAAGTGGGGAACCGTGGGGAACACTACAAAACAGAGGGGAACCAAACGGAGCAGGAGCAACGGATTGCAAAAAGTTGGGATCCTGGAAAATACGGAAGGACAGAGGGGAACCAAAGGGAACAAGCGGAACAGGTTGGAAAAAGTGGTGTCCCATGGGTAACACTGCAAGGCAGAGGGGTACCATAGGGAGCGGGGGTACAGTATGTAAAAAAATGTGGAGAATCGTGGGGAACACTGTAGAATAGAGGGGAACCAAAGGGAGCAGGGGGAACGGATTGGAAAAAGTGGGGAAGCGTCGGGAACACTGCAGAAGAGAGGAGAACCAAAGGGAGCAGGGGGAACATATTTGAAAAATTGGGGAACCGATTGGAATAAAGTAGGGAATCGTGTGGAAAAATGCAGAAAGGTGGGGAACCAAAGGGAGCAGGGGGAACGAATTGGAAAAGGTGGAGAACTGTGGGGAACACTGCAGAACTGAGGGGAACCAAGGGGATCAGAGGGAACGGATTGGAAAAAGTGGGGAACCTTGGGGCACACTGCACGTCAGAGGGGAACCAAAGGGATCAGGGGGAACAGATAGGAAAAAAATTGGGGAACTGTGAAAATGCTGCATGACAGAGGGATACCAAAGGGAACAGGAGGTACATGTTGGAAAAAGTGGGGAACCGTGAAGGATACTGCAGGACAGAGGGGAACCAAAGGGAGCAGGGCGAACAGATTGTAAAAAAGTGGGGAACCGTGGGGAACACTGCAGAACAGTATGAAACCAAAGCGAGCCGGGGGAACAGTTTGCAAAATGTGGGGAACCGTGGGGATCACTGCAGAACAGAGGGGAACCAAAGGGAGCAGGGGAACGGATTGTAAAAAGTGGGGAACCGTGGGGAACACTGAACAATAGAGGGGAACCAAAGGGAGCAGGGGAAATGGATTGGAAAAAGTGGGGAACCGTGGGAAACACTACAGAACCAAAGGGTGCAGGTGGAACAGATTGGAAAAAATCTGGAGAACCATGGGGAAAACTGCAGAACAGAGTGGAGCCAAAGGAGCAGGGGGAACAGATTGCAAAAAGTGGGGTCCCATGGGGAACACTGCAAGGCAGAGGGGAACTATAGGGAGCAGTGGGTGCAGGTTGGAAAAAATGTGGAGACAGTGAGGAATCAAAGGGAGCAGGGGAACAGATTGGAAAAAGTGGGGAACCGTGGGGAACACTGCAGAACAGAGGGGCACCAAAGGGAGCAGAGGGAACACATTAGAAAAAGTGGGGAACCGTGGGGAATACTGCACGACAGAGGGGAACCAAAGGAAGAAGGGGGGACGGATTGTAAAAAGTTGGGCCCATGGGGAACACTGTAGGACAGAGGGGAATCAAAGGGAGCAGGGGGTACTGATTGGAAAAAGTGGGGAAGTGTGGGTAACACTGCAGAACAGAGGGCAAACAAACGGAGCAGGTGGAATGCATTGCAAAAAGCTGGGAACCGTGGAGGACAATGCAGGACAGAGGAGAAACAAACAGAGCAGGGGGAATGGATTGCAAAAAGTTGGTAAGCATGGAGGACACTGCAGATAGAGGGGAACCAAAGGGAGCAGGACGAACAGATTGTCAAAAAGTGGGGAACCGTTGGGAACGCGCCAGAACAGTATGAAAACAATGCGAGCCGGGGGAATGGTTTGGAAAATATGGGGAAACGTGTGGAAAACTGCAGAACAGAGTGGAGCCAAAGGAGCAGGGGGAACAGATTGGAAAAAGTGCGGAACCGTGGGGAACACTGCAGAACAGCGGGGAACCAGACGGAGCAGGGGGAATGGATTGCAAAAAGTTGATAACTGTGGAGAATATGGCAGGACAGAGGGGAACCAAAGGGAACAAGGGGAACAGGTTGGTAAAAGTGTGGTCCCATGGGTAGCACTTCAATGCAGAGGGGAACCATAGGGAGCCGGGGGTACAGGATGGAAAAAAATGTGGAGAATCGTGGGGAACACTGCAGAACAGAGGGGAACCAAAGGGAGCAGGGTGAACAGATTGTAAAAAAGTAGGGAAACGTGGGGAACGCTGCAGAACAGTATGAAACCAAAGCGAGCCGGGGGAATGGTTTGGAAAATGTGGGGAAACGTGTGGAAAACT